>NW_026637548.1:0-316562 GCF_028554395.1 Pezoporus wallicus
ATTAGGGTACATAGAGCGGTCTGGAGTCACTACATGGGGTTCTGTGGTGGTTTGGAGACCCTTTATGGGGGTCTGTGGGGTGATACGGTGTGTCTATGGGGGGATTAAGGGGGACATGGGCATCTGGAGTCCCTACATGGGGGCCTATAGTTGTCTAGAGACCCTTCATGGGGTTCTATGGGAGAATATGGGGGGATTTGGGGGTCTGGAGTCCCATTAGGGGGGCTGTGGGGGAATATCGGAGGATATGGGGGTCTGGATTCCATTACAAGGGGTTCTAGGGGGAAATATGGGAGGATATGGAGGACAGGAGTGCCTACATGGCATTCTGTGGGGGGAGATGGGGTATCTATGTGGGGATATGGATATCTGGAGTCCCTAAATGGAATTCTGTGAGGTCAATGGTGGGGATTTGGGGGTCTGTCAGGGTCTGGGGGGGATTAGGGGAGATACGAGGGTCTGTGGTGATTTGGAGAAAACTCCAGGGACAAACTCCCCAACAAAGGTTTCAAGTTTCAAGCAGGTATTCTTTATTGCGGCACGTCAGACACGGGGGACAGCTCCTCCTAACCTGTGTCTCCGAATTGCTGAACAAGCCGTCCTTATATAGTCACTAAGCATACATATTCATTATGTACAGACGTGCATATTCATGAGGACACTTACATCATTGTTCTAGAAAGTTTCCCCACAGGCATACAAAAACATGGTGCGGGGCTCTGAGGGTCCTTTACTTCTTCCTACAATCTTCAGCACTTCTGGTGATACACAGATTGACTCCACAACTCATTAGAGTTGTAAAGTATGTATGCTTTATTCAGCGCTGAGGTGCATGGGGGTTTCTCCTCCAAAAGCATGCACGCCCCTTTGCCACTCAGTTCGTTTATATTACATATAATGATTACCTAAACATGAGATTGCTTCACGCCTCATACATATGCAAAACCTATTTCCATCTAATATTATAATTAATTTTCTGACATTCGTCCCACTGGTGTGCCTGCACAGTGCCTCCTGGTGGTGGTCGTTAGGGGGTCGTGAGGATGAAGGCCTGTAGTTCCTCTTCATCACCGCGAGCAGCCTCTTGCTTTCACGCAGACTCAGTAGGGTTTCGGCTCCTGTCCAAACCTCAGGTTCGGTACAAGCCAGTTTTATATATCTTAAAGTAGAAACTTGTCAAGTGTGTAAATTTTGTTACTCTGGCTATCTTTTGTTCTTTTCTAAAGATGCTATTTGAACAAGAATGTCTTAAATATTAAGCTATGAATCTTATCTACTGCAATTCTGCCTAGCAGCTGTAACCCCTACAGTTCTGCTTCACCATTGTAGCAACTTTGACTCCTACGGTTCTGCTTCACCAAGCACAGTGACTGCTTAAGCAAGCAGGCACAATGTTAACCCTTTATTTCCTGGTATCAGTGGCAGCCCTGGAAGCACATGCAGTAGACATTTATACCAGCTTAATTGGTTCCTTAACACCACAGACCCAGCAATCATCCTGTCCTTCTACTCACCAGTTTAACTGCAGCCCATCCTGGACACCTGCCATTCCCAGATACTTCTTATCCTTACCTCCTGATTTTCTGTCCTCTTTTTCTTACACTCATTTTGTACTAAGGTCATAAGGGCCTAAAACTATGTCAACTACAACTACAGTTTATCTTATACAAGGACTCTCAGGATGTTCTCTAGCTGTACTCTATACTTTTCCTCTGTGAATCGTACACCTCATTTTCCATTGTTACTCTTACAAAGGCTTCAAACTTAACATTACTTAAAACTGATTCGAAAGGTTTATGTATTTCATTTGGTGATTTTGTGCCCCCTTGTCTCACTATGGAGTTTCTGTGGGGTCTCTATGGGTCCCTATGTGCCTCTACATGCATAACCCCCTCCCCCCCCCCCCAACTGTGTCCCTATAGAGTTTCTATGGGGTCTCGATGGGTCCCAGCACCCCCCAATGTATCTCTATGGTTCCTTATGTGTCTCTATGGCAATACCGCTCCAACCCCCCCCCGCCCACCCCCCCCCGTGCGTCCCTATGGAGTTTCTGCGTGCTGTCCATGGGTCGCACCCCCCCCCCTCCCCCCAGTGTCTCTCTATGGGTCCCTATGTCTCTCTTCCCTGCAATGTCCGTACCTCGAACGCAAGGGAGGTGGTGCCGTGCAGGTGGATGCCGGGCCCGGGCAGCAGCGGCGGCAGCTCCCGGAGGAGGAGGGCGGCGATGCCAGGGGGACGAGGGGGGTAGGCCAGGCCCCGGGGCGCTGCGAGCACCGAGAGGAGGGATAGGGACGGGAGCGGAGCCTCCGCCGGCACCACGCTCGCCAGCGCCATCTTGGAACGACAAATGGCGGCGGCCCTGGCGCGGCTGTTACCACGGCAACGCGGTCGCCACGAGGGGCGACGGCATGAGGCGGCAGGAGCGAGGGGGCTGGGGTCAATATGGAGGAACGGCGGGGACACGAGGGCACCTCACCAACATGGCCGCCCTCAAGATGGTGCCGCCTCAGCGGCGCCAATGGCACCTCACCAACATGGCCGCCCTCAAGATGGTGCCGCTTCAGGGGCGCCAATGGAACGTCACCAACATGGCCGCCCCCAGACTCCCACTCGTAAGGACAACCACAGAACGCTTCAAGACTGCCTGGCACCACGGGCCCCTGGGAATGAAATCCACGAGTGTTTGTGCTAACACCTTCCGAGGGACAGATCACCCTGGAGGTTCTCCCGCAGCTCCTCCTTGCCTTTCTGGAAAAGGGCTAGTGCAGTTGCTCTGACTGCCACAAGTCTCCCAGGCCATTTTAGAGAGCAAGAGCGTGGCTCCACACTGGCACAGCACAGCTCCTGCAAGCCCTGCGCTGCTCCCCCACCAGTCACACAGCCAGTTGGTAAACACTTTAATTCATACAGTGAAAGGACCACTGCCAGCCCCAACTGGAGTTCAGCTGCTGCTCTGTTTGGCTGCCAGTCTCTTGTCTCTCTCTTCAGCAATGGTCAGGCGGATGCCCTTTCCACGGGGCAGGGAGATCCACGGCTTGTTGCCCTACAGGAAAGGAAAAGAAGCCAGCTCACCTCAAGAAATGGACAGGGACAACAGAGCTCTCCCTCCAAGGGGAAAAAGCAGCAGAAGCCTCTGCCCATGCTGGGCCACATACACATGGCTCTGGTATTGGCCCAGCAGAAGCCTCTTACGGAAGATGCCAAAGGTGTATGGGCCTACATCAGCCACTTTCACTCACATCCATGAAGAATGCACTTCAGGCCAAAACAGTCACCATCCCCTTCCAACCTGTACAGGGATGGCAGGACAGCAGAGGCACTGGGGGCAGAGGGCACCCTCAGCTGGAAGGGCTGCCCAGGTCACATGATGATCTGAGCAATTCTCAGCTCCCAACTCTCACAAAGTTTAAAAACCCACAGAGCTGCTTCTTGTAAATGTCCCCATTCCTGCATTTACAGATGCTTCCCCTTCCAAGAGCAGGCAGAATCAAATGGAACGTCACATTATGGGAAGGCACTTGCCTACACAAGACCCCAAGGCCTCTCTGCTTCAGCCAGCAGCCCCCAACAACAGACAAGAACCCACCCCCCTTGCGTCCATATCAGGCTTACTTTGCCAATAACGAAGATGTTAGATAGTCTGGTGGCAAAGCTGTTGCCATTGGCGTCCTTCACGTGAACCACATCAAACGACCCAGGGTGTCTCTCCCGGTTGGTGATCACCCCAATACGGCCCAAATTGGCACCACCGGTCACCATACAGAGGTTACCTGGGGTGAACAAAACCAAGAACTGGTACCAGGTGCTGTGGCAATGCCCTTCCACTTGGGCTCTTTGAGGAGCAGTGCTGGAAAAGGACAGGGACAAAGTGGCCATCAGAGCACCTGGTGACACCTACATCCCATAGAAATCCTGGCAGCACTTGAGAAGCCAAACAGCAATCCGGCCTTGATGCCCATACCAAATATTCCCCCACCACCTTCTAGGCTGCAGCAGCACCAAGGAAGTGTTCCCATACGACTTGTCCTGGCACTACATATGGCTCCGCAAATGAAACCTCCCACAGTAGGAATCTCCCTACAGCTTCTCAGAGATTTCCATTCACAGCCCCATGAGAGCCATGAAGCAACTTCTCCACCAGCTTGCTGCTTCTACCTGGTGCCTGCTTGCTCTTGGAATCACTCCAAGTCTCTGTGCCAAGTAATTCTCACTGCCAGCACATAGGAGGAATCTCTCTTCCAGGTGCAGATGCTCCAGAGAAACCACCCCTTTCCCAAGGCTGCCAAAACTGCCTTTCTACTTCAGTGTAAAGGTGCCTGGCATTTATACTGAACTTCCACACTGCTCTCCAGAGTGGGGAAAAATACAGCGTTTTACATGAGATGTAAGACCTACCTGTGTCAAACTTGATGAAATCTGTGATCTTGCCTGTCTCCAGGTCAATCTGGACTGTATCATTCACTTTGATGAGGGGGTCCGGATAGCGGATGGTGCGAGCATCGTGAGTGACCAGATGAGGAATTCCTTTGGTGCCTACAAATATCTTCCTCACCTTACACAGCTTGTACTGCAAACAAAATCCAACACTGCTCAACTAGGGTGACAAGCAGAACCACGGACTAGGGGACTCCTGCCCCTCAGAGTCACCAGCCACAGCAGGCCTCAGACCTAAAGCAAATCATGTGGGTGCTCCAAGGCTTGCAACAGAAGCCTTGCAACAGAAGTGTGCTCCAGCCCTGTCAAGGAATGCCTCCTCCTCAGTCTCACCACAGGCTATGGCTTAAATTCCCCAGGAAAGCCTCCACCAGGGCAGTTCCCCCAGGTTGCCCTGAAGCCTGTGGTTATGCAGCAAAGGCAGAGGCTGCCTTCTTTCAGGATCAAAGAGATATCTTCGTCCCTCCTCCAGAGCACCTCTGCTTCCCTCCTGCCTTTCACCCCGATTCCTTCACAGCTACTGCGGAACTCAAGGGTCAACAGAAAGCGGCAGCCAGAGGTAAAAACATATCACAAGGAGGAAGGAGAGTGGGTAGAGTCCCCATGGCCAGTTCTTCCTCCAGCATCACTCTGCTTACGCAGCCTGCCCTTAGGGAAAACTTGCAGAGGAGCATAGACCTGCAGTTCAGGCACATTAACACACTTGGGTTGACGAAATACATGTGGGAATTGCCCCCCCAACACTGAGGGCCAAAAGGCAGTTTTGCAAACACTTCCATAACAGACCTGGGAAGGAGTTCAAAGCTTTTGCATCACAGGCAGTACCATGTTTCAGATCACACTTAGCTTGCAGAGTCTATGCTAAGGCCCACCACACTAGAGCCACTGCTACCCCAAAGCTCCTGTGAAAGTAAACTAGCCCATACCAACAGATACCTTTTTAAGCACCAGACAATGCACCTGCAGTCACCTGAAGTTGCTTTCATGTCACCAAAATATTTCCCCCTGCCAAAGGTTTCATACTCTGACCCTGAAGGCCCTGATTTTCCCAAGGGTGGGCATACGGACTCAGCTCTCAGGGAAGAGAGCCAGCACCTCCCATTCAGGACATGCCAAGGAAACCCCATCCCAATCAAACCCAACTGGGCCCACATTTATGCCAAGCTGAAGCCCCTCACCTTGGCCTCTTCAGCTGTGATGCGGTGAACAGCAAACCGGCCCTTGGTATCATACACCAAGCGAAAATGCTCACCCGTCTTCTCAATGCTGATGACATCTAATTTCAGAAAACGACATAAAATAGCAGATGTTACTAGCTACAATATGACTTACAATACATTGTAACTCAGCACTAAGCTCATGTTTAAAACAAACTAGAAGCTGCTGAACAAAGCTTCAAGTGTGAATGATGAGGTTGCCATCTCCTTTTGACCAGAATCCCACCTCTTTTCATGTAATACAGTGCAAATAAGCAAAAACTGCCAAAGGCTGAAGTCTGAACAGCAATTTACACATATGCAAGCAGGCAATTACAGGCTACAGATATCACGTGTCAGTATTAATTGCAGTGCACAACCCCAAAATAAATAACAACTGCTTATACTTACCTTTTCTTTGATTTCATCAGGAAAGCATCTTTCCCCCCATATTGTGCCAGCCAAACAAAACATCCCTCACCAGTGCAGCAGAGCTGCCTGAGGTACTTTCCCTGGCCCTTCCTGCTCACCCATGAAGCCTGCAGGGTAGGTGATGTCTGTGCGAACTTTGCCGTCTATTTTGATGAACCTCTGCATGCAGATCTTCTTGACCTCGTCTCCTGTCAGAGCATATTTCAGCCGGTTCCGCAGGAAGATGATGAGCGGAAGGCACTCCCTCAGCTTGTGAGGGCCTGTCGATGGACGCGGTGCCTGCACAAACAGAAGCTTTCTGCTGGCTGCTCAAGCACATCAGCAACAGCAACTACTCCCATGAGGAATAATATTACTGTCCTGACAGCTCTCGCAGCAGCATCTGTGGACAGGTGCTTGAAACCTAACTGCCAAACAAGCAGTGATAGGCTGCAGGCATCTTTCCTTGGTATTCACAGCATCTTTCCCCCCAGATCTGGCCAACTTCAGAAAACATTGCCCCAACACAGTACAACCATCTACTAACCCACCCCAGTGAAGGAAAACCAAAACAATCAGCAGGTTAAAAAGAGAGTGGCTAACTGCACCACTTCCCCATATTCTGCGAAAGGGAGATAAACAAAAGCTGTTTGCAAAGCTAACAGCAAGCACCCCCGTCTCCCATGCGCTCCCCAACTGCCCAGCTAACCGCCACCCTCCAAACATCGCGCCTGAGCATATCCTTGGCGAAACTGTGAAGCAGGGTGAGCCCGCAGAGAGCGGTAAAGACCAATGTGGAGGGCGACCCGGGCCCCACCCGGCCCGGCCCCAACTCCGACCCGCACTCACGAAGACACCCGTCAGCTTGTCCAGCATCCAGTGCTTGGGCGCAGCAACACGCTTCAGGTGCTTCTTGGGGCCGCGAGCCTACAGGACGGGACGCGTTATGGGCCGCTACCAGACTCGGCCACCCCAGCCGCTCTTCCCCGGCCCCCCGAGCTCCCGCCCCCACCCTGGCCCTTCCATCGGGCTCCCTCCCACGTCCCTCGAGGCGGCGGAGGCCGGGGCAGCCCGCGGCGGGCGGTGGATGGCAACGGATGGAGAGGAGAGGCAGCCACGCCGCGCCCTCACCATGGCCGCGCTCCGCCGGAAAAGAACTACCACTTCCGATCTGCTGCAAATATGCACGGAAGCAGTAGCAGCACTGCAGTGCGCCCCCTGCCGGCCCGGAGGCCTGCTGCTGGAAGCCGGGGCAGACGGGGGGCGTAGCCCCCCTGCTTGGGACAGCCCCAGCGCTCCCCTCGGCGTCCTGCTGACGAGCTGCCTACCGGAGGCGAGGCAGGGTCACAGGTAGCCCCGCCAGTGATGTGGAGTTTTCTCCGTCCCTTCTCCGCTGCAAGCGGCCTCGGCGGCGGCACCCCGCTCCGGGCGGCGGGTGGCTGTGTCCGTGCCCGTGCCCGTGCCCGTGCCCGTGCCCGTGGGGCACGGCGAGGGTTGATATGGGGAGGGTGACGTTGTGGCCCTGCGGTTTCGCAGAGCGTGCGAGGGTGGCACATCCCCCCACCCCGGGGCGGGGGAGGCTCGGAATCTCCAGGTACCCCGGCTGCCCCGGGAAGGGGGGGCGAGGAACGTGAGTTCCGGACCACTGCTCTCCCTGGGTCCCCACGTCCCTTCCCTAGGTGCAGCTGGACCCCCTGCGACACTCCCGAATTCGACTGTAGGCCTCAGCACCCGCTCTTGAAGGCAGCTCGGAGCCAGCGGTTCCCAGCTGGGCTCCCCGGGGAGGCTGCCGTGTCCCCCCTCTGGGTCTCCGGGACACCGCCAGCCTACTGCGTCCCGACAGACAACAGAGCTGACCAGCCCCGTACAGGGCGGCCCCCGGCGGGTCTCCGCAGCATCGCTGCCGCAGCAAGGGGCAGGCGGGACAGAGTTCCCATCCTCGGGGGTCATGCAATGGGGACATCGCGCAGGTGGCAGACCCGGAGCAACCGTGAAGCCTGGAGGAGGCATGGGAGGTGCGGCGGCCAGACCCTCCTCACACCCCAGGCGGCTTCCCACAGGGTCCCCTCTTGTCGTCCCGCCCCTGCCCCAGCGCTGAGGTGGAGAGAGAAAGGTGCACAGCCGGGGAAACAAAGGTCCTTTCAGATTTTACTGGACGGCAGCTTGAGCCCTCCACCTGCCCGGCCCAGCGAGGTGGCTCCGAGATGGGGACGGGCAGCACCGCCCCACCTCTCCGACAGCCCCGAGGCTGGCCCTCGCCCCCCGTGCGGCAGCCGGGGTCCTCGCTGCGCCAGCACTGGGCTGCGGGTCCAGGATGGGCCGACGCCGCAGCCGCCGCCCCCGCTTCCCTCCAGCCTCAGCAGCCTGCTGGCAGGTCCGCGCAGAAGTCGAATTCGTGGTGGCCGAGCCACAGCTCCGGCAGCTCCTCCAACCCGTCAAGGCCAAGCTCCAGCATCAGCCAGCCGAGCATTTCCTCGCCCACCGGGTCCAGTCGACGATGCCGGGCCGAGGGCAGTTCATTCTGAAGGTCAAATTTTGTTCATTCTGGTTCCTTTTTCTGTCATGCTCTTTCTGAAATTATCTTTGATTTTCCCAGGCCTTACTCACAGGACTAAGTGGACAAGAAGGAGCTCAGACATTACACCGGGGTGAAGAATTTAGAATTTCCAGACTTTTTTATCATAAAACATTCTGCTTTCAATATACTATACTGGTAGGAGACTTAAGCTGTGGATTTTTATGTATGTGAGTTACCAGACAAGGAGTAATGGGTTTAAACTTAAACAGGGAAAGTTCAGATTAGACATAAGGAAGGAGTTCTTCCCTGTGAGGATGGTGAGGCACTGGCACAGGGTGCCCAGAGAAGCTGTGGTTGCCCCATCCTTGGCAGTGTCCAAGGCCAGGTTGGACACAGGGGCTTGGAGCAAACTGCTCTAGTGGAAGGTGTCCCTGCCTGTGGCAGGGGGTTGGAATTGGATGATTGTAAGGTCCTTTCTAACCCAAACCATTCTATGATTCTATATCCATCCATAGTAAAATATCCCTAGATGCATGCATTGCACCTCTCTTTTCAGCGTCCTTTTGCAAAGCAGACTGCACGTCACCCCAGAGATGATGTAAGGAGCGAAGCAGAGGACAAGCAATGTCCCAGCTTGTTATAATTTATTGTTACATGACTTTCTCCAGTTCAGTTGCTACCAGACTGAGACAGTCAGTGGTAGTGCACAGCTGGCATGGGTCTTGGTGCAAAAAATAAAACTGAGGGAACAGGAGAGAATGCCCTTTCCACCCAACTTGCCTACCTGGCCCTGTGTTTACACTAGCCCAGTGCATGGGTTCCTCTGGCCTTTGAGACCTATGACAGCTACAGTATGGGCAGGAATACAGCCACCAGAATTACAGGCTACACATCTTCCAAATAGCCATGTATCAAGCATGCTACAGAGAAGCACACCGTGGCCATCTGGGTTCCCATGGAGAGATGTAGCAGGGAGCACATCAGAACCTGCAACTTTTCCTGTTTCACATCAGTATTACTGGCAGTTAGCCTCGCTGTACTGAAGCACCCCCAAGAAGAGGGGGTCACCTGCTTTGCCAGTAAGCTGGACTGTGGCACATCCTCCCCTCCAAGAATGTCCCAATAACATAAATTACGACCTTTACCCCACCTGGTACTGGCGTGAACTTTCTGGGATGCAAGAGGGTTATGAAGGGATGGCATGCAATCCTAGCAGCAACAGTGAAGTGTTTTCCAGGTGGCTTCGGGGCCCATGTCTTCTATGTCTTCTTTCAGTGACTTGCAGAGTAATGGTTTTCCTTCTTATCCCATGGATGATGAAGGGAAGTAAAAGCTCCTTCACCTTCTGCTTTGAGCTTACTAATGCAATTTAATTTAATCTAATCTAATCTAATCTAATCTAATCTAATCTAATATGCAATGAAATCTACCAAGAAAAATTAAATATAACAAAATATATACTAAAATGTAACTAAGTTCCACATTCACCTATCAGGAGCTTTCTTGATTGATCAGATGTTATTTCTCTAACGCTGAAAAGACTATGAAAAGGGACTTTTTTTCCTCCAGTGGTGTGATAATTTGATTAATCTTTATATAAATTTGAATAATTGACAAATACTCTAAACTTGACTAGAATTTTAACAATAAGTCTCCTATTGAGAGAGGAAGTTTTCTGTGGGTAGCAATTAGTATTCCTCAAATGGCTGAAAAATATAATGAAGAGCACAGGGAAGGCTACATTGACAAGGAGCTGCAGAAGCAGGGATGTGGGAAGGAAAAAAAAATGTAAGGGCAGTGATGGGGCTTGAAGAAGATGCCATATCAGTGAGGCCTTTACAAGACAGTCAAGAAGCAGAGGAAACCTGTAACCACCGAGAGCAGTGCCTGCAGCTCACAGCCACTCTCTGATGCAATAATCTGTTATCTTAAAGTTTCTGCTGTAGGACACTGGCAGAAGGCACTGCTGCTCACATCAACTGTGAGCCTTTTTTGGCTGCTACTCTCTGGTAGCCATCTTACTGCAGTTTTAGGTATGAAGGTGTGGCCTCCCATTAAATCCTTCTCAGAATGTAGCCCAGAGTTGAAGAGAGATAAAGTTTTATGGAAAACGGTTAAAGCACAACAATCTGTTCATTATGGATGATTAACTATTTTTTCCCCTCTTCCTTTCATTGTTTTAGGTCTCTTTCTCCATTCTACAGCTGATCAGCACATCACAGTGATATTCTCTTCTGGGTCTGGAGTGGAAATAAGGGGAAGTGGAGGATTTCTGACCCTGACAGTTCTGCTCCCAGAGAAGTTTATGAGTCACACACAGGGTCTCTTTGGGGTAATGAATGGCAATACAGAGGGTGAGTATACCTTCAAGAATAAAACCACCATGTCAGTTTGTGCAAGGCCCCAGCAGTTGAGTTTGGAGGTAATGGTAAGAAATTTCCCTGATTTATTATTACATTTTCTTTATAAATTCAAAACAGCTTGTGATTTACAGACTATCAAATGAAGTCTGTGCTAAGCAACCTGTACTAGGGGAAGAGAAGGGAGTAAGAGAAGTATATCCTCCTCTGCTCAAGTGGGTACTTAGTCAACTGAAGACAACCATGATGGAGCGTTCTGCACTTTGTTCCATCAAGAGTCAGAGCTCCTGTTTCACAGCCTACACTTTCAAAATTTTATCTACTATGGTCAGCTGAACACAGCATCATCAGACTACAGTGTTACAGAAGTGTAGCAATAACCAGGGTCAGCTATCTTTTTCCAGAATATTAGCAATGTTTCCATCAAATATCATACTAGCAATTAAAAAAAAATCATTAAATCACAATTTAATAATTGTCCTTTTAAAAAAATGTGTGTGTGTGGCTGTGTGTAAAAAAACAGCTGCTTTCATTTAATGAAAGTGATTAGGCTGCTGTATCTAGCCTACAACATTACATTGGTCAGTGTTCCTCCTGACATCAGGTTTAGGAGATGGGCCAAAAACACGAAGCAAAATACCCACCAGCTACCAGCCGATCTCTGTATCAAGCACAGTGTAGCTGTACTCCAGGATTCAGATCATACTGAAAAGTCTCACTGCTCCTACTTCAGCAAATTTGTGATTTAGCAGAGTGAAAACTAAAAGCAGTGCTGCACAGACATGATAAATTTAGAGACACAAAGGATTAGGATTTGTGTTGGTTGTAATGTTTGGTTTAGCTAGCTCCCTCTGAGGTACTTCTTTATCACCATTTTGCCAGCAAGCATCTAAAACTACCTTTATGTAAAATCACAGCTACATAATTACTTGGACCTAATTTTAAGTAATTGATCAAACACTAACTTTACTGCTAAGTTTAAATGATGCATATGAAAAGGAAAACAATCACCAGATGGAGGCAAGCTGTAGGGCTTCATAGATCTCTTCCAGCTCTGTGTTTACATTACTAAGCACTCAGAGAAGCAGCAGAAGGCACTACAGGTCTGTAGGCAATGTTACATATGCATCTCTCTCCATCTCCCAAGGGGCTGTTGAAAATTGAACTTCTCTCTTTACTTAGACACTGTCTAAGTTCTTACTGAACAATTTATTCTATGAGGAAAAGCACAGTTTCTTTTCTACCCATGTTCTTTCCTTATAAAGACCCTGCTAATCCGCTGGTGAAAGAGACAGTCTTGCTATATGACTCTGACTGATGTCCTGACAATGAGAAGCCTTCCAGTGGGAAGTTCCACCAGACTATCTCATCAGAATCATAAGTTGCTGGTAAAGAACTGGGAGCTAGGTGATACAACATTCCCACAAAGCATCCATCACTACAGTTCTATTCTTTCTACCAGGCATCTAAATAGTTAACCCTGTTTGAGGAGGCTTTGTTCAATTGTAGGTTCATGCTTCCATAAACACTCTTATTGGAGAGAATTGTCCTTAAACCAGGAAACCTTTGCCCAAAATATATTTCTTTCCATTTCTTCCACTACTAAACCACTGTGTAGAACCTGTATCTTCATTTTCTATGCTTCATCAGTCTTACCTGGACTTAAAAAAGAAAATAAATCAGGAAGTATTGTCTTTCAGTTAGCCTAAAAACCTTTTTCTATGAGTTGCCACTAAAATGCCATTTGAATTATTGTCATGGAGATTTGCTAATCAAAATCCAAAATACTTTAACCAGATATGTCTCTTTTACTAGTGATCTCTAGCGGCTGGCTAGATCATCGAAAGAATGGAACTAACTACCTCATCTGCAATGAGGGCTATGAACTCACTGGGTCAAATCAAAGAATCTGCCAAGTGACTGGAGCATGGTCTGGAGACACCCTGAGCTGCATTCTGAGAACAGGTCTGGTTCCTCTTCAATGTTACAAACTGGCATTAAAAATGATTACCACAAACAAGGTAGTCTGGATATACGGTGATGGCCCTTGACAAAAGTAACTTCTCTTACTTGAGAAGACATTGGACATGAGATTCCTGGGTTTCCAGAAAGACTAATATTCAAATCTAAATAACAGGTGGGATATAGTGTTGGTTTCTGTTTTGTTGTTTTTTTTTTTTTATTTCATGTATCTACACTTTCTAAGGGTTTAAGGCTACATGCTTCCTTTTCTCTAGGGCTGGCTGAAAGGAACTGGTAGGCTTCTTGTGTGGACAACCTAAAATTTCAAACTAAGTCTTAGAAAAACAAGAAGGCATAGTATCTAGCTAAAGATTATTCCATAACACAAAAATACAAAGGCTATAAGAATAATCCTTATTTACAGCATTATCTTCATGTAAATGTAATGTTCTTTTAGCAGCTTTATACATATATATGCATATATAATCTATGTATACATGCACAGACATAGAGAACTAGAGGTTATTGAAATCCTTCAGTATCCACATAATTTGAGCTATTTTTCAGGTATAAATAACGGCACAACCCCAACCATTTACTGTTAGCTCCCAACCACTTCTTGTTATACTTCATTCTGTCATAACTAATAAAATTTTAACTTTCTTTGCAACTAACAAGCAAATATCCATCTAGACTGAGCCACTTGAGGGGTCACTTCTGAAGACACACATCATTAAATGAGTGCCTTAAGAGAAACTTTGCCAAAAAGGACCCAGGGGCCCTGTGGGCATTTAGCTGAACAGGAGTCAGTAGTGTTTGCCCTTGAGGCAAACAAGGTTCATGGTGTCTCAGGTTGCATTAGGCAAAGTAGTGCCAGCAGGAAAAGTGAGGTGACCCATTCGCTCTGCTCAGCACTGGTGAGGCTACACCTGCAGTACTGTGCCCAGTGCCTCATTCCTCAGTGCCAGAGAGACATGGACTTGCTGGATAGAGTCCCAAGAAGGGCCATGAAGATTATTAGGGTTCTGGTATAAGGAAAGGCTGAGAGTGCAATGGGCACACACTGAAACACAGGAGGCTCCTTCTGAACATCAGGAAACACTTTTTCACAGGTTGCCCAGGAGGCTGTAGAGTCTCCCTCCCTGGAAATACTCAAAAAGCCATCAGGACATGGTCTTGGGCAACTAACTACTATTATCAATTAGCCTGGGATTTAGGCTGTCTCCATGATTTACAGGAAACTGCACAATATTTTCTAACAGTTTCCACTTTGATTTATTCATATACTATGTACACTGCATATGTCCTCAAGATGGCAATGTTTCAAACCACCACAGTGATGCAAGGCCACATAACATATTGAAGCACTTTTAATGCTGAGTTAATTGTTCCCAAAAGTACTCATCAAATAACTCATATCAACAGATTCTCCATTCTGAGCATCTTCCAAAGAAATGTGGAAAGTGCACAATACATCAGCAATGAAGACACATTTCATCAGCCTCTGCATGCCTGCATCAATCACTCGTTTACTTCCAATGCAGTTCTGCACATTTGGTGATATTTGTGAATGCGGGCAGCAGACTGTGAACCACAGTGAATGTGGGCAGCAGACAGTGAGTTTTAGTGAAAAAAAAGAAAAAAAAAAAAAAAAAAAGACTGTGTTCTTGCACATACTAAACAGGGAATGTTGTTTAATTTTAAATAGATGAGTGTTTATGACATGTTTTCTTGGACCAGCTACTGTAGGTAATCAATATGCAGCTGATTGTATTCACAGGGGCCAATCTCAGTAGCGGTGCTATTTTGGACAGACAAGCTAGAGGTATTTCAAAACATTTCTGTTTAATATGATAGGGCAGAACATATGGAGTACTTTAGTTAACTGTTGAAAATACGAGTGATTCAGAAATTTAGCAGATAATTTAGCATGCTTCATAGTTCACAGTAACAATAGATTGTCTGACAAAAGTCAGAAAAGAATGAAATCTTTAAGAAGTAAAGCAGTATCTTTAAAAGTCAGTGACAAAACATTTTGCCATGTTGAAAGCTAAGAAATATTTTTCCATTGCTGCTATCAGCCACATACATACTGGATAGGAGCCAGTCAGTCTCAAGAAGCAAACTGGATGCTGCCACTTACATTAGGGAAAGGGGGCAAAAAGCCAACCCTGAGAGATTGGAGGGAAGGAACGGGAAGATACACAACGATTAACTAAATTCAGAATGATGGAGAAATGCCACAGCTTTATGGACAAGCAAACTAAAACCACAGTGTTTTCCAGCATGTTTCCTGAAAAATGGCAAAGAACAACAAGGTGTGAAAGAATTTTATTGATCTGATTGTACCAAAGCCCTTCCTTACTATTTGATATTTGAGGTTGTAATTCATTTGTGATATGAGCCAAAAATGATGATTTTTATCCGCCTCAGGAAGCTGGAGTATGGCAACGCTGTCCACAGCTGCAGGATATTGATAATACTGACTACTGATTGACACAATATAAAATACAAATTGCATATGCAGGTTCTTAAATTTTTTTACTGCTCTGCCTTAATAATGGCATTCGTACCTAGCTTTGTTCCTCCTTTTGCATTCTGCTGGATATCACTCTATGTCTGAGAAGTTTGTTTTATTTACAGGTCCAAGTCTCTCCAGAGAAGACAGGCAAAACAGTCCAAAGTTACTCTCACTTATGTCTAAACCTCTAGTATTTTTATAACATGGACAGCTAGTACCTGCTTTCCACTAAACACATTTACACCTCTGGACTTAGACACAGTTGAAATCCTGTGCCAGTTTTCCTTGCATGGCAGTGTTAAGTACAGAAAAGGACTGGATGTTGTCAAAATTTGTTGTGACTGAGGTCAGTTTTCTTCATTTTTTTTCCTCTTTACACAGCACATGCTGCAGTTTCGACCAACATCCATTTTATCAAGCTCTTGGGCAGAAGGCCTTCTTGATGGCCAGGAAAATGCTGACAACCTTAATAGACAGCTCTTCCAAATTTCTTGGTGCCCAAATGGGTGACCACAGACCCAGACACTGTGATTAGTGGTCCCATTTTTAACTCCAGCATGAACTATAAAAATACACTTTTTCAAATTATTTCTTTCATGCTGGTCAAGAACACAGGGCTCAGCTGTCTGTGATTCTCAGCTTCCAGGGGTACATCTCTGTAGTGCCCATTACTTCTGCTGCAGTTTTGTGGCACACCAAATTCAACCTCTATATCGCAGATCACTAAGGTTTTTTAGTTGCTATAAGGTTGTATTTTTCCAAAGCTAGAAAAATTAAAATAAAGGTATGAGGACTGTGAAAACTGGATAGGAAGACAGACAAAAATAAGAAAATGGAGCAGCACTTGTTTTGCAAAATCCATTTCTGTATTTGAAATTTCAAATACAAATTAGCTGTTGGGCCTACATATTGTTGCTTCTGAGCTTTGCTTCGTAGAATTAAAGTTTCCATGGAAATCCTCTGCTAATAATTATTTTGTTGTGCTTCTAATTACAATACCACTACAAGTCTTGCCAGTACCACAGCAACCTGCCTTCAAAAAATACCAAAGAAAATAAACCATCCAGCAAAAGCAAAACAGAGAATCTAGTAAAATCAGAAATAAAATGAAGCTAAAAATTATAAAATCTTATCAATATATATACATACAGTTTGCTTGTGACAGACAATATTTTGGTATTAAGTGCAATCTGGCTTTGTCTTTTGTATTGTGTTGTTTTGGTGGTTTGTTTGTTTTGGGTTTTTTTTATTTGTTTGGGTTGGAGTTTGGTTTTGGTTTTTTTTTTGGTTGGTTGGTTTGTTTGTTTGTTTGTTTTCCTGTCATTTTTAGGTTTTATTTTTCCAGGCTCAAGCTCTGTGTAAATATAGTTCTTTTCTGAAAGTTGTCTAATATCTCATTAGTTTTCTGCACTTGTTTTTCAGATGAGGATACCACAAAACATTAAGTCTTCTTATTATGGTATAGTTGTCTGTCTATCATTTCCAGGAGATTAGCTGCAGAACGTATTAAAATCAAGAGATAAAACCTGCAATTATAAATCAAATACAAGGATTTCATAATAGAAACAAATCACCACTGGAACAAACTACACAGCCGGTGGTGGGTTCCCATCACTCAGCTGAGATAGGGTACCTGCATATAAGGTGTGTGTAAGCCAAACACAGGATTTTGAACTTTGTACAGAAGTTACTGGATGAAGTACCAAAGCCTATGAAACAGTTTATGTATCCCACTTCTTTTCTTAAACTATGGTATAAACCAAATTAGAGACCAAATTATCTATTCTAGGATCACAGAAGTGTCTGTCTCATCGCCGTGCCATCACGGTGTGCCAGGCCACCCTTTGGCCAGTTCTTCCTGCAGGCATGACAAAACAACAGAAGGAAGGACTGGCAAAAATGCAGCCCAGATGTATTAAAGCTCAGATGCACCACTGCTGGCCTATTCATGATTAGGCTGCATGCTCCCTGATACATACATATAGTGCTATTACTAGGCACAGAAAAAGGGCAGAGCCATGACTTTACTTTGACCATAGAATACTACAGTGTCTCAGAGCTGCGGAACTACACTTCTGTTTGACTCTGTGACACTGAGCTGGGGACAAAGATGGCTCACACAAGGACTTAAAATCCTTCAGTGGTGCTACCCCAGAGCAGGTATTTCCTTAAAGGATACAGAATTCAGGAAGCATTGTTTCTCCCAGCAGTTCATTCCAGATGCTGCACCTCCTCAACTTTTACCAATCCTCTCATGTGTCATGAAAAATTTACTTGCCTCCCTTTACCTTCCATTGTTCACCACAGCCATACAGCATCTTGCTAGCACCATCCTACATCAGTAAGACAGTAACAGAACTGGTATTGTTTATGTCTTTAGTAGAATAAGAAGACAAGAGGAGATCTGTTACTCAAAATTTGATTCCTATCTGGTTTCTCTCTCTTTCATGTGTCCTCATTATGCAATCACAGAATTAAAATGACATTTTTCAGTGTGTTCATACCATACCCACATCAGAACAGGCACTTCTGCTCTCTTTTACATAAACCATTAAGCAGCAGAGGCAGTTTCAAAATTTTAATTCCAGAATATTGGCCATTTTTAAAGCAATCGAACTGTATGGGGATAGGACCAAAAAAGATCCCCTCTCAGTAATCTCTGCAGGCTAAACAGGTCCAACTCTCTCAGCCTTTCCTCATAATAGAAAAGCTCCAGTCCCCTAATCATCATCATAACCCTTCACTGGACCTTCTCCAGTAGTTCCTTGTCTTTCTTGAGCTGGGGAGCCCAGAACTAGCCACAGTGCTCCAGATGGAGCCTCACAAGGGTAGAGAGAGAGAATCGCCTCCCTTGACCTGCTGGCCACACTCTTCCTGATGCACCTTAGGATGCCATTTGCCTTCCTGACCACAAGGACACACGCCTGCTGGCTCACGGTTATCCTGCTGTCCACCAGGACTCCCAGGTCCTTCTCTGCAGAGCTGCTTTCCAGCAGGTCAGCCCCTAGCCCATCGGTGCACAGGGCTGTTCCTCCCCAGGTGCAGGATCTTGCACTTGCCTTTGTTGAACTTCACTGGGTTCCTCTCTGCCCAACTCTCCAGCCTGGCCAGGCCTCACTGAATGGCAGCACAGGCTGGACTATCAGCTACTCCTCCCAGCTTTGATGTCACCAGCAAACTTGCCATGGGTACGCTCTGGCTCTTCACCTGGGTTGTTGATGAATAAGTTGAACAAGACTGGACCCAGTACTGACCCCTGGGGAACACCACCAGCTGCAGGCCCACATTCACGACATGGAATACAAATTAACCACTAGCCATCCTTCCTTTGTGTTAGAACAGCTTCTGCAGCCACCTGCTGTAACTGTCAAATGTAGGAATTATGTATTTCTACTCTACCAGTTTGTTCCACAAATACAAAGAACAGTAAAATTAACAGCATACGTGCAATTTTAAAAATTGTCACGTGACTACATTCAAACAGATATGAAGAAATGCACTGGCGTGTTCCTGAGGTGGGGTTTCTGCCTCAGGTTTGTTTGGTTTTTTTCCTTTCTTTGCTGTTTTTCAGAGATCAGACAAGTAATGCTGCTTGGCTGCGTATGTGGACTAGTCAGTCTTGCAGTTCTGATACGTCTGACTTTCTTATGTAGGAAGGAAAGGTAGGCCTCAATTGAGCTGAAAAAAACAGACGAACCTGCTAGAGAAACAGCAAGTGTTATGACCTTTTTAATAGCTTTTCTCAATGACAAAGAAATCTATCCTGGTATTTTCCTGCTAGTATCTGTTATGAAAAACAACAATTCTGGATAATTCCTATGACCTGCTAGAAGACTATGAAGCAAAGTTGGAACTGTATTATCAGGACATGCAAACATGAGATTCATTGACTGAGAAAGAACATGACTTTTTGGTCAAAATAATTTATTTGCTGAGTGATAAGGCTCAGCATTAAAAGTGTTCCATTTCAGAACCGGTGTGCTTATGATACCAATAGGTAAATTTGATGTATCATCCAAGGAATGCATTGCACGATAATGTAACTTTCCACGTATCTTTGAACATATTCCCACTTTAAAGCATGCATGAATTTGCCTAGAGAATACTTATATGTCTCTTGTGCCAAAGAGGTGAACAAAATTTTAAAACTGTATCAGTTTGCTGCCCATTCTTGGAACCTTTCTACCACACAGAAATAAACTCACTACAAAAACTATTAACATTTTAAAGTAAATCTCTACAAAATGTTACTTAGGTAATAAATTACTTCCTGGAGGTTTTAGTACTTTGTTTTAGAAAGTTGTTATGATTTCATACATTATGTATATAGTTCAGTCTGTTAACCAGTGCTATGTTTTTGGCCCTGTGCCTTTCTAACAGGCTTGTCATTTCAGAGACTCTTAAACCAGAACACAGTATGAGAACTATGCCCATCACTGAAAATACAGCCCATTAATTCTGAGTTCAATCATCAATTGTCTGTCAAAGAGCCAGAGACTATTAAATTTTTCTCCTTCCCTTTAAATCACATAAACATTGTTTCCTACACTTCACAGAGAACATTCATATTCCAAAAGCTTTTTCTTCCTCCCCCATACAAAACAAAATGGACACTCCACACAGGGTAGATAACTGCAGCAATTAATGGCTTCTGCATACATAAAAATGCACAAAGAACACCTCCTATATTTGCCAGATTCCACACACCCCAGATTCCCACATAAAAACCCAACTTGTTAAAGCACTACCATAGATATCTCCCATTTGGGAGCAGCTTACAGACCTGCTGCTCTAAACTCAGAATTGTACATTAAAAAATAATTTAGAAAAATAGAATAAAGCCATCAACCCCTCTAAACTCTTGTACATTTTGAAAATCTGTAGGTATTTTTCATATGCTACAAAAAGCTTATAATTTATGAAAAAAATTTAAAATAATTGAGAGAGTTTAATGAAAGTCCATAGTACTCAGCGGGCTTTGTATTTGGGTAGCAATAGAAGATGCAGTCCTTTGTGTAGCAGTAACATATTCTGAATGAATAATTTTTAACTAGGGAAAGCTTATCAGACAATTATTGAACCATTAACGTCTGTCATCTACTGGGTACTCCTCTGGATCTCAGGGTAAATATAACTATGATAAGACTTCATATAAGAAGGGGAAGAAGTAGTCCTACATCCTGTAGGTCTTTGAAAACTTCTGCCTCTGCATCCAACTCTGACATTCATCTAGAAAAGGAACTGTTCTCAGTGTTCACAGCTAGGACCAGACTTGCAGAGTAAAATAGAGTGAAGTATCTTAAAGAGCAGCAAGACCAATAGAAACATACAGAAATCCTAGTAATTGAATGCTACATGCTTTTTAGATGTCTTTCTACTTTAACAAACAGAAAACCAAGTAGGGACTGTATTTTCAGGCTCTCTCTAGTGACATTTGTATCCTCAAAGTGAAAGATAAGTTTCTCAGACCAACACGTGATTCCAACAGTAATTCGAGGGGGTGGGGTGTGTGTGCAGAATCACAGTATTTAGAAAACAAATTGCAGGAAATCAGAATATAAAGGTGCTCAGTAAACTGACTTATGCTTTTCCCTCTCAGTTAGTTGTGATGGTTCCACATAGTCACGAATGCATCTACTAATATTTTGGTGATATGTTTCTCTTAGAGGAAAAAGGGGGGGGGGTGAAGCCAATGTCGGGTACAGAATTCACCAAATTCCCCACTTCCCCTGTCTTTCTTGTACTCAAAACCCAACTTAGACCCTATTAGTGTTTTCAAAAGTGACATTTGCCCAGTGTCTCCTTTTGCTCCTGTAATTTAGACCACTGTACTAGAAAACAGAAATTGACTGTTGCACAGGGATAACAGCAAACCTTCAGTGTTCTCTAATTTCATCAAATGTTGCTCAAATAAGGGAGTGCTGCACATATCCTACAGACACTACTTTTGGTACGTAAATATTGTTCCTTGGGGGATGTATGCACTGGAATTACACAGAACTGGTACTTTAAAAACTGGTACATTGCTATTCCACATAACCAAATATTCTCACTTTGATCTAAGCAATGGCATTACAATAACTACTTTAACAGTCTTCTCTAGCCTTTCAGGTTTTCTTAAAAAAAATTGTCTTTTCTTCCACAGACACAAATGCAACCAGAAACTTGTTTCAGAGTTTCCACTCGTATCTGAACAAGGAACAATGAAACTCCAGAGGGGTTTTAATGAAATACAGAAAAAGCACAGCAGGGGATTAAGCTGTCCACAGCAACATAAACTTTCCAAACAATGTTTTTATACAGCATGCTATCATTTGAATTCTGCTTTTGATACAATTCAACACTAGTTATATGTGAAATGCTAACCAGCTTCCTGGGACTGTATCACAGCAGGCTCAGCTTGCTGTCAATCATGAGCAAACATGATGCTTCTGGAAGCATCAGTCACAGAGTTACAGGCATTTGTTCCTTCTAATTGTCACATTTCTGCCAACAGAAACACAGTCCTGACAAAAATCAAAAGAATTCATGATTTCACTGCACTTTTCTTCTATTAGTTGAAAGCTGGGAAAATAGCTAGGCTAGTATGCTAGCTATTAACTGAGAAAAAATTGTCTTCCCTGGGGCTATGTAAGGCTGATGTAGATAGATGTGAAAGTGGATGCACAGTCAGATGACTACTGGCAAGTTGGGTTGAATTTGCAGGTTGTTGGGTGATTTTTAGTAAGAAGGGAGAGATACTGAAGATACTCAAACATTGCATTCTTATATCTAGGCAAGTCTCTGAATACTGGCTCAAAGAGGCATCTGTGTTTCAGTTCTGACCTTATTTTAAAATGATACACTTGGGAGGAAGGGCGAGGAAGTACTTGGACAATGAAACCTTTCCTTTCAGGTTAACTTTAATGTTTATTTTTTTTAATCCATCTTTATTCAACTGTCCAGTCAGAGTCAACCTTCAAAACAAAAAAATCTGCTAACCGCACTGGAAATATTTTGCAAAACTTGCAATGCTTTCCCTTGTATAACTGCAACATGCATACTCTTGGGGAGGGGGGTGTGTTATTTCCAGCTTTATTATGTTTCATTATCTTCATTAAAACATGATTTCTGCACTACTACCTCGTACAGAACCCTTTTACAACAAAGGATTCACCATTTGCTTTTGCCTACATCCCAAAGGATTTGTGAAGTCAGTTCTGTGTTGTGCAACACTTCAATGGTGAAAGAATTGCTAAATTTTGCAGGGCATTTGGCCTGGTTTTCTAAGGTCTTTAATTAATAAACTACTCGAAAATCATGGTGGTTTCAAAAAACAAAGATAAACTATGCATCAAATATACAGGAATACTAAATGAGTAAAGCAACAGTGCAGGTTTTACATTATAATGGAAACAAGATAAATTGAAAGAAATGCCTCACACAATGTATTATTAATTATAAAATTATTACTTATTAGCTGCTATTGATGTTGCCATTGTTGCTGTTTGTAAACAGAGACCACAAACCACAAGCAGAAATCAGGTGAACAGGTAACACAGTGGGGTCCCAGTCCTTTGAGAGGAGAATTTTGTGGGTCATTAAATCACAACATAGTAATGTCCCATATGCCATTAGACACCATGTACCAAAAGGAAGTGTCGGCAACAGCTTTAAAGCGCTCCGCCTCCTCACTCTGTCCTGCGGTTTGGCGGTGAATGAGGACAGGGAAAGGGACAGGGGCCGCCTCGCTGCGGCCGCGCGCGCGCGCACTCACCGCTCCCGCCGCGCCCGCGCGGTGCTGTCTCTGAGGAAGGTGTGGCGCGAGGCCGCAGCGCGCGAACGTCTCGTGCCCGTGCGCCCGCGGACGCCCAAGTCCCTGGCTCCGCGCGCCTACGCGCCCCAGCGCGAGACCCCGCCACGGGCTTACGCCGGCTCCGCCCTGCGCCGGGACGCAGCGCGCGCCGTGGGGCGGGTCCCTGCGGCGCTGCCCGCGGGCGGGGGCAGTGTTCCGCTGCCCGGCCGTGCCCGCCGCGCGGGAGGGGCCTTTCCCGTCGTAGAACGACGCCCTAAAACGCCGCGTGCCTGGCAGCTCCACGCCGCTCTCGGCCGCGTCCCTCAGGCAGGCGCTGCTCGGGTGCAGCCCTTTGGCCAAGCCGCGATCACGCAGAGCGGCTGTGAGCGGCGAGAGCTGCACGGCACCAGTACGGAGTTCACAGCGTCCTTTTTGTTTCCCCCACGGCCTGGCTGCAAGGGATGACATAGGCTGCATCTGCGCGCTCCCGTCTGCTGGCAGACAACTCTCTGGGACCCACAGCCCGGAGGGCGAGCGTGGGGCCGGTACAAGGGCGGGCCGCAGGCAGGGCCCGGGCTATGGGGCTGGCGGGTTCCTGCTCGGCCTCTCCCTCGACCGCGACGTGTGGCCGGTGTGAGGGCACAGCGGGGTGACGAGAGCGAGACGTGGGTCGCTCCTGGGGCGGAGTGGGGGAGAAGGGGCCCCGGGCAGTTCCTCACTGGCGGCGGGGCGGCCCTGCCTGAGCGGAGGGCTTTGCGGACCCCATGGCCTGGCAGTGGATCGAGCACCGGCAGCCTAAATCCGTCGGTGTCAAACGCAGAAGCAGCGGTTCTCCAGCTCCGCGCTACAGCAGGTTGGGATGTTGGTCTCTATCCTTTCCTGTCACATGGCTGGTAATAGGATCCCTCATCTGCCACTCGGCACCTCGCCGGGGCGCAGTTTCAGGACACATGCTGTAGGGCCGCCGCTTCCCGCACTTCGCGTTCTTCCTGGCCGCCCGCGACCACCTCTGCCCCGGAGCAAGGGGGCTGCCTCCTGTGAGTGCGGTGCGGCCCGGCGGCCGCTGCCCATGGAGCCCCCGGCTCTCGCCGCCGTCCTGGCCTTGTCAGGTCTGACGCTGAGCTGCTGCCGGGAGCCCGTTCTCTCCGGTGAGTGACGCGTCGCGGGGAGCCGGGAGGGGGGAGCGTGTGGGGCCGTTCCGCCATCCCCTCGCGCGGGGGTGATGGCGGTGGAGCGGGGCGGGCTCCCCCTGAACCCCGCAGACTGCACTGGCGCGCAGCCTCCGGCATAGGGCTCTGCCGCCCACCAGTACCTCTTCGAGGTCGCGACGACGGCTCTTCCTGCTCGCCACTGCGGGGCACGGCTCGAAGCTGCTCGAACAGACGCGCAGGGGGGATTTTCGCGCGGGGTTTGCAGCGTGTGGGGTATCTGAGGAACTCCCTGTACTCGCTGAGCTGGGAGCGCGGGAGACTGTGGAGGCGTGAGGTAAAAGGAAGAAGAGCAGCACTTATCTCTGTAAAAGTGGTTTCGTAGCTAGATCTGCAGAACGGAGGCATCTGCAAGGAGCAGGGACTGTGGGGCGTGGGTACACTCACTGGGACATGAAGTAACAGTGGCAGCAGGGCAGAACCGGCGCTGAGGAACGAGAACTTGGGGTGGCTGCCCCAGTGCCTGTCACGAACGGACTCCTCTGACCGTTGCGGTTCTTGTTCAGCCAAGGAATCTGGGAAGCCTTAAGCTTTGCTACCTGTTAGTGTGATTCTTCACTTAAGATGTCTCTGCAGCCTTTTGTCCTCATCTCAGTTGCTAGTGATGATTTCAAGTATCACAGTTCCACTCTGATAAACTGCTTGATGAGTTTTGAAGTGGCTGTTTCAGTTCATCACAGTGTCAGGGCCATCAGATGCATGGTATACCTGGGTACATTTTGTGTATCCTAATCGTTATTCTTTATAATGTAGAATTTGCTCTACTTTCACCATGAACAGGTACTTGCTCAAGGTTTTGTAGACGTTTAATTAGATTTGGAAAACACTTACATAAACTTTATTGAGGGTGCGGAGGGAGAGAGGGAAGGAACTCAGAAGGTAAAATTTACAACTTCTCAGAAGTTACCTGAAGTGAGTAAAACATGATTGTCTTTTCAGATAAGAGTCTAGAGAGCTGCCTAGGTAGGGACATATCTAAAGCATGCCTAGAATGGTCTGTTCCCAGTACCATTAGGACATGTTTGGTGCACACAATAGGTACTTCTTCCCTTGCTTAAGTTGAAGAATGACTTCTTTCAACGTTTCTGAGCAGAACTGTGGACAGAACACTCCATCTGTGACCATGTCCCTCACAGCAGGCTGCATGACAGCAAGTGGAGGATATATCCCAGTGTGAATGTTGGGTTCGTAGGCTATTGAGAGGATCATACCTATTTACACACCTGCACTTCCCCCCTCTAGCCAACATCTAACTGCATGCACTGGCAGCCACTAAAGTGGACAGAGATGCCTGAGCGCAAGCAGCTATTGTAGGAGGAGGTGGGAAAACTACTGAGAGGAATATTGCCTTTGAGTGAAGGGGTAGTAAAGGAGAATGGATGTAGCAAGCACTGCCCCCTCTGTGTCTTGTGCTAAAGAACCTGAAACAGTGCAAATCTACACTTCAGCAAGGACCTGTAATTTATATGCCATGTACAAATCTGCAGGGCTGCTAACATGCACAAACCATACCCCAGGATCATCTTCTTGTCAGTCCACAGGACCAAACTGGGATCAGCTGGGTCAGGTTGTACTTTCAGCTAGCAGAATTCTGAAATGACAAACACGGATATTTCTTTTGTAAGGCAGTTTGTCATATAGTATATTTTTAATCCCTATTCCTCAGTTTAATAAAACGCACATCTTAATATTATTGTAAAATGCAGTCAGAATGCAGGCTGTGTCACACCATCATTTACTAAGACAGGAGAGAAACTTTAACTTCTGGAATCGCCTTATGAAAAATTACTCAAATTGTCAGAAATTAGAGTGAGTTAACAATCGTTTTTGCACATAGTACTGTGCTGCTTTTCACAGAATGTTTCTGCTTCACTGTGTGATGTCTAACAGTTTCTATTGATCCAAACTCTGACATTTGCAGCATTCAAACTTCAGTCATACCACATTTCTCAAGTGAATCAGAAATAAGAGACGGGATAATAGATTGCCTAACATGAAAAGACTGTCTAAATTTGGTGAGTTTTGTATTACAAAGTCAAAGAGATGGAAGCAATTGTCATGAAATAATCAAAAAAGCATTTCTAACCAGACAGATAGAAAATGAAATAGTCAGACACTTCAGCATATCATGCTTCTACATGCATAGTGCATAACTCAAAATCCAGAGTTACATGAATGGATTTAGGCAGGATGGAGCCAAAAAAGCAGGAGGGAGGCAGGGATTACATGCTGCCAGCTGCAAAATTTGCATTCTTTGTCATATCACACTATAATTATTGTGGAGTTGACCACTCTCTCCATCTGCACAGTGGCTATGGCCCATCCTGATAAAATTTCCAAAGGGATTCAGTCTGCCATGCTTGACAATGGAACAACAGTTTTAAAACTTCACAGAGAAAAATAAACAAATGAGTATATTAAGGAACAGAAATTCTTATGGGGCCACATCATGCATTCTTACTTCCAGTGATAAAGAATCACAAAACAAGTGTGTTTGCATCTTGTGGCTGAGGACTAGGCAGCAGCTGCAAAGCTGTTGCTGATATAGCATATTTGTATTCTACAACTAAAGAGAAAAAAATGTACAAAATGCATACTTTTAAACATTAGAATTAAGGGTAACTGCCTCTCATGATATATCCTAATTCACCTGCTTCAAACATATTCCATAAAGAGGAAGAAAAAATCAAACCCCAAAGCCACAAAAACAAACAAAAAAGGGGAAGTGATGAAAAAGTGGTTGGATTGAAGGTTAGTAATCAAAGTTTTACAAGAATAGCAAATTCACATCTATAACAACTCATACACTGCCAGGGAGCACAAGTGTGGAGCATCACGTCTGTATGTTTCCAGGAATGTATATTCTTACAGGGCAGACGGATGTGTTAGTCAAGGTTTGATCAAACGTCAGGTGAGTGTTCACTGTGGCTACTCCCTGGTTCAGGCCAATGCTATGTAAGCGGCTAATTCTGACCAGCAAAAGCAATTCTGTTTGAGGCCTTTAAAAATTGTATGTGTGTCTCTGTGTGTGTTTGTGTGTGGATACGTAGAAATGAGAGGGAGATGATTTTTAAACTACTTACAGAGTACCCCCTACATTGCAAAGAATAAATGATCAGCTAACCAAGCACTGTCACAGCAGCACATCAGTTTAGCTGGCTGATTTACCAAATGGGGAGTTATTTTCTAGTGATTTTGAAAACTGTAATTTTAAACAAAGATCATTCTTTCCTGAAGTTTTTTTTCTTGAGCTTGTGTCAATTGTTGCGTTGTGTTGCTACAGTATAGGCCTGATAGTTTTAATAAGGGCTTTTGTTATATTCATATTAATTAGAATAGTAAAATATTGAAATGCAAAAACACTACACTAATTTTCCCCATGCATGAGTCTAAAGCAGCCTTATGTTTCACAAAAGCATTTATTTTGCATCATAACGCAGTACGGAATGAGATGAATTTTTTTTTGACCAGTCATATGACAGTAGGCAAATGAACTTTTGGTTCAATCGATAAAACTGCATCTTCAAAGAAAACCATTGCACTGCTAAAAATATTTTTAATAATGACCACAGAAGCTGTATTTGTCTCTTTGATCTCCTGAAGCTTCTTCTGGTTTTAATCAGTGTTCCCACATGAAGAACTGTGGCAACCTATGATAATAGAATCCCTATTTGCATCCATAGGGAAACAAAAATGTTCACATCTGAAGAAGGTAATTTGGTGTTCTGCCCCTCCATCCGTGGGCCCCTGCCTCTGTACTGGTGGGGTATCTTGGCATCGGTTAAGTGGTTTCTGTCCTCTGTGCTTACTCTCTCATTGAAGTGTTTTTGCTGTCTAATTATAGCCTTTCAATCAAATTAGAGACTACAGCATCTGGTTAGTGCCTGTAACTGTTGCCATCTGCACCTACATACAGTGCTTTCATTTAAGGAGGAGTACTTAAATTGCAAGCTCTAGCATGAACTAGAAAAATTTAGGTAGAATGGAAATTACTTAAAAGTCTTCTTACCATGCCTTGTGTGCATTGAGCAGCTGATACGGAGTCATTATCAGACCTGGCACCTTTGATTCCATGTTCTTACATTCTGCTTAAGCATTTTTCTTACTCTTCTGAAAGGCTGTAAGGAAAACAAGTAAGAACTTGTTTAGTAGGCAGCTGTAACATGTAAATCCAAGGAATCTTTCTTTCTTGCCTTACAGAACATTTAGTGTTCTGGCTATCACACCACTGTAATGAAACCCAAGATTTAAAGAGCCACTTTCATTTACTTTTCATTTATCTGCTTCTTGTTGTCAACCTTTAATCTTTCTGGCCACTAGTCAGCACTCTGAGTAGCTTCCAGAACTTAAAGCAAACATCTTAAAAAATCATTGGAGACTCTGAAATGTCAATGTTTTATCATCAGCGCTTCATTCAGTAAAAAAGTCAGACTGTTACATGCTGCACTACCTTAATTTTTCAAGTGATCCTAAAGTGGTGCCTGAAGTGGCACATGTGGAGTGCAGGCAGCCCTACAGTCCCAGAGTAACAAAGGCGTAAGTGCTCATTGTAAGATCCCTACATTGAAGAAGGAACTGAGACAGATGGAAAAAATTTCTACTACAGCTGCTGTTTGATCTTCCAAATGTTGATCTGGCTCTAATAAACCTAATTGTGAACCTGTGTCACACACTGAACATTCACTCATAATGGACAACCATCCCCAGGCATATTTTTGCTTTTTCTTTCTAGTAGTTGCCACTCAATACACACTTTTCTAGTCTCAGTATTTCTTTTAAAAGAGTTATTTTTCTGTCAACCATAGCACCTGATATGTTGAAAACAGAAGCAGCCCCCGCAACACATTGCTGTCCACGTTTTCTCACTAAAGCTCATAGGCATTATTCAGAACAGGACCTGTTGGAACCCTCCAACTTTTCATGACTAGAACCACTGCAGTGGTTCAGTCTGACTAATCCTGTTTGCAGATAATCCCAACAAAACAGTAGAAGCAGCAGGGTCATTAGACAGTTAATACAACAAAATCATCACAGACGTTGATTTTAATAATGGATTTGACACAAGCCTCTACTTCAGACTATATTTGAAACCCAGCTGACTAAGATGTTGAAATACGAGGAGGTTGAACACTTCATGAGTTGAATGGTCACAGCTTTATGTCCTGCCTAAAACCCTGGTGGTTTAATCCGGGTTTACACTTGACAGGGTAGTTTAAACTCAGTTTTGGGTACATGAACAGAAACCATGTGGCAAATTATCAAGCATAGCGGCTTTCTCGTGCCTTCTAGAAAGCTGACAGTTTTGGCCTCCACAAAGTGCCTGTTCTTCCCTTGCTGTCTTTGCCACTGGGAGAGGACTTGGATATAGTGCAAGCTCTGTCATAGTACTACAGTCTTACAAAACAGAAAGTCATAGAACTGATACTGATTTCCTTGAATCACTGTGCAGATGTTAGTTAGATTCCCAGCGAAGGGCTTTATAGCCTAAAGTAACATGGAAGTATCAGCTAATGTAAGGCAGTCAGATCCAGTGGGTGCCAGAACAGTAAAGGAAATGGGATTGTTGTTGGATGGTTGGTTGATTGTTTTTTTTCTCTCCTTTCTACATGATCATAATCTACCAAAGAGAAATCAGGTAATTTGAGTAAGCAAGCCTGAGTTTTACCAGTAGTGTTCACTCCACTCTTTTCTGACTGTTTTAGTTAGATGAACTCTTCTGAATCAGTTTTTTGCAGACAAATCCAGCTGACCTTTGTTTTAAGCTCTTTTTTTCCCCACAGGATTATTGCACCAATGGTGCAAGATGAAAGAGGAGGTTCTGAGCTCCAAAATCTTGTAGGACTTCTGTCTTCAAAGTGCAGCCTGTGGATTAGAAGTGGAGAGGACAGTGGTCTGTCTGCAGACAAAACATTCATTTTGCACCTTTAACACACTGGGAATATTAATTTCACAGTGAGATCACTAAGGTAGTGTCTTGGCTGTTGTGCAACAAAATATGGCAAAATCACTGTGTAATAAATAGTATTCAGATGTTTACTGCCAAGATACTGAATATGCTGAGAGATCTGTTTTCATATTGCTAGGAATTTTATAGAAAACTGTACAAAGGATATCTCAGCAGATCTCAAAGCTGACTGTTTAAGGTAAAAGAGTGTAGAACAAAGGACCTGATTTTTTAAATGCCAATAGCTACTTAGAATGCACTTCCATGCTATGGCAAAATTATTAATAATAATTAACAAAATGAAAATTTCCTAGTGAATTCCCTGTAACACAGAAAGGTATGTATTTTATATGATAACAGCTGCTAAATTCCAAAACTAAGTTTCCATTTCAGTTTTTCTGGGATAATCATTGGTTTTACGTTGTATCTTACTGCCTCTTCCTTCCACATCTAGATGCTAACAAAACCACTACAGCTCAGATAGCACATTGTTCCCAAATCTCTTGGTAGTACAAAAGTACAAAGTGTACAGGAGGCACTGTTACAGCTACCTGTTGCCTTGCAAACAAAACCTACAGCTAAGAAGAATGAAGAGCTCTCTTTCTTTTGTGCAGTGTCCTTAAAGTCCTAGTGTAGTGCAACGAAGTTTGAAGAAAATCTATTTTAAAAAAAGGCAAAAAAAAATAAAAATCAGCTGACATGAAAATGAAAGTCAGTTGCTGCTGCAAGTTAGAGCATGGGCCAGTCTTAGCAGATCCTAAAATGGACTGATGTTAACTTCAGTTTAGTTTAGTGTGTGTGCCAGATTACCTTCAGGTATTGTAGCATTCCTTGCATTTCAAAGTAGATGTTAGCACATATTGCTGTTCATTAGAAATGAGAAGCAAAAAAAGCAACAGCACTAAACTGAAGTAGATGTCTTTTATGGATATGCTTATCACTTCTCGTAATTGCTTCCTTGTAATGTATGTTGTTTTGTTTATCCAGTTTGATAATGTTCTCTTCTATGCCAAATTCATCAACTTGTATTTTTCAGCTGACATAGAAAAACTTAATTAACTGCAAAGTAAAAAGAGGTATTTAAGAAAGCTGCAGCACTGTGGTGATTTTAAAGTGGGGTGGGGTTTTTTTCCTATGTTTATCCAAGTATCTGTGGTGGCCTCAGTACTGGAAACTCAGATTTGCATTTTCAGGTAAATGTATGTAGCTCACCTTCATGGCTAAGGCAGTCAGGTAAATTACAGTAGGGAAGAGTATTGACTTGAAACTTGGTTTTGTTAAATTAGACGGCTTTTTGTCCATAGATGATAGCAGTATACATTAATGGCAGTGCAGACACCTCTGTGCCTTCAGCAACAAAATTCCATCTAATAGAATCCTAACTTGCCTAGGCATGAAAATGTGCAGTGAAAGCACAAAACCATCAGCTTTCATCTGCTGTGTAATAAAACAGTGAAATAATCATTATAATTGCACCATTCTGATATTTGTGGGGGCAGACTAAAGTTATTTCAAAGGCATTGTTTTAATAATATGTTTTCCCATCTCTCACAGTATTTCTAAATACAAAAAAGGTGTACTGCTAATATCAGGATTAAGCTGAGAGTGGGTTTTTTTTTACCTCTTTCTACTGCAGCCATACAGGTCTTTCTAGCCTTGTTTGTAAGGTATCTTGTAAGGGACACTGAGATCAGCAGCCTCCACTTAAGAAAAAGCACGCTCCCTTTCCCTGGGGCAGTAGAACATCTCTGCAGTAGTTGCATGGTCTCTGCAGAGAATACTATCAGGTAAAGCAAGGTTCTGCAGTTAGGAGGAAGTGTTTGTGACTTTACCCAGTAATGCTGCTCAGTACTCTTTGTACTGCTTGTAATGCTTACAGCAGTGTCATGCAACAGTTTTAATTCTGTCATGGACTGTTTTTTTTTTATACTACTTTTAAATAAATGCATTGAGGATAGATGTTACCAAGTGTTAAGTATAAACAAGGATAGACCTATTTATGATACATTTTAATAATTATTTCTGGAGGGTGATCACAGAACAGTTGAGGTTGGAGGTGATCTCTGGAGCTCATCATTTAGATGACTTCTGCTCAAGCACAGTCACTTAAAGCAGGCAACCCAGGACCACGTCCAGATGGCATTTGAACATAGAGATTCCAACACTTGCCTTTCTGGGCAAACTGTTCCCCTGCTCTGTTACCCTCACAGTGCACAATTTAATAACAAATGTTTTGCATTTTTAGTAAAGGTAAAATTGTTCATGTGTATGACTATTTATTTGATCAGAAGACGTCAATAATAAGACATAGCAAAGCCAGGCAGCATGAGATTTATAGTTCTATTGAGAAGGGGATGGTACATTTAATGACTAGAGAAATCATTCTCCGCTTTGATTTCTAACTTCCTGAGTATTAGGAAAACATAAATGGGAGAAAATATGGGCGAGGCAGAAGAATACTGACCTATAAATTTGATCTGAAAGCATAAATGCATTAGTAGCAAACGACAGTATCATGATTGTACTCTGCCGAAAGAGGTCCTTTTCTAAAGAAATTCAGACCGGAGGAAAAAACACCTTAGAATTTTTCTAAATTGGGATGTAAACGTTTGCAAGATCCATGCCTACGATTTTTTTCACTTTATAAAGCTGTAGATATTCTCAACTTTAGTTACACTGGCACAGGATTTTGGATAGTGTGCTGATATGTGGCAGACCGACAGCATCATCCAATTTCATTTCTGGAAATTTAACAAGTTACAGATTCAACCTGATGAATAAAACGCATGGAAAACAGTAAAAATACAGTATGCTTATTCAGAAAGTGCATGTCAATTGTATGAACCACTTTTCAGACCTGTCTTATACGTTGTTTAGTAAAGTGCCTGTTAATTGTGAAAGTGCATTCAGAAAGTGCATGTTAATTGTATTAACCACTCTTCAGACCTGTCTTATACATTGTTTAGTAAATTAATGAAATCATAATCTCTTCAATAGATGTTTGAGAGAAAACTTACATCCCAGACAGCACCTTTAGTTGCCTAAACAATGCAGGAAGTATGTTAGTGAAAGGAAACATGATGTTTTGGGATGGGGGTGGAGGGTGAGGGAAGAACAACCAAAGACTAAACCTACATACATTCATTCTCTTTCTCCATTTCCATTTCTTCCCAGAATGTTATACAGCAAATGGGGCTGACTATCGTGGCACTCAGAACCAGACCTCCCAATATGCAGGGAAACCTTGTCTTTTTTGGAATGAAACCTTTGAGCATCCTTATAATACTTTGAAATATCCCAATGGGGAGGGAGGGCTTGGAGAGCATAACTACTGCAGGTAAGAAGTATCTCGGCTACTAACATTGCCTGATTACCCAGTATTACTTTAAACACTTGACAAAAAATTAGGAAACTTCCTATCACGCAGTGAAGAATGTCAGAACCATGGATGTCTAATAGGTTTTGGTTTATCCTGTAATCAGTACCCTGAATCTTCAAGCACCATTAGTAGAATAACTTTATCAACCCAGCTCTCACACAAAGTCCAGATCATATATCCAACCTGTATTTGGCATCATGGAGAAAGACTAGAGGTTACTTAAATGAAAAGGTGGAGATAAAAAAAATTATCCAGGTCACAAGTATAGAAGCACTAGTGAATGTCTGTGGCAGACTGCAACATTATGGTTTTTATCCTCACCCACAAGCCTATTTCTGTTCTCTGTTCCGTTTCTGAGTTTTTTGCTAAGTTCTCAGCGTAAGCTTTTCAGTGACTTAGAGCTGTTGCTTGAATTTGGAAGCTCAACTGTCAGTGGTTACAACACCAGCTTAAACCATGGCAGATCCCCTTTCATTTCCTTGCCTTCTAAAGAGAGATAGAAGTTCTGTGGGTAGAACTTGGAGTGAAACTTAAATAAGAACTCCAGAATTTAGGAGGCAAATAAGAATAAGTTCAGAGATGTTTAGGCTCTGCAGACTCTTTTTAGCCTGCAGCATTTAACTCCCTGATGTTGTGCATCAGGAAGTTACACGCAGTTTTATCTTTGCAAGGACTGACCAGCTAAGTTTTTATACCTGTCTATACTTCCTATGGAAATAGGTAGGGAATAACCTCATAGATATATTTCTTAAACAGCGATAGTCATCAGCTCATCTAGGACACTTATAAAATTGAGTGGTGTCTCGCACTGTGTAATGAGAACAGAGATGTTCAACCCATGCAGTTAAGAACTGAGTTACCTGAGCCATAGCAATGTTTCCTCCGTGAGAAGGTTCAAACCACACCTCAATTCTTCTGGAAGATACTTCTACTTGGCAGGCTATAGGCTTTCCAGGGTAGAGCCTATACAGTTGACGCCTTCAAACTTTACCATATTTAATCACAGACAGACAAAATATAACAGAGACAGAACCAGACAGTTAATGGAGAATAACTAAGAAAGCACAAAGAAGGGGTCTTGTGACATGCAGCACAGGGATGAGCACACTGATGAAAGGAGTCAGTTGTGTTTCCAGAGTATTTGGTGCCTCAGCAGGGTATTTCTGATTGGGGAACATTGGTGAAGGGCAGGGAAGAAAAAGACTTGGGATCTTTTCCAGTGGCTACATCAGTGCTTCAAAATAACATTGTTCAATGTGTTACACCAGTGGACTCTGTTTTCAGCCATAGAAGGAGAAAGCATTATTGCCAACTTCAGAATTGATGCATTTTTTTGAATCAGTTCAGCATCTTGGAGGAGCAAAAACTACACCACCTACTAAAGAAACACTATAGAAGTTGGCCATTCTCTTGAGAAAACCCATCAGGCAGTCTAGTAGCTGATTGGCATGTGAGCACTGAAAAGACTGTTCCCCTCAAAAACATTTTACACCAACTTCACAGCTTCACTCAGCCCAACACCACAAAGTGCATAATAATTTTCATGACATGCAGAGAGATGTGTCTCTCAGTGCACATAATAATATGGAGCTATAGAAAGGCGAGTGGCCACTGAATTAACTGATACAAACAGCACAATCAAGAAGGTAATTTTGATTGTTGCTGTATGGCAATATCCTAGATGTTTATGCAGGTATTCAAGTTATCCTTACTAGAGTTTCACTTTACTCAGCAAATGAGGAGCAAGAAGCCTATAAATTGGTATGTAAGCCTGAGAAATTTAATTACCAGATACAGCTTTTTAGCCTCAATCTACTGGGTGTTAGATTATCCCCTTTGAGGTGAAGTTTGACTGGAAGGTTAGCCATTTCCTTCTTTGTTGTATCACTTGGCCCAAGAGTATTCTCACAGGTGTATGAAATGATGATCCTAATGAATAAATGCTTTTTGACTTCACATTCTGTTGGAAAAGAAAAAAAAAAGCTTGCAAAGTCACTGTTTTAAGAGTGTCAGAGCATATCTTTAGCATGCAAATCTTGTCAGGGCTTCATGGGTGAAGATACTGCTGTTTTAGCTGTTTCTCGCCACTCATTTGCTTTGTGACAACGGACAAGGTGATCTTCCCTTCTCACAAGGCTTTTTTAGGGCATACTATGATCCTCTGAGGCTCAATTTTAAGGACAACATTTGAATAATGTAATTTTACACTTAAAGCACTAATCAGAAGCAGGTTATCTCTGCATGGGTGGTGCCTACTTGGAATACTTTGTTTACTGCAAGACACCCTGTTATGACAGAAATTCCTCATAATGTTCCGCTAAACTTAATTTTAGCCATAACAGAATTATGTGGACTGAAGTTTTTGGAGATTTTGAAAGATACTTGATTGTTTTCTGTTTGTGTGCACTTTTGAGGTTCAAGGCAAAGATTTCTAAAGATGTTTATCACATTTCTCTGCAATTTCCTTGCATTTTAAGGCATTTATAAGTGGAGTGCCATTACCATGATTCAGTTACAGACATCTGATTTCCGTCAGGCAAGTGTAAATGCAAAATTTCCTGTAAGTGTGAAACCAAAGAAAATTGTGTTATTTCCGAGTACAAGCTTTCCTTGATACTAGTTTTCTTTCTTTAGCCACTGGAAGCTCTGCCATTACACCTAAATTCCAAACACACTAGTCTTCCTCGTCCACTAGTCTGTTGAAAGCCTAACACCAGCATTTTAATCAGCTAAATTGAAGTTAACTTACCAGTTGTCTTCAGCATTCTGTTATTTGACAAAAAACTGTTCCCAGCAGTTCAAAAATTGGATCTCCCACAAAGACTTGTTAATGTGCCCAAATTACAAGATGCAGCTGAACTGACACTTCAGTGTAGGGGGGGTCTCTTCATAGAATTCATGCCAAAGTACATGATAAAAAGATTGTAGTTGGCCCTAGTTATCAAGAAGAGGTCTTATTTCAACCTGACTGTCCAAAATAACAAGTTAATTTCTTAAATGGATCTTTTTAATACAAATAGTTTTTCAAATTGTACATACAAAGAAACTTTAAATAACCTAATGACTAATTAGGTATGCACTTGTAAATGACGCTACACAAAATAATCAAATAAGCACAGAATAATCATGGATGCATAAGGAATTATCCATCAATATATCAGATCACTGGAACGAATTTACTCAGCTTTACTGAAAAGACAAGACCTGAGGCTTTCCGAGAAGACTTGATTGGATAAATATTTTTATTATCATACATACAGAAAGTTGGAGTCTGGACTGTTTTGTACCAAGGCAGAAATCAGGTTTAGGAGTCTAAAGAACCTCGACACATGATCTTCCTCAGTACTGGCCAGAAATAGCTCTGCACCTTTTATACTTAAAGAAAAAATAAGTTAAGTTTTAGACGCTACTAGCTTGTTGTGTACTATAATAAACAGTGATCTGACCACTTTTGCATTTTTCTTGGTAAGTCAGTCCAACGAGTTAAATATTAATTGTTAGAACAAGAATAATAATGACACCAAAGCTTAATAAAATTGATTTTTATGTGGGTTTTTTGAAAATACTTGATGACTTTTCACTCACACACTATTCTTCTCTTTCAGGAACCCTGATGGAGATGTGAGCCCATGGTGCTACATTGCAGAACATGAGGATGGAATATATTGGAAATACTGTGAAATTCCATCCTGCCGAAGTAAGAGCACCATGAAATTTTTTTAGGCCTGCATCTCTGTTTAAGGGATATTGGCAGTTACACCACAGTGGGTACTGATTTTCGAACAGAAACTAGGATAAGGCCAGTCAGCTTATTTTCATTTGCAGACTAAGCAATATTTTAAATGGGTCTCTGGACAAACGTAAACTTACTGAAGTGTTCCTCCATTGCTATCCTTTTGATCTCATATCAGAATTACTGGATTATATTATTTTCAAATAATACCAGACAGAAAATTACTCAAAACTTGAAGTACTGCTAGTATTTTAATCCATAAAAATATGTCATTCATTTATTGAAATCGAGAGGACAGAAATTAATAGGAAATTATGAATTAATTTTTTTACAAGTTACGTGTGTCCATCATTTGCAGTTAGCTTGTAAAATGATGGCATTAGTTTAATGTGTATAACACATCATACACAGAATTGCTTGGAAGAAATAAATAGAGTGTGAGAGGACATAGTGAAAAGATGGCTATTTGTTTGGTGTATGGGAGCTCTGGTCTAGAATTCTGTTGCTTGCTAGTGCATATACTTAGCATTGATGTGAAACCACAAACTGGACTTGGGTATTTTAACAGGTCATTCACAAGCTATTCACCTGAAGCTTCCTCCTGGTATTTAATATTTTTAATGTATTACATTATTTACTTGTCCAAAATGCGGAGGTTTTGTCATGTTGCTCTGAGAGCTGGTGAACTTCTCTCATGGAGACAGGCTGAGAGAGCTGGGCTTGTTCAGCCTGGAGAAGAGAAGGGTCTGGGGAGACCTTTGAGCAGGTTCCAGTGCCTAAAGGGGCTACAGGAAACCTAGAGAAGGGCTTTGGAGAAGGGCCTGTAAGGACAGCACAAGGGGGAATGTCTTTAACCTGCCAGAGGGGAGATTGAGATGAGCTCTTAGGCAGAAGCTCTTCCCTGTGGGGGTGCTGAGGCACTGGCACAGGGTGGGGGTGCTGAGGCGCTGGCACAGGGTGCCCAGAGAAGCTGTGGCTGCCCCATGCCTGGCAGTGTTCAAGGCCAGGTTGGACACAGGGGCTTGGAGCAAGCTGCTCTAGTGGAAGGTGTCCTTGCCTGTGGCAGGGGGTTGGAACTGCATGAGCTTTAGGGTCTCTCCAACCTAAGCCATTTTGTGATCCTATGATTCGTGACAATATGTTCCAAAATTTCCTGAATGCTCCAGGATAAACTCTTAAGAATCACATTCTTTAAAATATGCCTAAATATTAAAAATATATTCCAGATTTGCATGTTAACAAGCAACCATAAATACACATTTTAAGTCTAATAGTTTATGCCTTTAGTTGCTTTCCTAACTTCTGTGTGAGTACTCTCTAATGGATAACATGTATGCTGTTAATCATCATCAGTTGTCCTTAGGTAGGGATACTTTCAATTGGAAGAAGTATATTTCTTACTTGAAGTAAACAAAACCAAACAAAGAAAAATGGATCTAAAAAGATTTTTTTTACTTTGTTCACAGTTTGGTTTTTTTTATGAATGTGAGTGAATCACTTCTCCAAGCAAGGCAAACAAATACATATGTGTGACCTTAAGTCAGGTGACTTACCCAGACTTAAATACAGATTAGGGAGTCTAATTTAAATAACACAAAATCATTTAACACCCCAATTCTCATTGTTCAGAGGACATCTTACTCTTATTTTTCTGATATACCAGGTCCTATTTAGGAAACGTGACCCTCCTAATTGGGAGATTTATCTTGGTCTAAAATGGAAGAATTTGCATTTTCTGTAAAGACCACAGATGTTAACAAATTCTCTGGATATGGCACCAGTAAAAAAGCTGAAAGGCAAATTCTCTCCCCTCCATTTGTTCTACACAAAGGATCCTTTTAAAAGCAGCCTCACTCATTTTCTCTGTGGTGGGGAGCAGAGGATTTAAAGTTGGACAGTTACTTGCACAGATAATCCAGACTTACATTTAAAAAATGTCCCTTTGGCCAGTAGCAGCTGCTTCAAGCATTGCACTGAAACTGGATACTAGAAAAAGGAATTGCAGCAATTTAGAACAAACTGTACATTGCAAGCCCATCCAAGTCTTAATACAAACCTCATGGTGTATGAAGCTGTGTAAGGAAAAAAAAAGTAATAACCCCCCAAAAAACAAAACAAACCTTTTATTCTTTACCAGATTTTCTGTTTTCAGTAAGCATGATGCTGAATCATAGGACCATCAAAACCAACTTGTGAAGTGCATAATACAAAACTGAGTTCTGTGAACAGAAAGCAATTGTGTAAAGAAATGCTATTTTTTAGAAGCAAAAATTGTCTTACATAAGCTTATTTTCCATAATTATATTTACTACTAGAAAAGAAAAGTATCTGGAGCATAATTTACTTATAAACTATAACCACATACACCACTACAATGCCAACAACATGAAACATCTTGATTGCCTAGAGAGATTTGCATGCAGTGATTCACTGTTACAATAATTAAGGATCTACAGTTAAGAATTTTTCATTATGATGATGATTTCACATGATTATATCGTGTGTCTCATGCACTAATACTTATATGTAACACTTAATTCAGAAATGTGTTCTGGCATTCTGCATGTGTAAACATGCTATAGAGAATTTAGTAATGTTAGATGAGGATGGATGGGCATAATTACAGAAGACAGTGGTAGTTACCTCAGTAGGAGCTTAGTCTTCCCTTTTCTTCCTCTCCTTCTCTTAATGGCTTGTCTGCTAAGCAGCCTGGAATGGACATAAACAAAAGGCAAAAAGGCAGCACTGAGTCCTGAGAGAACATGTGCATCTCACATGGAGAATTCAGAACCAAATGCTTTAGATGGTTTGTTGGCAATGTTGCAGCTATTCCTGACTTCTTTTTTTTTTTTTATCTCTGTTAATGAGGTTAGGTTGAAATTCAAAGGAAGTAACTTAGGCTACCAAAACGTAAAAGGCTTGCAGTCTTACTTAATTGCATCTCCATGTTTGTGGCCCACGTGAGTCTCTTGCCATAAACAGATTTCCTGTGTGCATATATGTCATCTAGTAAAGTTGACTGAAATATTGATAAAGTATTAAATAGCAGAGCCAGATAAGTTATACAGAGCTGTATCGATCACTCCAAGATTGACTTGTCCAGATTTTAACACAAGAATGAAGGGAGTAGCTTGCACAATTTGAGACAGTATCCTGGTGCAGACCAGACCAACCATTGCAAAAAGCTACGAGGTTTTTGAAAGACACATGGACGAGCTTAGCTGGAATACGGTTTGGAGCTCAAAAGGATGAATTCCATGATTTAATATGTGTGCCTTAATGTGTAATATGCAGAAGCTCTGGTGTTTGCCAAGACCTCATTATGCCATATGCTGCTTAAAAGACAAATAGCGTGCTTTCATAAAAGAGGTGACATTTTAAGCACAAGAGAACAAATGGGTGAAGACAGTGTAATGGTGAGACATCACTGATCAGCATGAACAGTAATTGCAGAATATTGACTATTTCAGTTTTGCAAAGTTTCCTTAGTAGCTAGAACAAATTAAGGCAAAAGATTATGTTGAAAATTTTTAAAGCTCAGAGTAACTAAACAGTCATTACCTATCTAGAAGCACTTTTGATTCTTCATTGCTTTACGTATGTATACTTACATATATATGTATATATACATATATATGTATAAATACATATGTATATATGTACATGCATATGTATATATACATATATACCTACACACACATATATACATAGGGTTGTAGGATACCCCAGGTTGGAAGGGACCTCAGGCCGTCATCTCCTCCAGCCTCCTTGCACAAGGTAGGGCCAGCTCTGAGATCAGACCAAGTTATTCAGTTTGTGAGGCTAGACCAAGTTTATCGCGTCAGGCCATGAGAACCTCCAGGGATGCAGAATACACTCCCTCTTTGGGCCCTTGTTCCCATGCTTGACTGCCAGCATGGTGAAATGATTTTCCTTGTATCCAGTCTGAACATCTCATGTTTCAACTTAAGCTCATTACTTCTTGTCCAAAACGCATCACTGTGAAGAGCCTGGCTCCACTGTTGTGACAACCTCCGTGCCGGCATTGCAAAGCTGCTAGGGAGTGCCCAGAGCCTCTGAGTGGTGCCTCAGGTTTAGGACCAGCCGTCAGTAGCCATAGGAAGAGATGGCATATCAAAATCATATATGCATGTACAGAGTAAACTTTTACATGTGTTGCCCCAGTTCAGGGGACTGTTTATTTATATATTTGGTGTGGGACTATGAAGTTCTTTTAGATGAGCATATATCCTTCAGCTCACGTCATTTGTTGATTTGATGTCAAAGTTATCTGAAGAGCTGGGCAGTGACATGGAACTTACTATTCACTGTTGGGTTAGATTGATGCTTCTCTTGTTTATTCCAAATCACAGGACACTAATTTTGTTTGCTAGAGAAGAGAAAGTTAAAATGCTGTTGGGACACCAGGGAGACTAATTAAGCTGTACCCAGATAGTAGGCTTGATTTAGTTACACAATATAAGCAGCTTTTAAATTGCTCAGTCTGGTTGCTTAGCATGGAACATACTGAAGTACTAATCCTCTGGAGAAAAGGCTGAAGGGTCTCACCAATAAAGTTACCTTAAAAAAAAAAAAAAAAAAAAGTAGAATTTTAAGAAATCCCAAGTCTCCAAGGAGAATGAAGCTTTCTCAGGATCGTGAAATCATGCACTGTACAGAAAAACTGAGCGCTCAGAGTTATCTGCCCAGCTGCACTCAGCTGGGGTGGGGCTGCAAATGGGGATTTCCAAAGGTATGTTAAATCAGGCTGTAACTTGAAGTCGCAGTACTCATATGCATGTTGGTGCAGGGCATACCAAAGCCATAATTCTGTGCAAGCATTTATAATTTAAATTGTGTCATTCTCAGAAAATTATTTTATGAACAATATTTCAAGCAACAACATCTAATTCTTCAAAAAATATATAAATTCAATTTACATTATGAAAATATACAATATGAATTTTCTTCCCAACTTCATTAATTCTTCTTTATAACACTATACTCATGCTCCTTAAGAGTATAACCATATACACACCAGTATATTTGCTGGTCACTAAGAGATATGCTAACCCTCTTCCTCAAAATGAGGAAGCCGCCATAGGCAACATAGCCTAAGTATGGGAGCAGGAACTCAGACCTGTTAACTGTTCCAGATGTCAGAATGACTCCAATTTTAACAGTAAACTGTCATCAGTTTACGAGCTTAGCGTATCATATTCCAAAAGAATAAGGACAAACCCATCTTTGTTAAGATCAGACAAACAGAAATTCTGAACTCAAAACATTATTTCAGCAGCTGCTGCACATGGACATGAATCAGAAATCCCAGAAATGGGCCTTCCAGAATCCAGTGAAGAGATACTTTCAGGACTACTATAAAGACTTCTCAGTACAAAAAGCATCATTGCATTCCTATGGTATTTATGTGATAGTATAATAATACAGAAGCAGTTTACTAACACATGGGTTATCTGATAGAGAAAAGGACCACCTGTACAAGAGATGACTAGCTCAAAAGGAGCCCCAAAGCAACTGAACCACATGCTAACAGGCATCGGACGCTGCTTCCCCCTACCCCTCACCCCCCAAAAAACCAAACCAAACCAAACCAAAATCCCCAAACCAACCCAAAACCCTGTTGGTAAGTCAAAAACCTGAATCAGTGCTGTGGGACAGTAGTGAGAGTTCAGAGTTTACTGGGTACTGGAATAACAAATGACTGAGAAAGTCAAACTCTTACACAGTCTCTTACCGCATCACATGTTATACATAGTAGTGGACGTGAACAAAAAATAATCCTTGTCAATCTGGCACAGAAATAAAAACTATCTGACCAATGAGCTGGTAACAGATTAATTCCAAGTATGTAAGCAGATACGACAAGTAGGCAAGGGATAATTTTATGCCATTAGCACAGCACTATATTGTACCCTATATCCTCTCTCTAGTAGTCATGTCTAAATTCCAGTGCTTTGATGAAAACTGCAAGAACAAAACAAAACCAAACCAGAGGACAAATTATGCATTGAAGGGTGAAAACTTTCTGATCTGCCATACTGACCAGCAAGCCTTGAAGTGTTGATTCGTACAGTATAACTACATGTTTCTTAAAAAAGTAATATTGCTCATTTTCAATCTCTTTTTACACACCAAAAAACATATTTTAAATTCATACCAGAATTTGAATTTTAAATATTAAGAAATTCTCCTACATAAGTATATAGACCCTCCCATAAAACTTGATAAACTCCATCCTAAAAGAGCTTAGGTTTCTTCTCTCAAGTATCCTGTTTAGAAAACTTCCAGAATGTCATTGTTTTGAAGATCAGACTGAAATCACAGTATTGATTTTACATTGTTAGGATATGAGTGGTAGTATTTTAAAACCTCCAAACCTCTGAACCCATGTAATAATGCCGGTTTTTTTTTTGTAATTGTCTCTATCAAGAGAAATGAAACAGGTATTTACCTTGTCTGTATTACTGTGGCTTACAGAAACCAACTACAGAGTATTGCAGGTGTATTGCTAAGAAGATATGATGCTATTTCACTACCTGTCATTTATCCCTGGACATGTTTGGAAAATATAACAAGGATCTAGAATAGAGTAACATTTCCCATACTGCAAAATGAAGACAAGGACATATAGAGAGCTGCCTAGGAGCCAGGTAGTGCATAAAGTGGTCTGTGTCTTGGGTGTTGCCAGGCACACCTTTAAAATGACTGTTGTCTGTTATCCTTGCCAGTGCCAGGGAATCTAGGGTGTTACAAGGACCATGGAGAGCCACCACCTTTGACTGGCACCAGCGAGACCTCCAATAAACTTACTATTCAAACATGCATCAGTTCCTGTCGAAGTCAACAATTCAAGGTGATTTCTTTGAAATACATTTACAAGATATTTTCAAAGACAGAAGATAGCAATATGCCAAGAGCTCTTCATCATATTTCCCTGCCCCCCTCCCCACTTTTTTTTTTTTAACCTTTAGGAGGTCTAAGGTCTCCCTCTGTTCCAGGGACCTAGCCCTCTCTCTGCATCCAGAGCAGTTTGGGCAAATGACCAGTGAATAATGCCAGGATACCAGGACAAAATATGCTTGCTTCCTGCAGTTATGAGTGATAGGGTGCCCTAATTGCCCTCCGCTTGATCTTTCTCAAGTAGCATCCTGACAGCTCAAACAAAACCAGTTTGTGGTGGGACCTTTGACTAATCATACTTCTCCAAAACACACATACTCTGCCGCCAGCTTTCTTGCTCATACAGCCTCCTGCTGTCTCTCCTTTAAATATTATCCTTTCCTTCCTTATGCTTCTTTGTTGTCAAAGTTTGCAGGCATGGAGTCAGGTTATGCTTGTTTCTGTGGAAATAATCCTGACTACTGGAGATACGGGGAGGCAGCCAGTACGGAATGCAACAGTGTTTGCTTTGGAGACCATACTCAGCCTTGCGGTGGGGATGGCAGAGTCATTCTTTTTGACAGTAAGTATTGAAACAGACACAGTTTTTCCCAAAGGAGAGGCCTCAAATGTTCAGCAAATTAGGGAAAAGGGTTTAAATGCAGTGAGAACAGTTGCACACAAAACATCAAAACACCTAAATTCAGTATAAAAGAAAGCTGCTTTCCATTTCGGCATAAAATTCACATCCATTAATAATGTGAAATCGTTCTTCCAAGAAATTATGCCTGCTCAGGCAACTAATTCATGCTGTAGAGGTTGTCTCTTACTTCCCTACAAATGGTACTAACTCAGCTACCACAAACAGTATGTCACAGAAAGACTCCTTCAGAACTGATCTTACCAGAGGGTAGATACATGATCAAGTGAGGTGCCTCAAATAAAATCTCAATCTATAATAACTTGGGCTTTTTTATTAAACCAAACAGAACTTGCTATAAACCAGTTAACACCACTCTTCCTCCTTTTCTTTTCACAGCCCTTATTGGTGCCTGTGGAGGGAATTACACTTCTGCTACAGCTGTGATCTATTCCCCAGATTTTCCTGACACATACGGCACAGGCAAAGTCTGCTACTGGACCATACAAGTTCCAGGAGCATCCCAAATCCACTTCAGCTTTGCCCTTTTTGAAATCAAAGATGCTACAGATATGGTGGAACTGCTGGATGGCTATACGTATCATGTTCTAGCTCGTTTTAATGGCAAGAACCGGCCTCCCCAGACATTTAACATCTCTTTGGATTTTGTCATTTTGTACTTTTTCTCAGATGAAATTAATCAAGCCCAGGGATTTGCTATCAGATACAGAGGTAAGAGACCAACTTTGCTGTTTCTACCTTTCAGTGAGCTGTTAAAGCATTTAATTAACATAAAAGATTTCTGAATTGGCAAAAAAAGAGCAAATATTTTTAACTCCCACATCTACGGGTGTTTCTTCTATCTTATTGCCACTGCTCAGTGGGTAAAAGCTTCACTAACATTTCACTGTTCAGAAGACTCCAGCCAGATATGTCATAAAATAGCAAAATATAATTTTTAAAAATTAAATCTTATACATACCTGTCAAATCAGATTGGAAAATGACAAGGCTGAAACAAAAGACAGTAGTCTGCCTGCATCTTTGTTAATCTTGGCTCTTCACAACAGTCTGTTACACTCAGAAGAAAACATTTTAGTCCTTCAGTTGTACCTACTGTTATGATGAACAGCAGCTTCCAGAAAAATTTGGAGAACCCCAACTTGTTGAAGTACAGGCTTTTTCTGGCATCAAGCATAATTTGATTATTGGAGATCTATAATTAAACCAGAGAGGTGCTTACAAGCACAAAATAAAATCCAACTATACCTTTTAAGAAATTATAATAATCATACTCTTGTGTTTCCAGCTGTGAAGGACAACATGCATCAAAACAAGATTCTAGTGAATCAGACCTTTTCAGAGAAGATAAATGAACAAGCAAATCTCAGCATCAGTGCAGCCCGGTCATCAAAGATACTTTATGTCATCACAACCAGCCCAACTCATCCCAGTAGCTCCATGCCTGGTAATATTACAAGAAAATGTGGAAGCAGGAAAAACATGTTGCCAAGGCACAATCTAGAGTCACTATTTTCTTTGCCTCCTGTACCATATTATGTGATCCACTATGCCTTTTACCAATAGATAAATTTTCATTTAGTCTAATTACCACTAACTGTGCTGCTCTCATGACTTTCCAAAACTCACTTCTTGGCCTAAATCAGTTAGAAATACTGTGAAGATGCTGACTCCTTGAGAATGAAAGCACATAATAATATGTGAATCAAAGCAATCTCCTTACTAGAATCAGCTTCAGTGACCAGTGCATACCATAGAGGTGGCAAAAGGCACTGAAAAAAGAGTAAGCTTTTGTAGTCTGGAAGAGCCTCAATGCAGAATGTGTCCCAGTCACACCAATTCACAAAAACTACAGCAGTAATACAAAGAGGGCTCTACAAGGATGAAACAAGTTAATGGGTGTAGGGAAAATGCTACTGAGAACTCTTACGTGTCTAGAGCTCACTTTCAAGGCACCATTCAGGAAATTGACTGGTAAACAACTGTGGAAATGAGTGGAAATGCATTCTTGCTGAATATCACTTTTGGCCTCTCCTGTCTTTCAACTACCCTGAGTATATCTATGTTTATATATTGTTGAAGCTGGGCCATGATCACACTGTGGACTCTCTGATAGCTGTTATAAAACTAGGCCATCTCCTTGCAAACACAGAGTCACTACTGGTAGCATATATCCTAGTATGTTCTTTAGTCTGCTTTTAATTTTTCCTCTGAGTTTTGATTCCTTTCCTAGAGACTAGTAAATAATTTTACTGGTATATGCTTTGATTTTCCCAGCTTTAAATTTTAGGGATCAGTCATGCATGGGGAAAAAACAGTTTTGACTGAGAGTTACACAGTTTCTGCCAGCCTTTACAGAAAATACTTACAGGTATAAAACACATCGAAATTACAGTTTTGAGTAACGCATTAGAAAGCTATGGGTTTCTTTTGGGTTTCTTTTGTGCAGTATTCTTACATTAAAAACTGTAAATAAATTAATGAACTGAGAACTTCTCCTCTCCCTCTCCTCTTTTACAGAGTGGACAATATATAGTCTCACAGCACTGCTCATCCTAAGTATTACAGCCATAATAGCAAAGATATTCCTCCACATTACCATGAGGTGAGTCTGGAGCAAAACTGGCCTTGAGAACTGACATCTCAGCTCTGTACCAAACCTGAAGCACTTCATTTCTCTGCCTTATGATATTGTCAGATTGGCCATATTCAAATCTAAGTTATATATTACATATTTGTATCCTCATAAAAGCTACTAAATAAGCACATTTTTGGAACTTTCCAGTCTGTTAGGATAGCATTTGCTGCTGGAATATTTACTTTGGTCTTGTTTTCACAAAATTTGTATTTTAAGGAATAAAAAGGCTTCTCATAGTGATGTTATAGAGCAAGGAGGAAAATGTAATCAGTCATCTGGCATTGGGGGGGGAAGAGTTCAAATTATGATAATACTTTGTGGGGAAAAAATTAAAACCCCATCACAGCACAGGAAACTGGGGAAAAGAGTTAGATAAGGGCTAGTTAATATTGTCTTTTACTGAAATATCGAAAATGGTTCAAAAAAGAATCACAGAAATCAAAATCTCTATTATGGTGTGACACTTAACCAGTTTGTTGGTTTGTTTTTTGTTTTTTTTTTTGTCTATTAATAAAAACAACATAATATTATTACTGTATTTCTCTACACTTACACCAACTAATTTTTGTGTCCTCTAGATGGACACTCATTGAATAAAATGATGGGTGAGTTATTAATGAATCATAAATGTTGAATATTGTATTTACGTACCACAAACAGGCTTAAATATACATGGAAATATATGTATATTAATGGCAGTTAGTGATAGAATACGTACAGGCTTCTTAATATTGTTGCTTTTGTTAGGGTAGCAGCTATTCTAGCAACAAAATGCCTAACTTTTCATTTGGTCAAGAAACAACCAACAAACAACCCCAGAACCCTATGCAACTGTGCCACAGGTAGAAAGAAAAGGTGTCACAGATTTAGTGGAAACTGACTAAAACCAGCAGCACCCCAAGCACCTTAACACTCACAGTGAATTAACACATTTTTTAGATCCCATCAGATACCATCTGCAACTGGAACAGAAGATTCCAATGAGGTTACCTCTGCTGGAGAGATCTGGAGTATATTTTACCAGCCATCCACATCAATATCCATCTTCAAGAAAAAGCTTCGAAGTCAACAAGATGATTGCAACCCACTGGTGGGAAACTGAAGTGTCTTATGTTACAAGAATCAACCTTCTTAAAATCCAGGTGACCTGGGAATAATTTTTTTTCTTTCCTCTGAATCTCATACTTGTTTTCCAAAAAGTGCATTTTCCAAAGGCTTTTGAGTGACTTTGCCTGTCTTCTGCTCTCTTGGGTACACTACAGGCAACAGGAGCAATTAATTGCAGCAGCAGTTTTGAACTATCTGGTGTTCATTGAATCTGTGGTGCTGTTAATTACTGCCTTGAGAACAGTGCACTTAAGATCTATGTAAAAACCTGTGAAACGCCCTGTACTCCTGCAAAAAGTAACTGAAGGAGTACCTGCAGGTTGAGGACTTCTTGTGTCCTGCTTTGCTGTGTAACTGTATCATGTCAGGTTACTTTAGTCCCTTTTATCTCAAGGCTGAAGACTGAGATAGGTACTGATGACCTGTTGAGCTTCCACAGCAACCAGAATTCACTAGCCTGGATATCAATGTGTCTAACTGGTTCTATACAGTAAAATGGGAGTCGAAGACTTTGAGATCAGCCTGGTTGCCCAGTGCTCTGCTGTTTCTATGGTTTCTGTTTCTAGAAGCAGAGATGTACAAATAAAATCAAATTCAGGAGACAAACACACTATGGAATTTCAGCTGCAAATGTGAGTTTTGATGGAGAAATGCTTACCACGTCAGGATCTCAGGATCTGCACAAGCAATGGAGGCTTTTAAATGACTATGTTTGACCCATCATTCACTGATGATTATGATGATTTTGTTCATATTCACAGTGATCTTTTAAAACACTATCATACTCCAGACTGAAGTCCTGGATGTAAGCCTGGGACTTCTTAAAGGATTGTCCAAAGAAATTGTAAATCCACTGAATTTTTAAACAGTGAGGCTGACTAAGACAAATTCTTACTCTGAAGTTAAAGATACTGATCTTGGCAGCCTAAACTATGTACAAAGTTGTAGCCTGCTATCAACAACTCACCTATGCCAGGCTGCGCATCTGAACACACATACAAGTTGCCTTGATACTTACTTGTGAGAAGAAAAAGTGTCTCTGTGCCTGCAAAATTAAAACTGAGCTGCATTTTTAAGATTAATACTCTTAACTGTCAAAGAACTAATACATCAGTGGGGATCTGATCTGTGAAATTTCTCATTGATTGCAACAGACAGCATTAACTCTTTTTCCTCTATGGTAGAATATCTGTCTGCCCACAATGCTCAAACTTCTCATCCCAGCACTGGGGATCAACAGTGGTGATCTTCAACCTTTCAGCCTCAGCCAGTCAGACCAGCAAGATATTTGGGAAAAGCTGACAATGCAGAAATCAGATAAATTGCCTGGAAAACTGAATGAACAGCTCTGTGAACTAAGTTAGAGGAAATTCAGTGAGAGCCATTAAAATACAAATGGACAAATGGAATAGATATCAGTTTAAATATACACCAACAGTCAGTGTATATCAGACCTGCAGTCACAGAAACACTATTAAATGCATCTGCAAAAGAGAACTAATAAACTTGTAACCAAGTTTAAATTCTTTGTAGTATCTGCCCTTCTGTTTTTAACATGTAAACGCCTACTCTTCATGAGGTCTAGAGATTTCTTTGAAAAAACAGGCACGTAAGACTAGACAATGAAATACTGTGCCTTACTTGCCATTGTAGATCTAGTCTTTTACCTGAATTTAATTCATTCCAGCTCCATTTACGTACCACAGATGAGTGCCAGAGACAGCTGAACAATACCACAACAAATGCTTAATAAAAACAAGACCTTACTGAGACAGCATTTATGGAATTGTTTATATAAAAAACATGGAATATCATGGGAACATCTAGTACTTTATTGCATGAGCTGCTGGAAAGAATGTAGGAAAATACAATTACCGTATTGCCTAAAATCAAGACAAGACAAGTTGTAAAATACACTTGTTACCTCTTTCGTGTCATCAGATTGGGCCAAAAAACATTACCTCTTTCAGAGCAAACAGAAAATTCTGAATTGCTCTTTTAACTGTCAAGTTTTGCATCATACTGTGTAGGGAAGGTGTCCACCTCACAGATTCCTAGCAAAACAAATTGGTTTGCTTCCTAAGCATGCTTAACATGGTTCAGTAATGGAAAACTGGGAGAAGAGTTATGCTGTAAAGCTAGATCCCTAAGAGAGAAGTTATGAGTACACTGTGATCAAGCTCTTTGCTTGCCCTATTAAATGTTCTTGAGCAGTTAAATAGTCAAACAGTCAAATGGATATTCTTAAAGCAGCTAATGCTAATAAACTGGGGGAAAAAAAAAAATCAGTGTCCCATGACTGATTTCTGCCTACTGCAGAATGAAAAAAATACAGAACTGTTTAGACTGGTCTTCAGTAAATAATGTAATTTCCCTGTAAAATTAGAGAAAGCCCATCACAAACAACAACAAAAAGGACAAATGCTGCTAAGGCAAAATCAGAGAATTTAGAAACTGAGATTTTGCTTTGGTCCCTTAGTCCTCAACTATTTTTTAAATAATAAAATCGCATTTCATGGGCCTGTCTTAGGGAATGTTTACCCAGTTTCTGTACAAAAGACCCATAAAACCAGCAGTTACAGTAGATTAACTAGCCATGGCAACAACAAACGTGGCTAAGCTTAAGGTATTGGACAGTGTGCAGGTAAACACACTAATAACAGTATAGAGGAAATTGTTATGTCTCCCCCACCCCCTCAATCTTTCAGATTGTCTGAGTCTAGATACTTTTAATACAGGGTCCCTTAAAAAGCACTTCTTCCTCTGCAGGCATGAGATCACGAGGAGCAGGTAGGGTCTCTGCTGTGGATTTTTAGAAGATTTGGTATGGTGGCTTGTGCTCCTTGTGCAAACACTTCAGTGGATGGTGGTAAATGGCCAATGTTTGTGGCAGCCATTAACAGCACTTTTTGATGTTTGCTAGAAGGCTTTGGGGAGGGAAAGAAGAAAAGTCTGATATGCACAGCTGTTATAATCCCACAGGATTCAGCACTCAGGAATGGTCCTGTGGAACTAGCAGCTGAGTGCTGACAGCTGGAGGGCATGGGCACCTTGGGTGGTTTGTGTTCATCGTGTTACCTTCCACAAACTGAAATGATGTGGAATTGTATCAGAATGGCCTTCTGACCTCCTGCCTAGCAATTCCCTCCACAGGCCAGACAGGCTGCAAACATGACATTGGCCACAATTTCAAAAGCAACTGGTTTGACAACAAAACCATCATGAGGAGCTGCCTCTTCATACACAGGCATTCCTTCTTCACTCAGCTGGCTGCGTGGTGGTGCAGTAAACCGATCAGGTTAAAAATTACTATTGCTTTTTCTTCCCCAAGTTCCTTTTAACAGAGATGAGTTCTCTTGAGCTGCTTTACTGAGTGGTTGCACCGAGGTGAACTAGCACAGCTAAGTGGACAGTAAGCCATAGGAAAAAGACAGTTGTCTACCCCAGAAGCAGAGCAGTAAGTACTCTTGATAGCACTGCCATCGCAGCAGTTTGTGGGCCTGCCTTCTTGCTTCATGCAGCATCTCAGTTACAATAGTCTGCAGTGTCTGTGGCCCTCAGGTGGAAGGGGACAGCTGGACAAGTGGTGTCCCCCATTTAAAATCTACATTTGAAACTACTTTGTTGACTAGCTGATTTCTGTGTGTACTTTTGTCTTAATACTGTTATGTTGGGGGGAAATAGAGACTATGTTATTTAAAAACGTGTGATATCATAGTAATATATATTTATATATGTATAGGAAATGCATTATTTAATACAGCATGTTATGCTTGTATCTTGCTAACATAGGAAGAGAAAATGTTAGTTTACACTGTGGGAAAATAAATTTTCTATACACTGTAACCATAGAAAAAACATCAAACATAATTCACTGGTATATATGATACAAGAACACTGAGAAGAGGGTAACCCAGACAGTTTTGTGGCAGAATAGATGCTGATGAAACAATTGCTTTAAAACACACTTTCCTTCTTTGAATCTCATTTCTAACTTGTAATTGTTCTGCAAATTCACATGCGTATACTCTCAGGACCATTTGAACATCAAACATGTCATCTGCTTTTCCAATTGAGCAATACCAGAGTCTTTTTTAGGGCCTGTTTCTGCCAGACTTTCTACAGCCAGTGCAATGTTGAGGAGGTTTATCAGATTGTTCATGCAGACAACCCAGTGATACCACAGAATTATAGTCACTGTATTCTAAGCTCCCTTGGCAGTAGTATAAATGGGATATTTTTACTGATAGCTCTGGAAACAGTCCTGAATCTGCAGCCTATATCACTACAGGCCAAACACATCAGCAGACAATTGGCTGCCACAGCATGAGTGTGACTAGCTTTTCCAGTTTCATCTTCTGCTTAATAAGCCTTCTCAGGCAGCGGGAAGACTGCTGGCAGAATTTTCTAGTGCACCACTTTGCCTAAAGGAAGGGTGAACTACAAAAACAACTCCTGACAAAAACTTGTCCAACTAGTTCTTAATGCCAATGATATTTCACAATCTTGCAATGAAATATAGTCCAGTGATAGTTTCAACTGAATATTATTCTAGATGTTTATGAATAACCTTATCAATCTGCTAGTGGGAGATTGTGAGAGTGAAAAATATAACTTGTCTTCTGACCATACCATTTTATTTGTCACATTCCAACACACACATTTCACACAACTGGTACTTTATCCACTTCACTGAGGACCTGTGCTTTGGGATACAATTTGACATTCTGAATTTCAGTCTCAAGACAATTTACTGTAAGTCCAAAGGTTGTCACATGAACCAGATGAGACTGACAGGAAAACAGAATGAATACAACTTGCAGCAGCTTACTGCTGAACTCTGTATTTATACATGCTCATCCTGTGTCCAGCAAACGGCTGTAAGCAGTCATGATATAATTAAAAAAAAAAACAAAACACAAAACCAGTGAATTTCTGCAGGAGGGTTCAGCTTGTGCTGCTGAAGCACAGCCGGCAGCGAATACAGGCAGAAACTGCTGCAGTTCACCAGCACATTACAGCAGCATTGTCTGCTGCAGAGGGTGGAAGGGATTGCTGAAAATGGTTCCATACAGAAAATAACAGCACCGTTCTGAGAAGCAATTTCTGAGGTAGCGTCAAATTGAAGTTTTCAATTTACATGTTTCCAAACTATTAGAATATTAATTCTTCCAGTGTTTTCTCTACAGATTGCAGCAGCATGTAATGGTCTTTTGAGTTTCTTGCAAGATACATTTTTCTTTTATGAATTCCTCCTTCTGACCAAAATAATGCTACACTTCGTTGAAGAAATCTTCAGCTATATTTTATGTAAACATCTGAACACCAGCATCAGATATCAAAACTGTCTCCAGCTTCTCATGTCAGGGCTCAAGCTCTCATTTTCTGGTAGAAACGCCACTGTTACAGGGAAGGTTATTCTGCACTCCTTTCTTGCCATTCAGATTATGAGACTCGTCTTACACTGCTGCTTATTCTGGGGACTGCTGCCTTCTCTGTTGTTTCCTAAGCAACAGTTTCATTCCCCATGAGGGAGATATATTCTTTGTTTTGAAAGAGACACTTTTGTGTGATCTGTTCCAAGTCACAGGAGCATGGCACCTCTGCTGTTAAGGTGAAATACCTGGTTTCAGGTTTGCTGTTTTCTCCTTGGCCAAACACTTAGGACAGGCTCCACACAGTATGAAGGCAGCTGTCATCCTTTTAAGGACACTTCTCTTATAGAACTCAAGTAACAGTGTTACCCGACAGCTGTCACAGCATTGGACAGATGGACCCAATATTGCTACAGCAAAAATGAGATAGTGTTACAAAACCACCAAGTGTTACCATAATGTACAATCTCATTAACAATAGCTTGCTCCTGCTGCTTCATGTTTTACCATATGGAGATGGTACATGAATTTGTTCCTTAAATATTGAACTCAAAAGAACCCCCCTGCCAAATATGAAAATACTGATTTTTTGATAGAAGTATGTTTACATTTAGTCATTTAAAAAAAAACCACAACAAATAAGAGACAGGATACCACAAACACACACAAACAAAACTAAGCACCACATTCAAGTTCAGCCAACAGCCCATAGCTGTCTTTCTCAAAGAGACCAAGTATGGGCTTACCAATGATTGTGTGGGACAGTACAATAGAGGTAAATCCTGTTGTTAAAAGCACTATAGCCTCAAGATTTTCTTCAGAACAAGAACTGACAAAACAAAACACTAGTCAGCAATGGCAAACTGGGAAGGGTGCAGGGAAGGAAGAGGAACGAGGCCCAGATGTCACCTGTCAACACAAGCCTATCAGCCAAACACATATAGCAGGTTTTATGTGATTTTTAAGAACAACTGTTTAATGAACTAATTTGCAAATAAAATGCGTATCTGTAATTATTGGCAATTGCCAACATTCTGTTCATTAAGCAAAAAAAGGGCATGTATTTTGATTAGGAAGCACTTGCTGGTGCTGCTTAACTCCCTCCTGCCTGTTGCTCTTCCATTATTGTGCCTGTCTTCTCATACAGACCACCAGGCTTTCCCATTCCCATATTATCCAAGATGAGAATAATTGATGCTCATGCTAGAAAGTGTCCCATGCAACATGATACTCTTCAGTTCAACAGGCTGTCATCCCAAACATGGGAGTTCTCACAAATGAAGGAGAGGATTGGAGAGAAGTAAGGCTCATTTCTTGGCTGAATTCTGAGTGCACTTGAACATGGATGAAAGAAGGGGAACGTCAAAGGAATTACCAGGTAAAAATCTTGAGAAACTGGAAGAGAAAACAAGATTTTCTCTTGTGTATCACTGCATGGGAAATAATTGTATGGAGGAAAACTGTTTATACAATAACATATGAACACCCATTACATAAATACACACATTACATAAATACGTACATGTACACACACATGCAGGTTGGTAGCCACACACATCCAAGCCCCTCTTTTTTGCTGTCTGCGCAAACATATTTGGTCAAATTATGCCCTCTGTCGGCATAACGAGAGTAGCACAGCACTGATTTTCATTTCGGCAGGACCAGGGTAAGGACTTGGATTTAGTTTGATTCTTCAAGCCGTGATTTACCCAGTTGTACCCACCTCCACAATGCTGGCTCAGGACTGGAAACAGTATTATTCTGTTGGATTATTTTTACCTGAAACCAGAACTAAGTATCCCTGCTACAAGCAGCAGGCAAGTTCCAAACACAAAGGAGGATGCTTTCCAGCAGATGTCACTCATGTGCCTGGAGGCTTCCGGGGCTTGCTCCCAAGGAGCTCGCTGTATAATGGCCCAAGTGCTGTCCTGTTAGTCAAGAACACGAGCTCTTCCACAGCATACTCTGGTGCACGGCTTTCCTAACTTGTCCTTCTGTGCCCTACGCTGTCTTTGCCTTCCTTCCTATAATCGATGTTTCCCTGTAATGAGTATCTCTAACTTCCCCCCTCTTCAATAGCAACATCAGCCCTCTGGGCTGAAGCAACAGGCAGCCCTCATGTAACACAAACACTGTGTTTGTGAGACTACCTGGGGACAGTGTTAGGAAGGCAGATGAAACTGTCAAGGACTAGACTGACACTGCACCAATACCTAGCAACAAAAACGCTCACTTCTGGTTGATACTCAACTGTGGCATTTGCCAAAACTGAATGGTGCTGAGACAGATCATTACGGGTTGCCTCCAGAAAAAAGCCACTTCTGAATCTTTTATTGTGATCATGTTAGGATCTGTGTGCATGGAAATACAGATTCACTTACCTATTACTTAAAAAGCTGTTTATATTAGAGTTCGTATCAGTATACGTAGGACTTTACTTTGGAGAGCACAGCTATCCATGTCCTTTCCCTCAAAACAAGAAGTACAACTTCCACATGTATATGCAATAAAACTGTATTTTTGTGTAGTTTTGCCTTTTTTTTTTTTCTTTTTATACAGACATTTGTACACTTTCTTACAAAACTCACGTAACTACAATGTTTCTTGTATCATTTTTGGTCAGCAAGTACTGTAAAATCTTTGTGTGCAATTATCATGTATTTACAGGGCCTCATGTTAGTGATTTTTCAATGATTATTACAATATTGTCACACACTCTCAACATAAGACATGGCTTAAGATAAATATATTAGTAAATAAATATTCTGAGAACATATTTCCATAAATGAAATGTGCTGCTATACATACACAGAATATATACAAGATGTTTCCTAGCTTTTAAAACATTTTTAAAATGGTAATGAAGGAGAAAGAGCCCTTTGACCATATTACAAATCTTTACAGCAAATTTTATACAAAAATTTTAAGTGCTATAACTTTAATTAAAAACATTTTAAATAGTGCCTCATGAGCCAAACACAATGAAAACTGTTCACGTAAGTAGTAGAAAGGCATTTTGTTACAAAACCATCTGTACAGACATACAGGTAGCAGGGAATTAACTAAATGTTGACTATAAAACTAACCACAGTATCCAGGCATAGGGTACCTCTGCGCTAATGCCTGCCAAGACCATTGTACTGGCAGATTTCTACAGCAAGTGAATGAGACCAGTACATCCAAAACCACCATGAGCCCGAATATTCAAATTTCTTTTTATAACCACATTTTAACACAACACGCTGTGTAGTTACACAGTACGGTGCATCTTCGGTGGCCTTTGGCTGTGCCTCACAAAACAGGAAGCAGAATAACCAAGGTAATACACCATAGCTTCTACAATGCATTCCTTTTGAGTGGAGGAAGGAGAAAAGTAAGACTTGAAAAACAACCAAACAAAACCTTCAAACCTTTCAAGTTTATTCTCCCAACACATACCACTTCAGTCATTCAGAGAATGAATCATTTTTCCATAAGCTTTATACACAGAAACTGTGTTTACTGGAATTTTTCTCTTAGCCTTATACCCAGCTATTGCCTTCTATTAGTTTTCTGAACAGCTAGATTTTGGTGTTTGTTCATTTAAAAAGACTTAATGTGAATGCCTTTAAATAGAATTATTTTTTTCCTAACTTATTCAGTACAGAAAGTAAGTAAACAGATTAATCTATTTGTTGTTTCTTAGATGTTTACTTCTTTTGAAAGATTTCATTTGGGACTACAAAGCAAACAAGTTAACTTTGCTGGTTCTTACGATTAGCCCAGTGCTGTCAAGGACATTACTTTGGCAAAAAGATGTAACATGAAGGGTACATCTTTTTTTTCACGTCTTTTAAGTATATCCAAAGCAAACTGAACTTTAGACAGATCTTTGCAGAAGACTAGCACTGTGGGCATTAAATAATTAGTTTCCCTTTAGGAGAATTCCTGCTGTGAATACACCAGACAGGATGACACTGTGTCCTCAGGCACATGCAGCATGACAGGCAACTTAAACCATGCTATGATAGCCTCTTAGTCAGAAGCTGCTGTTTCCACAGGAAACGACTGCTATCAGAAGTGACGATATGTATTATCTCATGATAACAAACATCCCCACTAGTACAAGAACAAGAACGAAAGTATGTGCCCAGGCTAATGCAGTACAGAGAGCACTCTGTACACAAAACAAAAAAATTAAGCACAACTAGCTGGGCCCAAGAAACCTTTAAAACAGATCAATCTATGGAAGCTACATCAACCACAGCAAAGAAAACATTGATTAAACCAAGTCCCTCAGTTTTACACACACACAAAAGGTAACAAGCACTCCTTCCCTTAGGCATGCTTGCAGTCTTTTAAGAAAACAAGACACCTGACCTGTTTCCAAAATGAGGCAGCCAAGCTGCAAGCTCTTGTTTTCCTGCATATGCCACCATTCCTCACAGCCGTAACATGAGCTACAGGTGCCTGGAGAACTTCCTATGGAAGGCAAGGTTCATTACCTACAAAGGTATTACCCTTTCTAAACACTCCCTTGTAGAATCTGTATGAGGGAGGGGTCCCCATCATTCTTCACCAGTCAGAAGATAAATGAGGTCCATCGTTTAGCAGGAAGTGAGGAGGAAAACATTCAGAGCTATCTGTTTCCCTACCCCCACTCTGTTAAAATTAATCATAATGGCAGGAGACCCTTCCTAGTTAAATCATCAGAGCAGCATGAAAAGGGGAGAAGGGAAGAGGAGAAAGGAGACAGTCCAATGCTTCAGCTTCCTTAAAATTGCTCATGTAACTTGCTGGCTACTAAGATTTGCCACTAGGATTAGTCAGTATCTGAGCATCCATACAGAAGCTGTATCCTTCTGGACTACTATATTTCAAGGTGCTATCTGGTTTCTAAGGCAGATGTAGCCCTGAGCTTATCAAAGGCTGGACTCCTTTATGTAGGAGGTAACAGCATCTACATATAGCCTGGCTTATTCAACACACCGTGTTACCTCTCAGCAAGAGCTGACACGGTCACTTCTAAAAAGAAAATATAAATAACACTTTGTTATTAATATAGAAATGGCACTAGAGCTCAGAAATGCTCCATACCATGTCCCTCATGGGCTTTGCTCACAAATGGAGGCCTGAAAGCTTCAGGCAAGAGGGACAAAGGAGACAACCAAGCCAATGTGGACACAGAGGAAGAGGAAGTGGGGGGGGACTTCTCCACATTACCACTTTTGTCTGTTTGTCAAAGCTTAAAAAAAATCAGCTTCATGAGAATTTGAAGTCTCTGATAAGCTCCACTTCTCCATCTGGGATCATCTGGACAGGTCTAGTCACCGATTTGGCTTCTCTCCAAGGGATGAGATCCAGCACCTGAAGGATAAAGAAAACTCAGGAACACTGCATCTAGAATACTGCATCCAGTTTTGGGGGTCCCACAACAAGGCACTGATTGTCTGACGCAAATTCAGCAGAGAGCCAACATGCTCAGAGGGCCGGAGCACTTGCCCTGTGGGAAGAGGCTGAGGTACTGGGGTTTGTTCGGCCTGCAGAAGAGGAGGCTCCGGGCACTCCCTAGCAGCTTTGCAATGCCGGCACGGAGGTTGTCACAACAGTGGAGCCAGGCTCTTCACAGTGATGCGTTTTGGACAAGAAGTAATGAGCTTAAGTTGAAACACGAGATGTTCAGACTGGATACAAGGAAAATCATTTCACCATGCTGGCAGTCAAGCATGGGAACAAGGGCCCAAAGAGGGAGTGTATTCTGCATCCCTGGAGGTTCTCATGGCCTGACGCGATAAACTTGGTCTAGCCTCACAAACTGAATAACTTGGTCTGATCTCAGAGCTGGCCCTACCTTGTGCAAGGAGGCTGGAGGAGATGACGGCCTGAGGTCCCTTCCAACCTGGAAGATTCCTATGAATACCCTTCAAAACAGCCCTGGCAAGGCAGGTAAGGAATACCCTCTACATTCTGCAGGAACTTCTTTTTTCCCCCTTGTGTATGTCCACAGCAGAGACTTTCCCACATATTCTACAGCAATTACAAGGTTTTCAGTCTTTTCATTTTTTTTTAAGACAGGGACAGCCTGACTGTCACCTCCCAGCACTGTGGGTTTGCCCGCTTATGCAGCTCACCATATGGAAGTGAGTCCCTGGCTGTGGGGGCTCTAATGAGGGACTTGTACTAGCAGTCATGTTTTCTCCTCCCCACAAAGGATGTGTATGAACACTCTTACAGGGTTAGATAGTAGACTGTCATGTTCTATTTCTCTAGCTATGACCAAATGGATACAGGTAACAAGAGAACCCACTTTTGGCTGAAGAACTACTCAATAACCTACTATCATGCAAAGGATGGCAGTAACTTTTATGGATGCAGGTACCCAGGAAGCTGGCAGCACTCCATATACTAGGACAGAAAGGTTGCAAGCAATCAAAAAAAGCACATGTGTTACCTGTGGCCTTTGTGGTCATCATCAGCTTCTGGGAGTTCAAAGTGGGACTGGGAAAGAGCATTCCAGCTTCTTCCTCCCGAGAGTAGTTCTGCTGCAGAAATGATGTTGTCTCATAGCAGACCTCCCTCTCGTCCTGTACCTCTCCTATACCTTGGCAGTGCAGGTAAGTATCTAGCTCAGGTGTTCCATCCCAGGAACTACAGCCTCCTGTGTGGGTCCCTTGGCACTCTGCAGGAAGGATCAGCTCACAGTCTCTGTCTTCAGGAATTATGGGAATGCGTTGACCCAGATCACAGACACTCTTACAGCAGCTTGGCAAGGTGTCATCAGGAAGCGTGTACTGCACATTCACTGCATAGTCTTCTGTATAGCAGCCACCACCTCCGCTGCCACTGTTGCTACTATAGGCTACCTGCTTCTCTTCATAGAAGCAGCAGGGCAACCCCTCATATTTTACTCCATCTGTCCTACGCAAGTGGTCTGAGTTAATACTGTACAAGCCCGGGATGTTCCCTGACTGTGGTTCTATTCCTGGGCCACACGTCCCCCACAGTTGAGAGCTAAGGAAGAGTGCATTACAGTCAGCTGTCCCATTGCTAGGCTCCAGGGCAGAGTGCTGGAATTCAAAGCAGTATGCACATGCTTGCTCCATAAGTGGCCCTGCTATCTCTGGATTCTTCCAGTTCCTTTTAACATCCAAGGCAGTACCAGGAGTGGCCTCATGTCCTCTCTCTGAGGTAGTGCCATTTGCATCCCTGTGCTCGAGCGAGGAATTACTGCTATAGTTCGTATCCATGCTGCAATTAGACAGTTGGTCCCCTGAGGAAGAAGCTGGCACAGGCCGGCAGTCAGCACCCACCAGACTGTGACCATGAGCTGGGAGCTCATCCTGGTGGGGGCCCTCCAAGAGAACAATTGCACCCCTGTTTGCACCACCAACCTCACCTACTCGGCAAGGGCTCTTACTGCGGTAAACGTATGGGTCATAGTCACTGCTCAAAGAGCTGCGGAAGGTGGAGCAGCTCCCATAAACCCCCTGGTTGCTGACCTCTGTGCAGTCAACCATGGAATCACTAGAGGAGCAGTGACAGTGACCAGAACTGCTGCTGCTGCTGTCACTCCCAGGGCAATCAGCCAGATATCCACTGCAGACTGAACGATGCCCATGATAGCAGCTAAAGCTGGAGGTACTGCCACTCTCCAAGCGGGATGAGGGCACTACATGTACCACAGGAGGGAAAAGCATGCTGCTACCAGGCTGAAAGGCACGGGAAGGACCCTTTGAGGAAATGCCAGCTGGAAGCTGTCCATCTTGCTCAGGGTAACTAAGGCCTTGGAAGTAGTAGTGCTGATACATGGTCTCATATTGGGAAACGCATGCTGCTTTGGAAAAGTTGCGCCCAAACTTGGATCTTCGGAAGTTGTGTGCTGGAGAGTAAGCCCTATGTTCCAGGCTACAGTGATGCATGTTTGGTCCATGGTCCAAATGAATAGGCTGGTAACTTCGGATATAGGCTGGGGACGGGGCTTGGTAGAGGCTCTGATCACCATGTCGCTCAACTGTAAGCACCGTGATGGGGTTTCCATGAGGGTCCATGCTTGTCCGAGTAGGATATGCTGTTACCTGGTTTGCTCTGTGCACTCGGCCTGGGTAATGGACAGGCAGAATCACCCTCTGCTGCCGGCTGCGTGCTGGGTTGATGGATTCCAAACAGACTGGACCTGCATTTCCCTTCTTCTGTTCTGAATGAGAGAAATCAGAGTGGAGAAGTAGGAGGGAATAAAAAGGAATACACTTTGTGCAAGAAAGAAGGATATTTTGTTCCATTATACTACACAACAGAGTTTAAAAAAAAAAAAAGTAACAACTTTTTACACAGAAGGAAAAATAACAAAATAAACTCAGTCAAGAGCATCTGCCTGGAAGCCTTTGAAACACTCAATTGGATTTTCATAAAATGGAAAAGAAGTTAAGTGATTACAGATACTGTTTCCATATGCAAAAGCTTCTGCTTACACAATATTCCTGATCTTGCAGGTTAAGAGCCAGGCTGGCAGCTACTCCTCAAGTTTTCGCTTTACTCTTTATTTTACATAAATGTGTATTAATAGAAAACTTTTTCAAGACAGAGGAAATGGAAGGGAGAGCAAGTAAGGGAAACTACCTTCCAAGCTACACCACCACTGGGAAATAAAAAAACAGTATGTTGTCTTGTCTTTATAATTACAAAGAGAAAACATAGCCATCTAATCTATCCGTTTCTCTTTGCATTCAGCAGCTGACCAACACTGCCCTCTGCAAGGCATCAAACCCATAGCCCCAGAAATGTGACCTGTTACTCCAGGACACACAGTAATTTTGAAAGAATTTAACCTTAACTGTATTTCTAGGGTTGTTCAACAATAAAGACTATGAGCTCAGGCACAATTTCTGTTTCATCATGTAGACTGTTAAGCCCAGAGTGGATGAGAGCATCTTTACTGCAGCACTTACCTATGATGTTATGGCGGCAGTGAGGGCAGGTGTGATGCTGCAGTAGCCAAGGATCCACACATTTCTTGTGAAATCGGTGAGTGCAGGGAATAACACGCAGTTCCTACAGGAAAAGACGAAGGAAAATGAAAAAGTATTCCTTCCTAATGAGTGAATTTTTCACAACTTACTCCTACTTTTTTTCAGTTACTAAACTGATAATTTCCTCATCTTTGAGTGATAAGGAAAAAAACGCTATCTGTTCAACACAGCCAAAAGCACAGCAGCTAGTGATCAGCTCTCACTAAAAGAACAGTCTATTCTTCATTAGAATTCCATGCAGATAAACCACATTTCTTTAGGAACTTTTTGCTGTGTGTCCCTATGACCTAACACTTTGAAGGAGCCCATCATTAAAGTTTTCCTTAAAATATTAAATGAACTTCAAAACCAATTATCAATAGAGTCCATTTAATAATGCATCTTACCTACAACTATTAACAACGGAAAACACTCAGGGAAAAGCAGAAACAACACAGCGTATCTGATACTCTTTCCCTGCGCAGCACTCTCATCCTCCAGCTATTATCTGTTCACAGGATTTCCCTGAGCCTGCTGGATGTGTAACAGTTCAGAAACCCGAAACAGATCTTTCTTTCAAGTGCATCTTAAATGTCCCCATGAGCTGTGGTTTTGAATTTGTAACATGCTTTGGCAAGAAGTTCCACAGGGCTACTACCCACTGACAGAGAAACAGCACATTTTGATTCACTTTGCATCCCAGCAGTTTCATTTAATTGCACTGGGGAAAAAAATGAATGTCTGATTCCTGTTCATGCCCTCCATTCACAATTTGTATTCCCTCTGCCCACAGTCAATGTAGAACTAAACAGTCCTAGTCCACTCAAGCCTTTTTTTTTTTTTTTTGGCACAGAAACCATTCCAAATCTTGGATCACTTCTTGACTGCCTGTTTCTGAAGCACCTTCATTTCCAGTATATCTTTTGTGAAATGAGATCAGAAGTGCACACACCACTCAGTATAAGAGGATGACTGAACTTACATGGTGGTGTAATTAGGTTTCCTGTTCAGTTCTCTAGATTGCCCTGTCTCATTTCTAATGTCCAGTTTGCCTTTTTGACTTCCACGATGCACTGATTGCTTTCAGAAAGCTATCTAAACCAGCTGCAAGATCTTGTTCCTGAACAGTAATGCTCACCTCACAATCCATCATTAATACATGTGAAGCTCTTCCCTATGCATATCACTTCCTTCTAAAGTTCATGCATGAATTTCTTATCCAGTCAGTTTTGTACAGTGCTTCTGAACTTCTTGTCTGCCTTCATCCTTGCTACTCTGAATAATTTCCCATCACCTAACTTTATTATCTGTCTGCAGCTTGTAACACTCCAGTACTCCAGCTGGTATTTTCTATTGCCTTATAAATGATTAATCTTTTATGAATCATTTCAAAATAAAGTGTCATCAATTGTTTATATGGAAGTTTAAAGCAGTGATTATAGACTGCTTCTATTCTATGGAGCCTCTTTCTTATTTCATCCTTTCATTGCTTCCTCTGGGTAAAACTGTGTCACAGAAGGCAAGCACTGACATCAATGCAGTGATGGAAACTGAGGAGTCAAAAGATGGTTCCTGAGCCTTCTGCTGTCTCTTCCTTCTCTCGCCTCTCTTTTCCCAGCAGTGCTATATACCTGACATTTTAAAGACAAGGTGCTACATCAGAGCTTAAGCAGCAAAACATGAAATGTATCCCTTATGCCAATGGAGCTGGCACACACCATGACCTTAGCACACCATTTGTTAAAAGTACTGAAGAGAACTAAATGCTGAGGTAATCTGGACCCAGAAAAGCAACTTAATGGAGGCAGCAACTTGCAAATTAAATCCCTCACCTCTTGCCTTGTAGTACGGAGAAAAGCCCTTGAGATTCCTTTGAGAGCTACAAGAATGCAGGCTGAGCTGGCTACTCAATGTAATCAGTCTGGCAAGTGGTACAGCCAGAGCACAGAATGTACCCAACAGCCAGCTGCGTACCACAGTGCTAAATTAAACCAGATTCGTTTCAGCCCATGTTGAAGAAACCACTTATCCTTTACCTCCCCATCAATGTACTTCTCCAAGCAGATTGCACAGTCAGAGGTGGAGCTGCTGCTGAGTGTGTCCAGTGCTCCACAGCTACCTTCCCGATGTCCCTTACTTTTGGACTTAAACTTCCGGGTTTCCATTTTTTCCAGTGCTTGCACTGCAAGCCTGTTCATGGAATTCTACAACAGAAGAAAGGAAGAAATACGAAAAAAGGAAAAAAAATACACCAAAACAATAAAACAAACACCCCAAAAAATCCCAACAAATAGGCAATGGTGCTGCATAAGGGACTATAGTGTAGTAGCACAGAAACACCACCATATCATATTAATGTTTCTTACCAAATCATACACAGTCCAGACTAATGTTTAATTTCATAAATTAAGCAGAGGGAAGGCTAATTAGAATTTATATCAGAAGCCTCTTAAAAAAAAGAAGAAAAAAAGTATGCCACATGCAGTAGTGAGAATGGTACGTTACTCTGAATTGAAACAGGGTGAAAGAGCTGACATCTGGGATACACTGCAACTGCTTCACTAATAAGCAGCAACTACTTAAGGCAACATATGAGTTCTAGCCAGGAACCTTTTTAACTGTCAATATTGATGGTAATACCCATTATGCTGGGAACCACCATACTAGATGAAGCAGTACACGAGAGAGGGATTAAATTGAAATGTTACTAAATTAAATTTCCCCTCCCCCTAAATTTAATCAATAGAAGTTTAGGAAGGCAGTGGGCTGTTTTCCTTTTACTGGAGTATTTATCATCCCCCTTTTTAACACTGCTTTTTAACACTGCTGTTGGCCCACAACATCTTTTTGATTCCCACTCAGTATGTCCAAAGCGAGAGTCCTAAGCATCTACACTACTTTGCACTCCTTCTACATGTATATACTGGATAGTTTTACCAGTACAAACCTCAGAGTTTGTTAGCTTCCATTTGCTTTCCTTTTCATGTTTGACAGGACAAACCTCAAAGTATTTCACCCAGAATTTCTCCTAACTAAACTTTTCACCTTGCAAACCTCTCCCATTAAGAATCAATACATGTTATTCTATTAAAAAGAGCTGCAATTTATTTTAAATTCTGAAATCCTCTCCACAATATAGCAACAAGAGCTTGGACTTCAACTAGAAGTACACCAGGGCTACTAAATCAACCTCTGAACAACCAAAAATCTTATTCCTTCTCAATGATTAAATGGACTGCTTCTGTACTTGTCATTTCAGGATTTAACTGAATGAACATCACAGGTCAATGCAGATCTCCTTTAAAGGCATTTCTTAATTCTTCCAAAGGCCTACATCCATGCACAAAAGCCCTTTCACAAAGACAGTTATTTCAAGTAAGTGGCCAGCACTTCCAAAAGAAGCGAGCAAGTTCTAGGACAAGGTAAGAAAAGCTAACTTTCAGCATTCAGTGAGTAACCCATTACTGCTCTTACCTGACTACGTCGCTGTTTTAGTTTGATCTTGACAAGAAGAATAAGGCAAACAAGAGACACAACCACAAAGAAGGCCAGGAAAATTCCCATGTCAAAGTACTCGGTTGGTTGCTTAAAAAATAAAACAAAAATAATATTTTTCCTTTCTTTCGCTCAATTTCCTACCTGTTGTTCCCTTCTCTACTTTCCCAGTGGTCGTTGTCCAATGTACACAGTCACAATGGCAAAAGTACACACTGTTCTGTTCATTAACTGGGGTTCTAGGAGTCAAAACCTGGGTCTCAAGTCACTGCACAGTATGCCAGTCACTAGACAGCAGCTTTACAGTGTCTCTGAACCAATCCCACAAAGCCCAGTTTTAACTGAGTGAATCACACCCTCACAAGTCTTCACAATTTACTGGTTTGCTTCTGTACTTAAGTGAGGGAAAAATAAACATTAGAATTTTCATTGAATGGCCCACTTCATAAATACATTTCTTAACAGAAGAATGCCATAAAAATACTGCAAAAGCAAAGGGACAACTGGGACACGGATGACCTCTAGCTTTTTTGTTCTTCTGTAAACCACATGTCTGAAAGAAAGTCCAGAAAAACCATTTTGTATTACAATTGCAAGTATCAGGTATAAATTAATCTATGTTTAAAAATACCACACAGAATTACTAACACAGGGTACGCTACCTTACAAGTCTGAGCTACCAGGAGTGTGCAACAATTGAGTTAAATAGGAAAAAGGAAAACTTCTATTATATAAAATTTTTGGCTATTTATATATTCAGAAGAATCCTCATGAAAGACAGCAGAAGCCATATTGTAGATTCTATACTTACATGAAGTGTAGCTGCTTGTCCATAGTGCAGCTGCTCAACTTATTCACGTCAACAGAATTTCCTACGTATGATGCTCATGAGGAGCATCAAAACGTCATTGCACTCAGTGCTGTTAACAAGCACTGCATGAAGTAACAGCAGGGTAACACCTAGATAAAGTTTCTGAAAGTCTCACCCGTGGGGGGCGATGCTGAATCCTTGCTCGTGCCACTTTCTGCTTGTTAACGATGTTCATCAGCTTGACAGCATCAGCTCCCTTCACATACACCACTGGTCTCTTCAGAGGGTCCTCTGAGCCCTGGTTCAGCTACAACAAAAAAAATCATCTACTCAAGAGGCTCATTTCAGGAAAACAACCTTTCTTTGGACAATGGAGAGAAAACTAAAGGAATATGAATGTGGAATTGGTTCAAGCACCAGCTGTTCTTCTCTAGCATAGACCTTCACTTAAGTATTCCACAGACATAAGCCTGAATGAAACTTTTGACTTAAGCTGCTTTATTTTTACTGACCAAAACTCAGATTAAGGATAAGCAAACATTATTTCTGAACAGCAGCTTTAACTTAACTGCACTGTATACTGGCACATGTATTAATATTTCAGTAAGTTAAACCTCAGAATCAAGAACAAAAAATGTGCACATTCAAAATAAAAAAATAAAAAAAAAAAAGAAGAAGAAATTGGCCTTGCTACATTTTCTAAATCTTTGTCACTTCAACTTTGCAGTTACATTATTCATGTACAAACTTCTTTGGCTTTCTGAACTATCTCATATCAGAGTCTCGCCTTCCAGGCTCTTTGTGCCTAGCCAATTTCTTAAGATCAATAATTTCTGCTACTTAACTCAGCAAACTCATTCAAACAGTATTTTGGGCTCTAGCAACCAGTAGAGCCATTTATTACAGAATAGGAGCCTCAAAGACCAAAGCATGAGTAGAGAGCTTAATTCAGCCTTGAACGTCCTTCCATGTACAGCTAAGTTTTTTGAAAGGCCAAATCAAAGAATCAGAAAACAATGCAGATGGAAGGTACCTCAAGAGTCCCCAAACTCCTGGTCAAGGCTGGGTAAACTATGACAGGAGACCAGGCTGCTCAGGGCTTTAATTAATCAGACATTGAAAACCTTCACATGTGGAGACTGCATAATTCTCTGGCCAACAAATAAAAAAACCCACCCTATCTGCTGAACGATACATCAGAGAGGAAAATAACACAACAAGAGAACTGTTCAGTTACAGAGCATCACCAACATGATAAATTCATATAGCTTATTCTGACCCACAAGAAAAATCCTAGTATAGTGGCGGGCTGATAAGAAACAAGCAAGGTACTGACAAGTGAATGGAAATGATACAAAGGAAAGAAGAAATGACAGGAGTGTGAGTAAATTGAAGAAGAGCAGCGCATGGCAGAGATACCATATCTACCTGCTATTTCTGGCTAAAATATGTAGAAATTACCAACTGACTGTTTACATCATGCTGTTTACAAAGTACTCTACTTAATCTGTACAGATGTTGGTGACAGACTTCTTTGAGACTTTAAAACAGATTCTTCCTAGTATGTGACTGGGCTTCTGAGAACACTGATCAAACTATTTTTAAGACAGATGTCTTACGAAGAACTAAAAACTAACAAGTAACTTGAATCTAACTCATGGATCCTATGTGTCTAGAAAGCTTACTGGCCTATGGTAAAATCCAACCACTGTCTATATGTTCCCAAACACACATACTCTCTCAAGCTTTCTTGTCTAAGAAACAATTCACCTGATTCCTCAGTAGCTTTTGCTGCTGCCAGACTCTTGCCAAACATGATGCTCTGTATGCTGTTGCTCTTCTTCAAACTATGCAAAACTAAGAAACAAATCAGACTTCACAGAGCATTTCTAAAAATAAAAGCTTCATTCTTAATCTACAGCAGAAGACACTGAGATCAATGAGAATAAAGCCCACAGAATCTGTACTTAAAGACCTTCCATTTCATAGCAATTCTACTAACAAATTGTCCAAGGACAATTCTCCTAGTCAGGCCTCCTTCCTATTGCTGTTCACTGACAGGCAGGTGGGACTGCTTTTCATAATACTGCACTCCTCCCTTTCAAAGCACTCTCCCTCAGTTCTATTGCTTGGTAACAACCATACCTGGGAAAGCTTCCTTAACAGTTCCCCTCAGTGTCTTAGGATACCTTCATCTGAACCAAAGAGACTCCATATTAACTAATGTTGGGTTTTCCTCTATTGTTATCCATCTGCCATTGTTCTCCACAATTCCACTGTGAGGGCCAAGATGGTATTTATTTTGAAGAAAAATTAATTAGTACCCCTGATGCCAAGGGTTCCGAAGACTTTGGCTGAGAGTCAAAATGCATGAAACAAGTGTCCAGAACAGCACGAGAACAGAGCCAATCAAGTAACTCTTATGTGTGGAGTATGAAAGCTGGTCTAGTCACTCTTCTCCTGTTTGTATTTGCACAGGCTACTGCTGTCCTCAAATGGAGCCTACTTTGTCAGCTACTGCACTAAGCCAGTAAACTCCTTCCATTCTATTGGTACACCCAAAATACTCAATCATCTACTAGTTTTCCAGCTACTGGGGACAGTTGCACCCAGTTTATTATGAAGAATCAGGGAAGGACAACAGTTGCTGGTAGAGGGAAGAAAGCAAGAGGCAGTAACTCAGCTTTGCAAGGTCAGAGCAGGGTGGCTGGAAGTAGCTGGAAGCTGTAATACAGAGGAAAAATTGAAAAAGACAGATAACAACTTTGTGCAGATAATTTTTCTCCTTTTATACACAGAAAAATTATCCCTGATAATGTTTGGAAGATCAAGGCTGTAGCCTTGACGCACATGCAGAGCACAGTTCTCAAAGCATCCACTGCACACAGGCTCTGCATCCCCTTGTCCAGGATGCTCATTTCAGAATTAAAGCCAGCCCTTTTAAAATATACATTGCCTCTCTCTTCCCCAAAAAAGTTCAAGCAACACTTATATATTCAGCCTCACTTCTCACTTGTCTCTGCTGTAGCACAAACAACAGTTCTAAGACAAAACCAAACCAAACCAAATGGAGACTATTTTTCTGCTTGTTATATTTCTTCTCTCTATTCAAAACTCAGAATTGGCTGGGAGAATCTTGTCAAAGCATTTCACAGAGTATGGCCTCATCCACTTCAAATGAAGAGATGGAAATAGTACTGAGACTCCCCGAAAAAAAAGAAAAAAAAAACCCTGCCTGTCCACAAAATACATAGGCCAGAAATCATCAGCTGTGAACAGGAAAGAAATGTTTATATTTTTTAAGAAACATGTTTGGAACCAGGTTTGAAAATCATTTTGCAACCTCAAAAATAGCAGCTGCTCAACAATAGCATCAATCACTGGCTGGGTAGGGCCAAACACCCTGCATTTTGTACACACAGCTGGGCAAAGAAAACCTCCTTGACTAGATAATGGTCCACAAAACAAAAAGCTGCCTCCATCCTATCTTAAAACCTCAATCTCAGACCTGGATTCTAGACTCTAGCAGAGGCTAGAAAAAAAAAACGTAACTCCCCAAATTTTTCTCTTTCTAACACATTCTCAATACCTCCATTGCTTCTTGCCTGCCAGAAGATGAGCAGGAAAACCACAGCCCCAAAGCTACCCAGGGTCAGCAGCTGCACATTTTTAGGCAGCTTTGCTCCGAAACCTGTGCGCTCTCAAGTCGTGCTTCAGCAACCCTAAAAGAACCCAGCAGAGGCTGTAATAAAACCAGGCTTTCTTCTTCATACCTGATCAATGGCATCTGGGTTTTCAGAAACATCAAAGATGACTGCTGTGGCTCCTCGCTGTACTGCTCGTTTTGCCTGAAATTAGAAAGACAGCATCCTCAGTCCCACTACAAAAGATGACTTCTTACCCCCAAAATGACTCCTTCTCACCTCCAGATAGCAAACTGTGTTTCTGTGCAGTTAAAACAAATGACAAAATAATTACAAACACAGTAGTTCCTGAAACAGCACGGAATGCAGTTAAACTTCACTATAGCTTCTGCAGTCTCTCTGCCCCTTTCTTCTCAAACTCCTTAAACAAGCTTTTAAAGGAATTCAAATATGATTTAAATGCTCCAAAGACTTTAAAGACAAGACCTTTTAAAAAATGTTATTCTTTTTCTCCATGTTACTTTGGAACTGCCATTGAAAACAATATTCCCTGTGACTTGTGGTGGAGAGACAAACTCAGTGGAGAAAATAAAGGTGGACCAAGTTGTTCACCCTTTTTCCACTTAATTCTCAGTAACGACAAACTCCAGCATACCACAGTCCTTGCAAAAAGTGCTCTTCCTGACCATTAGAGGTCAGAACTGCTGCACACAACACTTCTTACCCAGAGAAGATCAGACCTATTTTAAGTCCATGGCTTTTCATCAAACATGCAGCCCAAACCTGGAGTTACCAAGAGCACAGAGAATAAATTACGATATATTAAAAAAAAAACAACTGGGATATAGAAAACAGCATCTTAACTACCGAGGCTAAACTGGTATTTTTACCAGTTTCTGCCACTGTGTCTCCGTACATTCTGTTCAAATGCTGCTCCGTGACTCCACAGGCTCTCAGTGACTTTTAAAGCTGTCACTGCGTTTGTTGGATGCAGAATGCAAGTAACTGTTTCTCCAAGTGATGACAGCTATCACCATCACAGCACTAAACAAGCGGACACTGACTCCTCATAGAGATGAACTTAAATTGAGATACAAGAGAAACATAAAAAAGTGGTAAATTACGGAACATCACCGTTTTCCAAGATCGCGGCTCAGCACGGAGACGTTAACTTTGAACACCTACAGGCCACTCTTTTTTGCTCTGTTCTTGTGTTTTGTTTTAATTTTAAATCAACCATGCCCATCAGGCAGTGCATGAGGGAAACCAAACCCTGAGCAGGGTCCTTCTGAGCCCAGCTCGTACTCGCCTCCTCCTAACTCAGCACACCCGGGCTGTCACTAACAGCGCCTCGGCAGGAAAAGTCAGCAGGCATCTACAGCACGTTCGGCACTGCAGGCCCGTGGCGGCCGCTCGTCCAGGCCGCACTCAGGCCGCCTCCCAGACACGGGGCGCTCGCCCCGCACCGGAGGCGCCCGTGCACGAACGCGTTCCCGAACCGTTCAGCGGCCCGCGGCGAAGGAACGCCCCTCCGCAGCCAGACACCGTCCCGGAAGTGACGTCCTGCCGCGGGGCGCTGCGGGGCCGTGATCGCGGCGCGGGTTCGCCCGGCTGCGGCCGGTACCGCCCGCGGAGCCGCTCGGGCCCTGCTGCCAGCCGGCCTTCAGGGCTTGTTGGCGGGAGAGCAGAGGGCAGCCGCGGCACGGCCCCCGATGGCTTGGGAACCACTGCCCCGTGCCGAGGCGCGAGCGGGAGCCGGCAGGCCGGGCCCGAGCGCCGACACCTTCCCCCGTCAGCCCAAGGCAGCAGCCGCGGCCCGCTCCCGCCCCCCCAGACTTGCGCTCCGGGACCGGTCCCGCCGCCCCTCGGCCCGCAGGAGCTCGAGCTGACACCGCGATGTAAACCCCACTTCAAATAACGGCGGTGCACACCCGGCACGTGACTTTCTCATCTAGGGCTACTCGGCGTGTAAGGACTGCCCCTACCCGCTGCAGCAAACAGGCGTTTCCTCCAGGCAGTTCTGTGCAGCTGCCAACAGTGGAGCGCCCAGGCTGTAGCCCTGCGTGAGATTGTCTCCTGTGGTTTAAAATAAATGACTATCACTACAGCGCGGCATTCTTCCTTCCCCGGAGGAATAAAACCAAACAAAAACTGACAACTGCACTTTACTCATACAAATGATCACTCGTTCATAGTGACGAGAACCTCCCCACTTTCCTCTGTGCTACATCTGAAAGCCCCTTGCACGGCAGAGCCATGCGCTTGACCTGCTCACGCTACAGGGCTGCTGTAGGCAAGAGCCACCACCATAACCTTCACTTCTGTAAAGTGCTCCAACACCCCAGCTGGAGCTCCAGGGAAGTTAATACATGTTCTGTGTAGATCAGCAGCTAATGCCAGCTCAAATGTGCAAAAAACACTGATGTAGAGAGAATTAATCATGCCTTAGTCCTAGAAGCAAGGCTGGAAATGGCAACAATCTTCAGCAAGCTTGTTATGGGCAATTCAAGTTGGCCTAAGTGCAAACATACCAAACCGTGAAATACAGCTTAGATGTAAGTAGGTCTTTATAGGATAGGGACAAGTACCTGGCATCTTATTTATAGTCATTTAGGTTGAAAAAGCCATTTAAGATTCATCAACTCCAACCATTGCCCCAGCACCACCAAGCCCACCACTAAACCATATCCCCAAGCACCACATCTACACATCTTTTTAAATACCTCCAGGGACGGTGACTCCAGCCCTGCCCTGGGCAGCCTGTTCCAATGCCTGAGCACCCTCTGGGGAAGAAACTGTTCCTGATATCCACCTAAACCTGCCCTGGTGCAGCTTGAGGCTGTGTCCTCTTGTCCCATCCCTTGTTCCTTGGGAGCAGAGCCCAGCACCTCCTGGCTCCGTCCTCCTGTCAGGCACTTGTAGGGAGCGATCAGGTCCCCCCGAGTCTTCTCTTCTCCAGACTGAACCCCCCCCAGGTCCCTCAGCCCTTCCCCATCACACTTGTGCTCCAGGCCCTGCACCAGCTCCATTGCCCTTCTCTGGCCCCGCTCCAGGACCTCAATGTCTCTCTTGTAGTGAAGAGCCCAGAGCTGAACACAGGATTCGAGGTGCAGCCTCACCAGTGCCCAGCACGGGGGAGCAATCACTGCCATGGTCCTGCTGCCACACTATTACTGATACAGACCAGGATGCCATTGCCCTTGGCCACCTGGGCACAAGCTGCTCATATTCAGCCATCTGTAGACCAACAGCCCCAGATCCTTTTCTACCAGTCAGTTTTTCAGCCACTCTTCCCCAAGCCTGGAGCATTGCGTGAGGTGGCTGTGACCCAAGTGCAGGACACAGCACTGAGCCTTGTTGAACATCTCACAACTGGCCTCAGGCCTATGGATCCAGCCTATCCAGATCCCACTGTAAAGCCTTCTTGCTGTCAAGCAAATCAACACTCCCACCCAGCTTGGTGTCACTTGCAAACTCACTGAGGGGGCACTCAATCCCCTCGTCCAGATTGTTGAAAAAGATATTAAACAGTACTTGTACTTATCTATAAATTATAGAGAATATGCACCTTGACTATAATTATTGTTAAGAGCTTTGTCCACTTTAGGAATCTTTTCTGTGACACTCTAAGTTTCCCTCTGTAAATGAGCATTAAAAAAAGCTCAGCCATTCGCTAGACTCTGTTCAAAAACCTGGTAGACACTGGACTATCTTCTTCAGTTGAATGTTGGATGTAGGCATCTCTAAAGTAACTAAAATTATCAAGGTTACAACCCCCACCTTTGAACTTGTCCTTCCTCAATTCCTTAAACTTCATCAGCCTAGGACTTTACCAGAAGTCCTCTCCTAAACAATACATCTGGTCTACTTTGTACTCAAATAAAAATGTATACAGAAGGATACAGCATGTTAATTACACATTTTTAAAGGATTTTTTTTTTCAAATACATATTTGCTACATCCATGTTTCTGCACTGTAGACCTCTAGCACAGAGGTCATCACAGCTCATGGAGAAGACTGATGAAGAGGTAGAAGTGTATTTTGGACACCTACTTGGTTGAACTCACTGTTGATAACCATTACCAGTAAGATGCACATTAATTACTATCTCAAATGAAAATGTGGAAGAATTTACTAGACGCTGTAATGCAGAAAGGATGAGAGGTAACACATGGCAAGTGTGAGGAATATGTATCCTCACATCTCCAGGACAAAGGAGATGTTTATTCAGTTATTACCTCAAAGAACACCAGAAAGATTTGAAGAGCTCTGCACTCCCTTCCTGTGAGCGAGACTAATACAATAAGGAAGCAACAATTTCCTTGATGAGATAACCCAAGGGACTAGACACTTACTGAGCAGGTGAACTGCTTCCTCTCAATCATCTGGATAGGTAGGACAGCAACAGTCAGAACAATAAGGTCAGCCACGCGCTGACATTTAGAAGGACCTTACATGTTTGCAGATAGAAACAGTGCAAGCATCTCCTCTCCTTTCTAGTAGGGCCTCATTCCAGTTAATACGTCAGTGATTACCAATAGCAAAGAAATCAACATAAGAAAAGCTGCTTCACAAGGTCTCAGCTTCAGAGAAAAATCATAGCCTTTATTCATTATATTTACTTCTTTGCCAGAGTTAGAATTCTCTCCCAATATACAGCTGTACCTACATATGAGGACATGGCACTACTCTAATGGGTTGCAGAGAGTGAATCAATTACAGATGAAAGAGGTACAGAGGCTTGGAACCATAGGCGGGGAAATCAAAATTCATTAATCACTTTTAACTCTGCCATTTACATCAACATAGTAATACACTACAGATAGTAACTCAACAGCTTCTGTTGAAAATGGCTATTGGTAGAACCAGATTACTGTTTATATATTTTTATTAATTAATATCCTACATAAAACTGAAAGACTAAACGGAGAAAAAATAGTTTAAAAGTATTGGCTGCCTGTGTAAACCCACAGATACATCCTGGTGTTCTAACACTATGCTCTCACAAATGCTTTTACATTAAGAAGTATGTGTCTGTCTTCCTGGATTAGCCTCCTGGATTAGTTGGATCATTCATCCAACTCTAGGAATTCTCTTCTTGGAACTTAGTGCACTGTAAATAACAAATATTAATTATAACTATGGTATGTGGTACATGAGGAAGTTAATTTATTCCCTGGGTTAAAAAATGATAGAAGACAGGGAGGGGGAGACTGGGCAATGGTGTAGGTGGTAACCAGTACAGATGCCAGTATAGTGCTTTTAGCAAACTATCCCAACTCTATTCCATCAGGTGCCAGCAGGTACTATAATCTGGTCCTCCAAATAAAAACAGGAGAAGCAGAAAAGAAAGGATATAAGCATGCAGAAAACAGTCCTACAGGTCCCATAAGCAAAACATTGCTTTCAATCAGAACTGAGGAAATCACAGCTCCAACATATATAACCATGGCTTTTTCATCCTCCCTTTCCTTCTCTTTTTTTTTTTTCTCCTCCTTCAATAAATCTCATGGGTTTTGGGGCAGAAAATATGGTAACTGGGTTGCTTTAACTCTTCTGCAGAGATTGTAGAACAATACATCCTTATTTATACGCATCTCCTGGCTGTGAACTGAGCCAGCCTCACCAAACCTGCATTCCATCAGGTTTTGAGGTTTTCCCCATCAATTCTCTATGAACTAAAAATCTTGAGCCATATTCTCTGTTTGACCCAGCCCACCAGATGCAGTATTCCATGTCAGAATTCTCCACATTGTGGAGTTAGTGACCACAGATCTGCCAAAAGAGTGAGATTATACAGGTGCAGCTAAGCAGCATCTTTTTAATAGCTAATTCTTTTTAATATAATAGCTAATTAATTAGCTATTAGCTTTTAATAGCTAATTCTTTTTAATAGCAAATTCTTTAATAGCTCTGTTTGGTCCTCTGAAATAAGCTGTCAGCTTCCCACACAGCATACCGGTAACATGTAAGCAACACTCAGTAGCAAGCAACTTGCATACTCTGTGACTCCAAGAAACACAATTTTCAATGAAAAGGTCCAGTTTCTTGCTTTATTGCTCTGGAAAGGCAGGCCAAGGATTTCAATAACCTTGACTGCTAGAGAATACAGCTGAAGGGATTTAGTTTCCATCTGCAGTATTTCACCAGAATAAGCGATGAATAGAGCAATTCAGAAAGAGCAACTGAGATTTCCGTCTACAACACTGCTCAGGAGAACTTGTATCTTTAGCGTTTGATGTAGACTTAAAAGCAGCAAAATCTGTTCCAGTAATTTTTAGTGCCCATAAATCAACCGATATGCACCTGTTTTATCCATACCAAGATCAACAGCAGCTATTGTTAGGAAAAATAAAATATAATATAATGTTATCTCATTAATAGAATTACCCGTTTCAAGTACACACTGACAGCTGCACTTGAAAGAGCATGGCGTATCAGCCACACGCAAAGACAGTCCAGTGAATCAGTCTGCAGCACTCTGCTTTATCATTGAGAATCTTGCAAACTCTAAGCATTATGTCAAACACACCATTTCATTACAGTTGTCAAACTGCAAAACCTCTTTTCCCCTGAGCTACAGAGAATACAGACAACAAGATCTGAACAATACAGGCTTCCTCTGTCTCTCCTACACTGCTCTCAGGCTCAGTTGGTCACCAAGAACGCCTTGCCCCTTGAACCATCACTGGAGCTAGAAGGCTGGGCCAAAGGCCAGTTCTGCAGGGCAGAGGGGAAGGAGAAAAGGACATCATCTACTTTACAAACACCAGAAGTTACAAATTAACCATCTGATGCCTCAGCCCTGTTAATGTACAATTCCCCAGTAACTCCAGAAGCTAAATGAAACCAAGCATAAGCAGAATGGCATTTGAAACCTCTCGAGACAACAGAAAAGGAACAGTCAGATTTCTGTCTAAAAGCAAAGACAGAATATCACAAGATCATGAAATCCCCGAGTATCACAGCATCATAAAACCCCTTCCTGACTGGAACACTCAACTTCTCTAGCACTTTGGGATATCTCTTATACATGTAGCCTATATATGACAGTTGCTTTAGCAATTAAAAAGTGTAGGAACAGAAAATGCAAAGCGGTATTTGTAAATTTAAAAATATAATCATACTTAAACCCCATGTACTTCTCTAAAAATTCAAACATAAAAATACATGCTTCTAGGTTAAGAAAAGCATCACCTCACGCAGTATACGATCACATCAACAATACATACCAGTGTGGTCCTGAGAGGCTCTCAAAGGGTTAAAATGAGAAAAGTAAAAAAAACAAAAAAAAACAAAAACACAACAAAACTCTTTTCTGGGGCTAGGGAGAAACATTGTGATCAGCTCTGGGTCTAGACCACATCAAAACAACAAGCCTGCTGTGGTGCAGAGAGAAGTCTTTAAAAGATGGAGACATGGGAAGGGGTTAGAGGAATTCTAACTTTAAGGAACTATTAACCTAGAGTACTGTAAGAAGCTATCCCTTTAGCACCCACGCTGTGGAAATACAGCGTACCAAAGTTCTTGATCCAGACACATAAACCAACCGTGTACTTTATAGAATACTGCCTTAAAATTATGCATTGGTAGGTATATACATCAATAGGGAAAACAAAGAATTGTAATAATTCTTATGATTTAAGAATCTTGCATTTAGAGAGGAAGATGGCAAAACTTTCAGAAATTTTAAATCCTGCAGGAATTCCTTCTAATCTCAGTCAATTCAATGGGGAAGTTCAATCCTCTTGGGAAACAAGCTTCACCTTATTGCAAAAAAGTTCTTTTCAACAACACAACAGTTTTCCCAACCCATAGCTTTAGGTAAATATTTAGATACTTTAGGAAAGAGGAAAAATTTCAAACAGATTCAGCCTTGTGAAATTTTTTTAAAGAGTATAGAACAGGTCTGAGGCATTTACAGTAGCCTATTCAAGCAAGATATACCGAGTCAGCTAAATTAACCAAAATTTATTCAAAAAGACCTTTGTGCCCATTAATATCACACAGCTATCCTCTATCTGGAAGACAAGACAAGATATGAGTATCACCACAGCCCACCAAAAGTGCTGAGAAGAACTGAAAGCAAGTGTAACAAAAAGTGAAATTAGTGATCTGAGCCAACTTTGGGTTTATAACTATTTTCAAATATAAGAAACTGATTCAGCGTCTTCTGCTTAGTATGATCTGTCTTGCTTAGCCTCATCCTCAAGTAGCTGGCCTTCATCCATCGGTCGGTATCTACTGTAAACAAGCACATTTTAGAGATAACACAATCATCATCTGAGGTGATGATGTAGATCCAAGTCCCAGTAGTGACAGAAAATGTGGTGGTCTTTGCAGGGTTATTAAGAGTCTCTGAGAGTATGTTCAGACAGACATCATATATATACTAAGGTGAGTTGTCAAGCAGCAAATATATTTTCACTTCTCCACATTAATTAGAGTTTAAATTAGCTGTAATGCATTCCCCTGGAGGTTCTGCCCTCTCTGCCAGGGATGACCATCTGAGTCCAGCTACAGAAGATCCATGTAACCTTTAGTCAAGGACTTCAGTCTCTCTTGAGGGAAGGTGAAATATTCAGATTTTGAGTCTGAACGTCCAAAAGTGTTGAATCTGGACAAAGGTGTGTACAATTCTGTCGAGATCCAGTAGACTACTATCGATTCAGTGAGAACCTCCTTCTCCCTCTCCTTCCCCTAGAAAGATCATCTTGGGTAGTATGTTCAGTAGTAAAAAGATGCATAGTGGGCCAGTATCCCAGTTTATCTAGCAACTTGCCATGGACTGCCTAGCATAGGATGACATGGACTTTCTTTCAAACAGTGATCCTTGGCTTTGACTTATATTAGTTTCAAGGTCCCAGCCTGTGGTAGGCCCTTGTTTGTTGATTAAAAAAAAAGGGGGGAGGAGGGAAGGAATAAAAAAGGTGGAGGCTCTTTGTTGCAAAGGGAAACTGGAAACTTCTCCCCACACAAGCAGAGACATGGCTGTATTGCAGAGGCCTCAGGGTAAGGATTAAAGAAAAACAAAATAGAAACCCTTCCATCTCTAATTAGGGTCTTCATTTGCCAAAGAGCCATTCCACAGCAGGAGGAATTACATTCAGGCCGTTGCTTGGATAACGTCTCCCAGCAGGTTGGCTCCTCAGAGCAGGCTACTCTGAGCCAACAATTTCTGGTTACTTGGAGGCAAGCAGCCTGCATATTGTTTTAACTGGCCTGGCTTTTGCAGCCAGTTTTGCTGAAGAACAATCTTCTATTCAGAATGCAAAGATAAAAGCTTTGTTTGGTTTGAATTTGTCCCCAGTTTCTTTCTCCCTTTCTTTTTTTAAACATGGGAATTATAGGTTCTGGAGTTTGCATTATTTCTCTTGTAGACATCAATGTTTTTCCCCCTCTAGCCACTTGATTCTTTGCCAGTGAAGGCTGCTGTCTGGAGTCCAGCCATTCATCAGCCCCTACCTCATCATTAACACTGTGGTGCTGGCGGTCACAGCTCATTGCTGGCGACAGGAAACCCTAACTTGCAAGAGGTTAACCACAGCCCATAAACAGCCAGGCTGGCTCATTAGTCCTTTACAGTCAGCTGAAGGGACCCTCTGGGAGTTTCAACACTGTTCACAGACTGGAGTCCATGCATTCTGTGCTCTTCGCAAATGCCCCTCCTTGTCCCCCCAGAGCTCACTATTTGCATCCTTGAGGCTAAGTTTCACCTTTTTTTCCCTGTCCAAAGCTGACAAAGCTCTTCAAGCATTTTGAAAAATTAAATATGCCTGTCATGCATTCTCTTGGCTTACCGATTGAACAAAACACCAATGGGCCAACAACTGAGATGTTAATGCACTAGAATACGTAACATGCTTTTGATATTTCTAATAGTTTTGGTGAGGGTTCCATATCCATGCTGAGCAATTCTATGGCAACAACTATGTAAATGTTGATAATATATATCTGATCTGACTAGAGAATTTATACCACAAATACATCCAGCTCCAATCTTCAAGAAATAACCTGACAGAATTGCAAGTTACTTGGTTAGTGCTCCAAGTGCTACACTGACCAAAACCCCCACTTTATACTCATTTTGAGTCTACAGTATGATCATTTGAGATCAATTGGAGTTGATTCCTTGAACTTAGTACAAACATTAAATCATCATGCATCCTGGATTCAGCTATAGCTGAACTGAAGCTGAACCCAGGACATCATGTCATCCAAACAGGCACCTCTAGATAATATCCACCTGGCCATCATGAAGATGAAAATGTTTAGAGCAGAAAAACAGAGCTTCTGGCAATTATCTCAAAGGAGTAGATTATGAAGCACAATTTGTGTTACATTCTCACTTTATGTCTGCAATTTCTTATGATCTCCTATTTTCTACCACTGCCGACTGCATCTACCCATCTTTTACACTGAATACTGGAGTCCCTCTGATGCAGCTCTGGTTACATTCTCCAGTTCTCTGATTTCTTTTCAAAGCCTTCTGTCTCTCAGCACCCCAAAATTAGGTGTGTCACTCATCTATGAAGTCCTAAATAATTCTGTTTCCTGCCTCCATATCTGCTTTTAATTTTCTTCACTTTCTGATCCACTTACCTGATTCTGCTTGCCAACCTTCTCTTCTGCTCATTTCTGCACTCCTACATAAGCTGCACTTACCCCCCCATTCATTTTTGTCCTTCAAACTCCACTGCTGTAGTTCTTCCAACATGCCTGCCAGTATGCCTTTCCCTGTTAGAGAAGTAGGTAGATGCTGCAGGTAAAATAAAAAAAACTCTTGCAATGCTTAAGAGGCTCACAAGGCATACAAAATCATGAGGGTCCATGCACTTAAGAGACATGATATTACTACTACTACTACTACTACTACTACTACGTAAGTTATTTATTATTTGTATGTGGGGCATATCTTAAAAAATTGTCTTTTCTCTTCTATTAGTTTCACTGGGAGTTCTGACTGAGCAAAGACTCCAGGAACACATGTTGTGCAACAGCAGCTGTTTCCTTAGCTTAAGGGAGAAGCAGCTGTGTTCCACGGTTGAAAAGGAGTGAAGATGGTGGTGGGTACTGCTAAAGACTCAACTCTAACAGTGGACATTTATTTAAAGTAACCAATCCAACAACAGCAAATCTAAGGAGTGTCCATAGGGAGAAACGTAAGAGACAGCCTTTCTTCATGAATGGCTGTTGCTTTTCAGAATGGAGCAGTGAACACAAAAAGAAAGTTAGTAAAATAATACAATAACAGATTGCTAGCACTAGCTGCCAGTGGAAAGGGCCCACAGCCACCCATGAATTAAAACCTGACAGACGTACTCCTTCTGAACTACATAACCTGATTCAGGCCTTGTTCATCCACTCCTTCAAGCATTCCCCTCTTTGGCTTTAACCCAGCTCTTTTCTTTCCTTTTACATCTTTCACCATATGACCTATAAACAAAGCAAACCCTTCCTCTGTCTCCAGAATTTGAGTGGCTTGCTTGTCAGTTCTCTTACCTGTGTTAGAGTACAGTCTGTGGGAGATGGAAGAAGAGGCAACGAGATGGGAAGCAGAAATATAGTAAATTTTTGGCAAAAGTATTTTGCTTTATGTCATTTTGTTATTGCTGTTCAAAAATACATGCTTATCCCTATCAGGAAGATTATCAGGACTATTTCTGTCATTATCAAAATTCAGCTTCTTCCTGAAAACCCATATACTATCCCACCTTCTGGCATTATCTATGCAATTTTGTTAGAATTCCAGAAATCATTATGTCTATATGCTGTAGAGGTCTGATCACACTGCTAGCACCGGGGAAGTAAGAAATGAGAACGTCAAAAGATAAATGACACCAAGAATATTTGCACAAGTACAACTTCAAATACCATTTCTAAGCATGCTTTACCCTTGTTTAAAATGGAAGCTAACATTTCACGTGTCCTAGATATTATAAATTACAGTGAAGTGGGGACCAACAAGAAACAATTACTATAATATTATAACATGTTTTTTGGTGCTTCAGGAAATGGTAACTCCCTCTCTCTGTTTCTCAATATATTATTTAGAACAAATACAGTAAGAAAGCCACATGCATGGCAGGGATTACAATTCTGTATGCTACTGCTTTTCACAATTCACTAATTCTAGGCAGTGCTAAGACAACAGACCATGGAAACAAAAAATTTAAATGCAAAGTTAATAGAGACTCTTAAAGAACGTGATTCAGAAGGTCAGAGTCTTTAACACCAGCCAGGATGCTATCCCCCCCCCCCCCAAAACATATACTCCTTCTTTTGTTACAAAGTAATGGGATTGACAAACAACATAGCTTGTGTTTTGAACAGTTTTGGCATGTACAGTGTAGGTCTATCAACTAGTCCACAGCCAAAGGTGTCTAGTCTCATTCAAGAAAATGATCTTCTGCTTCATGACAACTTTAACAACTTCCTTCTTAAAACAATGCCTGGGAGTTCAAAACATCCAATATTAATTTTCTGCTGCTGACCATTTCTTCATCTGCAATTTGACATGTATTTAGGCCAGCTCTGCCACCAGAAGAGCAGTCCCTTCACCCTCCTCCTCTCGTTCCTGCCTCTGATGGACGCCACACTGCCAACACAATCCTGCATGCAGCCACACGGTGAAACAAACCAACCCACCCACCCCCTTCAGTCACCCATACTATTACTTGTCAGCCAGACCAATTAGATTTTGCCATAAATTTTGAGATTACTGCCTCAAAATGAGTTCAAAATGTTTTTCAGTTGCTGTTTACAAGGAAGAAGCATGGGCCAGCAATCAACAGGCAGCAAAGGTCCCCAGACAGTGGAACAGATACACATGGAATGTCAGCTACTTCAACGGGTATGTGACAGTACCTCCGACCACATGTGGCACAGGACCCACCACAGGGTGGGCTACTGCAGCTGTCACCACCAGTTGAAAGTATCTGAACAAGCAAAGTTTTGGAAATATCCATCAATAGTTTCCGACATGTCTCTTGTTTGAGATCTTTACCTACTGCATTGCTCAGTCCTAATTTCTGAGTAAGTTTCACATGGAAGAGCATTTGCTGAAATTTCAAATACATTTCTACAACTGAACTGAATCAATTTCTACAGGAAATTATCCAAACTGTATACAAAACTATTAATGTGATATTCATATAGTCAGTGCAGTTTTAAATTGTACATATAATGGCGTGCACAATTTAGGCTATTAATATAAAGGTGTAAACTGATTTTGCTTAATTTGCCTTTCTTTTTTTATGACTTTCAGTAATCTGAAAAGGATTAAAACTGACTCCCCATAGGCCCTCTTGTTCCTCGAGTCTTTGAACAGCTCACCCTTTATTCAGCAACTACCAACACAGCCCTATGATTTCTCTTTTGACTACCTTATAAGAATCTTTATATTTTAACTAAGTTGTTAGACAAAAGGTTATGAATCACAGTTAGACTGTTTAACGCAGACTCAAATTATGACGATTCTGGCCCCCACCTTAGTATAATAATAATGATGATGTGGCAAAATGAGAGTTTCTTCTAGTTAGTATTTGTTTGGGGTTTTTTTTCAATAAACTTTTAAAAGAGAGAAGTGAATGGATACTGGAGGAAGTGTTAGGAATTTCCAAGATTCCTTTGATCTGAAGAAAACAGGAAGCTGTAGTAGTAGGGACATCCTCTCTTTGTTAGGCTCTACTCAGATGCTTATCCTTAAATACACACATCCTATTAATACAGAAGAAGAGTCCCTCCAGCAATCCCTTGAAGAGAAAGAAGAACAAAATCCTTCCGTGTGGACTTTCAAGCCTGCAGAAAGGGAAGAAGTGCTACTTTTCAGCTAATCTTCACAATTTTCTCACTATCTATCCCGTACTGCAATAAAAAACCAAAACGAAACCCAATGGCATTGCTGGGTTGTATTTCACTGTCTTGATGGATGCCATTTGATTCCAAAATGACTGGGGCAGGGGAATAACACGGGGCTGCATACTGGAACAAGCAGGACATATGCAGGTACTGCCATCACGACAGCGTGGATGCAGGCACGCAGCAGGTTTGTAGGCAGCCCTGCTTTTCCCTTCCTCCGGAGCAAAGCAGCTGCTGGAGCACATGCACGGGCAGGAAAAGGAGAAGAAGCCTCATTGTGCTGTACGGAGGAGGCGGGAATTCCAGGAGGGGAAAGGTTCCCTTTGAAGCACATGGCACGAAGAACTTCTCAGCGACCATGGCAACAGCTCAGTGGGTTCCCAGCCTGAGAACCAAGTCACTACCGCCATGCCGCAGGAACAAAACAGCCTGAAAGAAGGAGAGGGGGAGGGGGATTCGGGGGTGGGGGGAGAGAAGCTGGAGCAGAATTAGCCTGGCAGAAACTGAGCGGCTCCCTGGTAGGCAAATCCAGCTAATAATGCTGGTCGGGTTCACAGGGTTTCCTTTTCATTTCCAAAGCTTTCTTCTTCCTCTGTCATTCCCCTCTAGCCCTATTCAGGAGCTCATGAGATCAGTAAAGCCCATGCCTTTGCTTTGCCTGCATGCAGCATTGCCTCAAACAGGGTTGCACTGTGATCAAAGGCAATGTTAAATCACTGCTGCCACACACACCCCCTTCCCAATCAGGGGCCAGTTTCCACAGGCACTCCAACAGCAGATACATTTTTTTTAAACTCTTTCATTTCCCTTGCACCATGTAACACTGACTAAGAAGGACGAGCACTTAAAAAAAATCAGTATGGAAATGGGCACATTAAATTCTGTACAGCTACCAACCCCATTTAGCCCAGGGTCAGACAAGTGGAGGGAGGTTTTTAATACAGACCAGGGGGTAACTAAAAACAAAAAAAAAAAACAAAAAACCCCAACACAAAACAAAAAACCACCAACAAAAAACCCAAACCAAAACACCCCAAATCAAAAAAAGACCACAACAGCCAAAACCAACAATAAGAATAAACCCATACATCTTTGTACCAGATTTGTGTGACATGGAATTTAGTTCTACAGCTTTAAGTGGCCTTTACAATCTACTTCACAATATTCCAAGCTTTCCACGATATCATCTGTTTTCTTTCTTTTCCTCTTAAACTAAACCTCAAAATTTATTCCTTCAAATACACAGGCATTCCCCCACACAAGCAATAACCTTTCTGCTTCTACTACAATATTACTAAACACAAATGTTCACCAGTTTTAGTGAAACAAGTTTAAATTGGTTCCCTTAAAATAGAACTTGCAAATTCTTTTATGGCTTGAGTTAGTTTGAGCTTTTAAATGTATTCCTTTATGATGGGCTTAAGTTGACATGGTTATCCATTCCTTACGTGCATCAGAAAGATGGACAAGGTAACTGTCAGCTTAACCAGGATAACTCTCCATATATATCCTCTTAAATCATAGCAAAGATGACAGCAACCAAACTGTCATCCAAATCAGTGAAAAGTGTCAAAATGAAAGAGAATTGCCCGCATGTGCCATATGCTGGGAAGGGAAGTGCATACAGGCAACTGCCCTGCAGAGTCTTTATTATACCTTAAATTGTTAAGGCAGAGTTTCAATTCTGCCCACGACAGTTTTAAAAGAAAGCAAGCGCTTAACTTCTCTCACCTCCCAGACGCCAGCTTTATTCCTACTGTCAAATCGATAGGTCAAATTGATCTAACCACATTGCTTTCCAACACACAAGATTGGGCTTTCGTTTCACAGAATGGCTTCTAATGGAATTAAGATCTAAAATGCAATTCCACCGTTAGAAACTAAGTGGGAACTGAAAAGGGGAGATATTTCTGCTTCCAGCAGGAAATATAATTGATCACACAGTCTGACTTCACTAGACAAAGCAGAATTCCTGTGATCTAGAAGTTCAAATGTCCTATATACTCAATTTTACGCACCCTACTACATCTTTTAAGGAGGCAAGGATATTCACATTAAGTGAAGTCTTACTGTCACCCACCCAAGTAACTCCTGCAGATGTGTGCATAACAAGGGTTGCTTTCCCATTTATCTCACTTGCGTAACACTCGGATTTCAGCAACACCAGCAAAGCTGAAATGCAACACTTCATATATGCAAGAGGCCAGTACATTTCTGACATGTTTCACAGCCCTACACCCTGTGACATCCACAAGACATCTCCACAAGAGATGCTGGGCAGGCCAACTTGACAGGATTTTGGTAAAGCAGGAGCCTACCACAACTCTATGGAAAAGCAAACACACTGTTAGTCTGGAAAATCAAACAGCGCAGGACAGGCCACCTTGGGGGCAGGATAATTCAAACTAGGTGAGGAACGCAGTAGGCTTGTACTTGATTTCTTCCTCCTTTTTTCTAAAGGGAAGAAGACCCATTTCACTCCCCTGCTCAAGGCCACCCCTCCCTCATTTTATTTTCCCTTTCCTTTCTCTTTTCCTTTCCCCTCTCCTTTCCTTTCCTTTTTCCTTTTTCATTAGTTTTTGCTTCTTCCCTCTCTCCCCACTTCCCTTGCCCTCCTCTCCCTCTCCTCCTTTTCCTGTTTTAAGTCAAACAGCTGCCAAACCCTAAAAACAACCAGAAGATGACACATGCACGCATGCAGCAGGCTTAATACCTACCCAGGCAAAACAGTCTTCAGTCCAAACTGAATACTCATGTAGCCATTTGTACCAAAATGCACGGAGGCTAAACTTCTCAGAGACCAAGATAATCACAATGCAATTTATTCCCACTGGCAAGATAACCAAGCTGACTTAACTGACAGACCTGCAAGAAGCTCATGGCTGATGCTCCTGCTGCTATCTGCACCCAACTGTATTTCAAGAATTCTGAGAAGTCCTTCTAAACCAGGACATAACTTGAGCACACTGAGGACTGAGCAGAAGGGTTGCAGAGAAGAGGTGGAAAGGACAAACTACAGCAGCAAGCATGAAATAGGGAACAAACATTTCAGGAAGAGAAGGTACCATGAAGATACATTTCAGAAGAAATGGCACCATGAAAATACAGAACAAGGAGCTGCATTACAGTTACTGTGAAGCAAATATTGCCTAGAGCCTTGGCCAGTGTTTTTTTCACCTGTTAAAATTATTGCACATAAACTGACACACAGGCAACGTTCTGCCCAAACTCTGGAAACACCCTATGCAGAATGCAGGAGTCGCCCTCGTTAGGCATCAAAGTAGATGCTACACTGCTCCTGAAGGAAAGCCAGGGACTGCTGTTCAGCAGAAAAAGCCTCAGGAAGCTACCTATGATCTGCAGATACTGAGGTGCACTCATTCTAGAGACCATTGTGGCTTCAGGGACACAGGGAGTATAGAGGACATGGCAGGATCTGGATATATAGCTGTGGGTCAGGCAAGCAATGTCACTATGTCAGAAAATATTTATAACATTGTTTGTGCAGGATAATTATGGTTTCCACTTTCTTCACCCATTTTGCACACCTATTTCCTACTTTCAAGAGCCCAACAGATTGGACTGAACAGATTCCTGCCTTAAATGGCATTCCCTAAGACCCAAGTCAAAAAAATCTAACCTGAGAACAAAAAACAACAGCTTTCTGCTTTCCTTTTTAACGTATCTGGCAGCAGTGATGATATCTTACTGACTTCACTCCATAAAACATAGGGAAACATTTGGCAAGGAATTTAGATTCCAGAGGCTGTATTCCACAGGTTGATTCCAGCAAGCTGAATTTTTTTTTTTATCAATACGGTAAGATTCACTTGTTATTAGAGATACCGATCCTTCAATTAAAGCAAATCAATCTCTTTTCTAGGGTTGAAGACTCCTCTTCCCCCCCGCACAAAAAAAAAATAATCTTCTGATAAAATTGTACCTAATGCAAACCAGTAAGATGCTTTCATTTGACTGCTTTTGATAAGAACATTTCTGTGAGTTAGAATCACACTTGCAGCTCACCCTGTGTCTATTCCAACACTGCTTCTGTTAAACAGCCTTTTTTCCAGAATTCTGTGCTAGGTTCCAGGAGAGCTCAGAAAGGGGCTGCTAGCACTCAGCTCCCCATCACCATCTCTGTCAGCTCAGTAATGACATTATCTTTCTCCAAAGCATCTAGTGTGAAAACAGGCAAAGTGGGGATATTTTGTGGAGTAAATAGAGTTTTCTCTATTTCATTTCTTAGCAATACTTCTCAGGAAGGAACTCTGCCTTCCAAGAAACAGTCACATGCAGTATTTACCCCAAGCTACCCTCTTACCTTTCCCAAGACAGTGAGGCATGGCTTAGGCTCCAACTCTGGCTGTTCCAGTTTCACCACTCCTACCCAGCCATATTCATATAGGTCTTCCTCATCATTGCTATTACACAGTCCAAGTGGATGCATCTGAAATAGAATCAGAAAGAAACCTTTAGACCATCAGCAGAATTCAAAATATCATAGATTTCTTTTGAATACCTTAGTTTATAACATACAAATTTTTTTATTAAGGTACACTGGGAAAACTGAAACATAAGGCTGATATATGGAGTTCAGTACATTTCTGAAGCATGCTATGAATAAAAAAAAAAAAACTTGGAGTGTTGTATGAGCTCACTCTCATCTTGCTTATGAAAAACCATTTAAAGCTCTCAATCACTTACTATTTTTCAAGATTCATCACCAATTCTCCTGTATTTTTATTTTGCTGGGGAGGAAGCCACTGCAATACCAGACAGGGCAGAATCCTCTGCCCAACTCTTAATTCATAATTTCTCCTTTTATTTGTTACTAGTTACTATGACACAGTACTCAGCTGTCAACAGTCTCACAGAGATGAGCAGCTCAACTTCCTCCATTTAAAAGCTTGGATGAGCACTGAAGATGAACCACTCCTGAAGCTCAGCATCTGATGGCTAAACTATTCAGCACAGACATAAAAACAAGGAAGAGAGGCAGGCAGAAAGTGTTCTCTCCAAAATTGCCAGGGCATATTTTCAACATAATTAACCCCAAAAGGAGTCCATAGGATCCTTTATAAGTAAACACAAACCTTTAATCTGTATTAAATATCTAAAGAAACAGAGAACCATCACCTTGATATAATTCCCTTGATGCACATTGTATCAACAGAGCTTTGAAACCTGTCGTGGTTTAAACCCAGCCATACAACTCATTCACTCACTTCACCCCCTTCTTGCCCTCCCCCTACTCTCAGAGGGACGGAGAGGAGAATCGAATAGAACGCAACTCCGCCGGGTTGAGATAAGAACAGTTTAGTAACTAAGGTATAACACAAATCACTGCTGCTACCACCACCAATAATAATAATAAAGGAAATAACAAGGGAAGAGAATACAACATCTCAGCACCGGCTGACCGATAACTCGCTCCCCCAGCCCAACCAAGCCCCGACCGATACCTCTGCCAACCTTGCAGTCCCAGCCCTTCCGGCTCACTCCCAGTTACCTCCTGGCCATGACGTGCTGTGGTATGGAATACCTCTTTGGTCAGTTTGGGTCAGGTGTCCTGTCTCTGCTTCCTCCTGGCTTTCCCTCCTCCCTGGCAGAGCATGAGGCTCACAAAGTCCTTGGCCAAACCAAAATATCCTTGTTATCAGCTCTGTTCCCAGGCCGAAAGTCAAAACATAGCACTGCACCAACTACCAAGAAGGAGAAAAATGACTGCTACTGCTGAACCCAGGACAAAACCATAACCAATATCTAAGAAGTTTCTACTTCAAAATCCTTGAAATGTGCTGGGGTGCTTTCCACACACCTGAAAGGGCAAAGCTGAAACCACGACTCGGGTGCTTTTGTCCAAGGTTACAAAATCTGAATACACTGCTGGGAGGGTCAAACTAACTTCAGAAAGAGCTACACCAGTTTTAAGTGAGTTTGTGTTGCAGAGCAGACAAACAGTAAACCAACAAAGGAGGAACATTTCACTTTATAACTCTAGCACCTCAAAAAGTCCTAATGATGACAAGAAAACTTCCACTCGTCTGTTGGTTTGGTTTTTCTTTCCCTGCCTGCCCACATAAGGCATTGCAATGTTACAAACCACCATGTGAGCAGCTGAGGATCTCTGCTCTGTCACGAGATAAAAATCTCGGTCTTTTCCCAACCATACAAAAAAAATACCTTCTCTGCCCACCTTACTCCAGAAAACATCTTGGAAGAAGACCAAGAGGCACAGAAGATTCTTTCCACAGCCACTTTGCTCCAGAATACTGTTATTCCCCAACAGTTCCCAAGTGTGAACAGCCCTTTAGATCATAGTTAGCAAGCAGATTCTGCAGTTACCATCCCTGGAAACCAAGATAAGCAGAGAGCTGAAAACACCTCTTCCTTTTACAAAGCCTGCGTTTCCTTACCTTTAAAAAGAAACTGGTGATTTTCTCACAATACTGCCCAACACCCTGTCTCCAACAGCAATGCCCCAAGCACCTGAGAAGACAGCCTTCCTGTTTAGAGGCAAACAAGCTGCACATTGCACACAACTCCAAAGGTAGTTAAACATTTGCAGTGTAGAACATTAAAGGCCTCTGAAAAGGGTTTTCAAGACAGTCAGGAATTTGCAACAGTCAAGCATGGGCATACCCTAACTCAAGCATCTCACCTTCATACACAGGGCACATAGGGTACTCTGTGTGGCACCAAGCACCAGGCATTTAGTAAAACCAAAGCTGAATTTCTGAACACTCCTGTCTTCTTCAAAAACCTGGCCTGGAATAGGACCTATGCACAGCTTAGTAGAAAAAAAAAAAAATAAAAAAAATAAAAAAAAAAATCACAGGTCTGGAAGCAGCAGAGCCCTCAAAACTCAAATAACCTTGACACTTCCATCAAGAACTAGCAAATCACTTAAACAAAAAGCTTTGCTAGACCTTTGGGGTGCCACAGCTAGCAATTCCTTGTGATTTGAGACTTCAGTAAAACAACAAAAACCACACAAAGCCCCAACAAACAAACAAAAAACCCCAAACCATTTTCAATCCTGATATGAATATTAACTTGATGCATTTGGAGAGGCGAGTGCAAGGCACAAGATTTAGCGCTCTAAAGTAGTTATCAGCAAACAAACCTCTATATGGTTAGACTCCCACAGTAGGAGTAGCTGTCCAGAAAAAAGAAAAATCTCTTTCCTGTGATAAGTCACGACCAGAAGAAACAAACATAAGAACTAGTAAGAGCAGAAGATGGAGAAACATAACATGGGGAAAACAGAACCCCTGTTTTAAAAAAGGAAAAAAAAGGGAAGATCCAGGGAACTACAGGCCAGTAAGTCCAAAATCCATGCCCAGCAAGATCATGGAGCAGATCCTCTGCAACACTCTGCTGAGACAAATGGAAAACGTGAATGGAAACAGAGGTGGCTGGCGACAGCCAACATGGCTTCACTGGGGGCACATCGTGCCTGAAAACTTCAGTCCAATTTCTGTGAGTCTTATTCCAGGTTCACATCATACACCAACAGCCGAGTTTTGCTGCAAGAGAGACTGACACATCATTGATTCCTGCCTTCAGCAGAAGCTGCCAAGGCTGAAATTACCAGATCATTTTGACTCTAGCTTCAACCCAAATGGAATAATGTGACCCCTAAAAAGGCACTTGTCTCCCTCTGGCAAACTGCTAACCAAATTCATTGTCTCCATGGTTCCTCACAACAGAACTGCAGGACTCTGTCTCCTATTGTATGAAAACAGTGATACGCAGCTTCAAAGATCATAAAAGATGATCAGTCCTGTAGCATAGCCTCGCAGATCTCCTATCTACCAATCAGGAGAACGTAGGTACAGAGAGCATATCCAGTACATTCTCCCTTTCAGCAGAGGTATATGTTCTTGAGAGGAAAATGTTAATAGGAAAACCTTCTCATCTCACTATACCAGATTAGCCAAGAAGTAAGACTGAGAAATGACATGCACTAAGAAGGATTCAGAGAGCATCATGTGCTTTCAGCTCCCTTTGAGACAAAATACACACGACAATATTAACTACTAGTACCTGAGGTTTATGTATCATGCAGTCAGTACCAGGCACTAAGTCTGACATTTTGAGACAACTCTGGAATACAAACTTTAAACAAAAAACAATTTGTGAAACTAAATGAACTCTTTGAAAAGCTGCATGAGACTTCAAATGGAAATGCAGAATATGAAACTGGGCTGGAGAGCAGATAAGAATGAAGAACTGTATGAGATCTGAGAAACACTGGTTATTATTCTGGTAAGAGGCAACTTCTGCTCAGAGTTACTGATGACTATACAGCTTTTTGAAACTCCTTTTCCAAATGCCAACAGCCCCCGCTTCCTGAACCTAGTCTAAAGAGCTGCATTTCCGAGGAAGCTTCTGAACTCCATCCTGGTCCAAGAACCTTAAAAAAAAAAAAAAAAAAAAAAAAAAAAAATAACCACCATCCCTGCCACGTTTGTTAATAAAGGGGAAAAAATTAAGTAGGAACTCATTTCCTCAGTACAGGACTCATGCTGTTCACAGCTGTATTCAAATACTTGTCTAAACCCATGAATTGAACCCACTTAGAACACACACTTTTACTCAGAAACTATAGCAAGGTTGTACTAGGAGCTAGTTACTAGATGAAAGCTGTTCTCTGGCTAGAAGACAAAACCAAACAACTGTCTCAGAAGATTTCTCCTCCAACACGGCCATGCTGGCTACTATCATTGCTGTCCAAGGACAAGTGTGACCACAGCAAGTGGATCCCTTTTGTAGGCCAAAGAGCCAGGCACAGAATGCCATCTTACGTTTCCTACCAGTGCACAGAACACTAAAGCAGAGAGAAGACTGAAATTTATTAAACCACCACACAATGGCAAAATGATCTTGCACACGAGAAACCTCAAACCCCAAAACAAAACCCAGTGTAAGCAGTATGCAAAGCTAATAGGGTGCTGCAGGCTTTGTGCTGGCAAATGTAGAGAACTTATTAGGTACATCTGCAGGCTACAAACTCCTGAGGATTTTGTTGCATCACTTTGGAATCTCACCAGAGTAATTATAGAAATGAATTGCATTATCCCACTAGTGCTCCCTCAAAATCTCCCTGTTTCAGGAAGGGACAACTGACAAAAACATTGCACTGTTCAATTAAAACCACATGCACTGCAAAGGCTAACTGTTCCTGGGCTATTTGTTCCAGTAGATCTGAAGATCTACAGGACCAAGATAAATACTCACCTAAGGGGTAAATCAGACACATCAGTCATCAGCTCTGTGCAACCACCAACACATCAGGGCAGCTCATATTTAAGTACCCAGTGTCAGCTCTTTTAATAAAATGGCATTATTAAGTCAATGACAGATTGTGAAATCTACCAATTTACTAATCTTATCATGACCAGAACTTGGAAACATGACCTCTGTGCCCACTCGCCAGCACCTCTTCCTCTGGGGTCTTCATGGAGTTCCTTCCCCCTGAACACACCAAGCCTTATAGTAACATTTCTGACCAGCACCATCAGAATCATGTTCGTGGTGCATCACTCTGAGCATGCAAATTTCCACCCAGGAATTTCCTCTCTGAATAAATTTCTCTCTGGCTTCCCATCCCAGCCAACAGCATTTCATTCATACTTCATGTTGAGACTCCAATGGCTAGCTAACAGGAAAGCCAGCTTCACTGGTCACTGGGGGTTGATCCATTCATAGGGTTGTTCGGTTTTGGACGTTTAGGGTTTTTTGTTGTTTTGTTTTCAGTTCACACTACAATTAAGGATCCCAAAGGGCTTAAACTCAAAACAAAACCAAAAAGGGTACATTCACACCATGTGAAAATCACAAGTGAGCTTCAACCTTCAAGCATTAAATCCACATGGTATATAATGCCACCAAGTATTTATTGGCTTGGGTATGGAAGCAGGACAGTTAATGACTGCACACAGAGCAATCCCATTATGTTGCTTTGATGCCCATGCTAGCTTGGGTAAAACGAGGCCGGCATTTCTGTGTCATACATAGTTCCAGAAGTTTGCAGAGAGACACAGCATGTCAACACTATGAACAGATTCCCCAATTTCAGTTCTACCGAAAACAAAACATGACCCTAAAAGATCTTAACTCTTTCCCTTTCCTGTCAAAACGTGAGTTCTGGTAAATACAAGCCAGGTCTGGATAACACAACCTGACCAGTCTGAAGAACTTCAAAAACATTCCTTTGAGACCCAGCATTACCTTCCCAACTTTCTTCTGCTTGAATTCTATATTGAAAATTCAGTTCTTCAAATCCCACAAGCCACAAAACATCATTCTTTCTCCCCACCCTTTGGGCAGAAGCAGCTGAAAGATGGTCCATGCTGCACGCGTACCTTCGCTAAGCAGCCACGAGTTTCAGCGGTGCAACCTCTGCTCCCTCCCAAGAGGCCTCCTGCGAGCCAGCAGTGTGGAAACACGGCAGGACACATGCAGTGATTCGAAGGTGTGCTCTGGTCACAGCAGCGAGAGCAGTAACAAATAAATTAAACAAGAACCTCTCCACTAACATTACCTATTTACTCTTCCCATTCTTTTCTTGGTTAAATTCTAGGCTTCCTCCACTCGAGCTGCCCATGACATCCTCTGTGCTTAATCCCCTGTAACTCTAACAGGTGTTTTTCTCCTGACAAGCAACAAGAGAAGAAACATGCCACAGACACCTTTCACCCTGCTGGGGCTTTGCCCCTGTATCTGAGGTTGACCCTATTTCTGTCTTTGAAAACAAAGCATCTCAGATTCTGTAAGCCTCGAGATGCCTCCACCTCCTGCTTACTCTCATTGTTCCACTTAGCGCAGCACAAAAGGCAGCCCTACCTACCCACATACAATGTGCATCTACAGAATCAGTGACTGATTCTTATTGGTGATCCAGCATTCCATGAATAAATATACCTCAACAAAGCCAGGTAAAGACTTAAATACATGTCACAGGGCCCTAAGTAACCCACTGCATCGACCTGGAACTTTGGTTGGTAACGCTGCCAAAAGGATTTTCATACTTTCTGTGGCAGAGGATTAATGTGTAGAGAATCATTACATATAGTTCCCAGTTCATGAAACAAAGGCCAGGGTACCAAAGCATCTCTTTCCAAAATACTGAAGTATGAATTCAATTAGGACAAAGAACTGAGCACAGGGCAAAAAAGTGGCACTGGGTAGAGAAGAAAAAAAGTAGTAACCTAGAGAGGTTTCCATCAGGACACAAAGTAAGTCTTTTTAGAGGAAAGGCAAGATACCTGGCTAACACCCTCTAGTGACAAAAGCAACTGGACTAACTGTATAAAGTACTCCAATAGAGCTTATAAATATTCAATATGTGACCCAGGAGGCTGCAAACCAGTTGAGTCAGTGTTAGCAACACTCATTTTTCGCATTTCCTCTAAAATTTTGTCTTCTTACCTATTAAAAACTACTTTGCACTCATTCTCCAGGACAGATGTCAGTTATCTCAGCTGACAGATTTCCCAATGACTGCTGCCACTGCTGTGATTTTGGTCTTCAATATAATGCAACTACATCACCACAAAGCTTTATTTGTTCCTACTACTTACAAATACATTGAAATGATGAACTTAACTTTTCCATTTCTTGTTTACTGTTCTGTATTTGCAAAGCAACCTGTTGCCAAAAAAGGTGCTTTAAGGCTCTTGACTGCAATATTCCAACCCAGCATTACTAAGAGCCCACCAGAAAGAAGCAGCTCAGGCAGTAGGTTCTATCAGTCCTTTTTGAAAAAGGCATCAGTAGAATGTGCCGTGACAGATGAGTGACCTTTCAAGAATCTTTCAAGAAGAGGAAACTTTTTAATAAACAAATAAATAAAATAGTTGCCATTTTCTCAGCAGCCTCATAAAACATGAGGGGTTTATGCTGGCTGCAGCTGGAACATGCCAGCCTTTTAAAAAAAGGGTGAAAGAGGGAAGCATTTCCCCACCTTCCTGTGGTTCCTCTAGACCATGCAGCTTTGCTGTGCAGAGGAACATTTGGCCTCCAACACAAGCACATTAAAACAGTTTCTTTTCGCTTTCAGACTTGTTTCGTTTTGAAGGAGAGCATCCTGCCAAAAACCAAATCACCACAAAATGTAACATTATAGAACCTGAGCATTTCAGCAGTGTGCTTTTCTTGGCTATCAGTTGTGACGTGTGGTTTGACCTAGCGGTTAACATTGAACCCACAAGTGGCTTTCACTGAACTTTCTCTATAGCAAGAGCATCAAGCATTCCTGAAATCCTCTCACAGTCCACTTTACTCCAGGAAGTATGCCAAAAGGGATGATGAGAAATCCACTCTCTGCTGCAATTAAATGCAAAAACAGAGATATGCAGTTGAACACATCCACCATGCAGAAAAGGCTAGTAAAATTCTACAATGCAGACAGGCCGGTACTACACACAGCCCATCAGGTCCTGTGTAAAGGAGTGGCAAACTTTAAGAGCAGAGTAGATTTTGTTAACTAGGAAAGCAGACCTTGGCACTGATCTAGTTGATCAGCACACTCATCATCATGCAAAGTAAGAAGCAGCATCATTCCTTTACTCCTGACTCAGGGATATCCAACCTGTGACTCGGAGAGTATGTGAAATGCTTGTGAGAAATTCACCTGTACCACAGCCCAGCTTCAAATCCTTCAGGAGAGGAAAAAAACCTGAAACACGTACCTGGCAGCAGCAGCATGCTCCCAGAGATCCTCCTGCTAGGACTGCCCCAAAGCAGGTGTTACAGATAACCCACACCTCGTGCAGTGACAGACACATACAAAGCTGTAAATTCAGCACATCTGCATCAGATTTACTGCACAGGCAGAGATCGAGTGTACTGCCCACACAGTGCAGCTGAGCAACCTACTGCAACAAAGCAACAGGACACTAATTATTCAAACACTTTGCAAAGGAAGCTCACAGCCCATTCAAACAGAGAACTCACCTCTCCTTCCTTCAAAGGGTCTCTAAAAGATGTGCATACCCAAGATAACTTGAGGGCTTTCTGCTCTCAAGAATTTAAGTGCTTTTGATTACACCAAATTCTCCTACCACAGTATTGACAAGGCAAAGGGGAACAGTCACATTTATAGTTGTGTTTTTTCCCCTCTAAAAAGGGTGGAAAGAGGCTGGCAAAAGATACAGGCATGATGCCACTAAGGACAGGGGAAACTGCAGGGAAAAGCAGGAGTGAAATGATACCTTCAGAGATCACTTTGGCAGAAGGCAGCTGCCAGTAGCTATACAGCAAAACAAGAGTCCTGCCCCTATACAGAACAAGACAGGTCCCTAAAATGCACTAATGACCAGAACTTTAGACATACTCATAACTGGCTGGGAAAAATAGGATTACCTTATGTCTCATGAACAACTACATTTGTCCCATAGCACTTAAGTGGGGACTTAAAACTGCAGGTATTAGGTCAGTGCCTCACAATCTCCTCAAGTTAAAGGTGTCACATGGAGTTACATATACTTTGCAAGTAAGTTTTCTAGCAGAAAGTGGAGTGGAAAGTATGAAGAGACCCTGACAAACATTGTACAACATAATGGAGTCTATTTTGTTCAACCCCAGGGAGTGTCTGGGGCCCTGAAAGAATGACTGGAATTATTCAACAGCAAAAAAAAAAAAACAACCAACCTACAGGTGATTGAAATTGTTCCTATAAGGAACCCCAAAAGAAATTCCCATTTTAATTCCCTTGCCAAAGGCATATATGATGCACGCTTAGGAAAGGAGTGAATTTAGTTGGGATGAAAATTCCAAGAGCGTAGGAGGGAATTAGAAGACAACACACATGCACGCACCAGCAAAGGTAGCGCTGTATTTCACAAAAGCACATAGCTCTGTGAAAAATCTGAGCTACTCATTTCCAGATTGTATTTTAGAAAGAAAGTTTAGCAAGCAGACTGACAGACTTCATGCTGACCCAAAATGTCACAGTACTGTAAGTCTTCAGATCAGTAGTAACTGTACCTTATATGTATAAACTGACTTGTGACTGATTTCCATACTCAGTATAGTTCATTTTTCTGACATAATCTCACCTGGACCCTGGCTTTCTGGGAAGTTCTTGATGTTACATGGAGTTTAAGAGGTGACTTGCTTCTCCAGAGTCCTCTAGGATTCCTCGCAAAAGAAGATATTTTGTGTATTTTGCAGCAAGCTGCTAACAAAAATAGCTGGTTTGCTTGCATTCAGTTGTGGAGAATTGTGCTGGATGAATTGAGAAGGGTAGACAGGAAGATGCTGACTAAGATGAGTTGAAAATAACACAAATTATTTCTGAAGCATCCTTTAGGTTTTAAAGAAACTGAGAAACCTCAATAGATCCAATGCATCAAAACTACACGCATACAACATGACTTGCAGAACTACTGCATGTGACTGCTCTACCTGGACCCATGCAAAGCATTTGACATTGTCCTCCACAACATCCTTGTCTCTAAAATGGAGACACATGGATTTGATGGATGGACCACTCAGTGGATAAGAAATTAGCTGGATGGTCACACTCAAAAGAGTTGCAGGTCAACAGCTCAATGTCTGCGTGGAGACCAGCGACAAGTAGTGTCCCTCTGGGGTCTGTACTGGGAGCAGTGGTACATAACATCTTTGTCGGAGACACAGACACTGAGATTGAGTGCATCTTCAGCCAGTTTCTGGATGACACAAAGCTGAGTGGTGTGAGTGAAGGGATGCCATCCAGGGGGACCTGGACAAGCTGTAGGGATATGGAAAGATGAAATAGGGAGTTTGTAGGGGAGGGGGTAAAACCTACAAGAAAAATATTTTGTACTTTGTTATCTAGTTGCGATCTCCACTGTTTGATGGTAAAGTCTTGCATTAACCGGCAACCCTTTCTCCCCTGACTTCTGTTTCTTGTGATATGTGCTGATAGAGGTAAATACTGAAGTCGGCACCAAGAATTACATCTCCAGACATGTGAAATAAGACAGGTTAATTGCCATAAATGTAAAGAACTTGTGGAATGACTTGTGGAATATATACATGATGATTTGATTTAAGATGCCAAAAACTTCTTTAGAAGCGATGGTTGATCTGGAAGAGGTTTTCAGCTCACCTGGAGACTAGAAAGGTAACTGCAACAACAGGGTGTTCTGTTTCACTAGTTGTTAATAGTTTATTTACAGCAGCAACCTAAGCGTTGTCCTACAAGGAGAGCTGCTTTTAGCAGTGAGGAGACTGCTCCAAGAAATACTCCATGTATATCTGAAAATGCACTACCTGAAAAGTTGTTACAGAAATTCCATTTTGATCATGGTACTGTCTACAAAGACACAACATAGCCATCATCTTCCTCTACAAGAGGATGTAGAGGGCTGCTTATGTCACAAAGCACCTCAATACACATTTCAGTCTCCACAATCCTTCTTTTCCTTCTCTCTCCTTTTCCAGCCTGTCCATGTGACAAGAGAGGCTGAAGCTAGACATGCTTGTCCTGGCTTTTCTACAGCAAGCCTGCCAGTTAGTTTCATCTTGCTTCACTCGAAAAAAAGTCAGTTAAACTCTGTTATTTACTCATCTGCACATTCTAACTGCCTGCTGAGAAGCAAGATCCTGCACAGCAACCTATGTTCCAGTCAAAACACTTGGAAGGCTTTGCAAGCATCACAATCTCCCTTACTACGTGCTTCACAGACCAAGACCATGGGTCTGTTACTCATGGTCCAAGCGTGCCTTTCTGACAGAAAGACAAAGGTGATTATCAGTCCTGATGCACCAGATGCAGCTTTTCCATGGAAAGAGGGACAGGGACGTGTTCTTGCATGGGCTGAAGGAAGCTACAAAATTAAGTCCAGTAAATATCATACTTTTATTTCAGAAGAAAACATAGGTATATAGCAATGCCAAAATGGGTTAGACTACACCACCCACATTAGTAGAGCCTAAAATAAGAGTTATAATCTGCATGGCCTACTTTTGCTCAGGTTGTGCAAGAATAAATAAATTAGATGAAGAAGTCTGGTACTGAAAGGACACATCAATGCTTAATTTCCTTTTGAGAAATAGCAGAGGGAACACAAACTCATTCCTTCTCCCATGAAGTCTCCTATTTCCAAGTGAATAACCTATTACTTTTACTAGCTTATGTCTTTGTTTACGGTTTTTAGCTGGGGTGAAAGGAGCAAGGGGCTGGGTTTGCTGGTTGTTTTCCCAAAATACGATAATACTAGGAGATCCAAATAAAAAGCAATATTCCAAATAAGGATGAAATAGTTACATACAGAGATCACAGATACCTCCACCATCCTGTTCATCTAATTTCAGGAGGTATGCTCCTGGAGCAAGTCCAGAGGAGGCCACGAGGATAATCAGGGGCTGGAGCACCTCCTTTATGAAGACAGGCTGAGAACATTGGGGCTGTTCAGCCTGGAGAAGAGAAGCTGCATGGGACCTCAGAGCAGCTTCCAGTGCTGAAGGAAGCTACAAGGATGCTGTGGAGGGACTCTTCATCAGGGACTGTAGTGACAGGACAAGGGGGACAAGTTCAATCTGAAACAGGGGCAGTTCAGGTTAAATACAAAGAAGCTCTTCCCTGTGAGGGTGCTGAGGCACTGGCACAGGGTGCCCAGAGAAGCTGTGACTGCCCCATCCTTGGCAGTGTTCAAGGCCAGGCTGAACAGAGCCTTGGCCAAAATGGTCTAGTGTGAGGTGTCCCTGCCATGACAGGGAGTTGAAATGAGGTGATCTTAAGGTCCTTTCCAACTCTTAACTATTCTATGAGCCTATGCTGCACTGAGGCATTCCAGCTGCATACATAAGCACATCCAGGTTATTTTCTTCATGTTTTCTGTAAAATACCCTGTAACATGTGCGACTCCCCACTTCAGTCATCAAAATTCAGCAGCAATGTCAATGACTGTTCTGCTCTCCACACCCAGACCTTAATAAAGCCTGAAGTAACCTCAGGCAGATTTGAGTGCTGACTCAGGTAGGTTAAAGTAATTTCATCACTGAGAAAAACAGAAGTGAGAAATGAGATGGTAAAGTTTGTAAGAGCGTGTAAACACTGTTCATCACGATGCTCTGTACTACATCACCTCACCTGCTCACCTTTCACTGTAGTTAAAATTGGGCATCTCTTCCTACACTTTGTTTGATCCCCTACTGCTTACCCTACAGCTGCTGTTTCACTATAAGACTCTCCTGAAGGACTTTGTCAGTGTTTGGCAGAGCCTGGTTGGTTAGATTTCCAAAAGTAGTGCCTGTGCAAAATGCAACCCAGCCACAAGGCTCCAATGCATCCCTCTCAATTTCACACCACAGCCTTCACTATCAAGGTGATACATTTTTGTGCTGTCTCCGAAAGGGTTCGTTCACTGGGGCTAGAGGGAGGGAAGAGGAACACAGAACACGCCCACAGAGAAAAACTGCCCTACAACTAAGAACAATATTGTCCTTAAAAAGAGGGATGGGGGAAGGGAACTAATGCAAACAGATTATTACAGGAAGAACACAATGCCTCACCATGAAACTAATCAAACTTCCTTTGTTCTATATACAAATGCCAAGCAGAAACAGTGCATTTCTGCTAGAACCCATTTTCCAGGTGCAAGACATTTTATCCGCAGAGAGCGGTAAAAGCCACAGAGAGAAGGAAAAAAAAAAAAGTCAAGAATGCAGAAAGAAATGAGGCTTAAAACGCACAACACTCCATCCCATCCCCCTCCCCTCATGCCAGCCTCTCATCTATAATCCAACACAAGGGAGACAACAGGCAAACAGCAAGAGGTCATCTTCAAAGGGCTGGTTGCCAAGGGAGGCCAGTGGAAAGAGTGCAGGCATGTCTCCATCAAAGTCCAGCAGCTGTGAGAGAGCCACAGAGGTGCAGCTTCCCCTGAGGCTGCAGGGAAATTCAGGGATGGAGGAGAGAGCTGGAGCCGCTCCAGCCGGCAGCGCGACACGCTCTGCACTGTGCAGCAGGGAAAGCGCCAGAGGAGGGGTCTGGTATTTCAGTCCTTCTCTCCACCCATTTTTGCACTTCAGATACTTCACTACTGCTTAAACTCCTCAAGATAAATCCTGTAGCACCACTGCAGCAGTAGGCAGCACCAACTTTCTGCTCAGTTCCAAAGTAAAGCTTTGGCTCAGTGACTACATTCAGGACAGACATGGAAGAGGCACAGCAGAGAACACGCAACCAGCTGTAGTTTCATTAATTCCCACAGAAAACACAAATACATTTTCACACTTGGAGCCTGGGAGATTTGTCCCACAATCAAAACAGAAGTCAGATTCGTGCCACGGCTCCTCTCACCACCCAGACTTTCCAGCCCCTAGCCTTCTCTCTCTCAGTTGCTCCCCCTACGTTCCATTATTTCTAAGGAATCTTATTTACTCCTCTGTCTTAATATGAAAGTACCTTCACTGCATGCTCTGTCCAGTCTTTCCTCACTCCTCTGACACAAATCATTCCCTACCCCCTTGTTCAGACCCAGTCTGCCTCAAATCCCTTTACACATCTCTTTTATCACAGCAGGAAGAAAAATATTGACATCAGCTATGGGCATTACAGCTCCTAACTATACATTTTCCTTCATTATGCTGCTACAGAGTTACACTGGTTTGGACACCTCCCTTTACTGACCTTGGCATGCATTTCTCTGAAGCTTAACCTTTTTCTAGATTTATAAATAGGCGACTTGAGGATAACTGTCATACTCTTGCAGAGAGTACAAAACGCTGTCCTGCTCTACACGAACCTGAGCTCACATCACAGCAACCAGCACACACCCAACAAAATACCTGGGATTTTTTTATTTTTTTTTTTACAATCTGAAGATCGAGTTCCATTTCATTTTTCTAATTTTAATCTAATTTTTCAAAGTTAACCTTTTAGTCAGATTTGTGTTTGCATTTTATAAGCCATCCTGAAGCAATACACAAACAGGTAAAGTCTACAGAAGTTCTGTTTCAAACTCCAGCTGCCATATATCTGCCTATATCCCAGTTTCCCCACTCTGTGCTCCAAGTTTTCCTTAACTTTGCTCTCCAAGACCTCCCCCTTGACCTCTTTTTCAGTTTGGCAGCCTCCTATACTTCAGTGGATCTGCTTCCAATTTATGACTTCTGCCCATGTGAAAACATTTTAAGGCATTCAGGAAATTTTAGAAGGGGAGAAGCCAACTGATTCTGAAAGCACAGGTCTCCAAACAGGTACAGCCTCCTGTTTCTTTCCAGACTGTCCCCTCTTCCTTCAACATCAAGTTCTCATGAAGTTACCTGCACAGCCTCCTTCATGCTCTACCCCGCTTTGCATTTGCATCCACTGGGCAAAGCCCAAACATCATGCCTAATTTTACATACACTTTGTCATGTCCAATGTCATAACAGATACCAACACAACCTCATCAACTTATTTACAATGGAAATACAAGAGAAGCTAAAGCCTCTGCTGCAACTCCGCGAGACGAGGCTCTAGAATAGGCAGTATGCAGAGGAATGTGATCTCCTTTACTGGATAGCGAGGCGACTTTCTTATCGTACTTCAGCTTGTCTCTGGATGCATTCCCCTTGTGCAACCCTCTCACCCCTTCCCTACCCCACAGGTCCAAGATTCTCTTAAGGGCACTCACTCCACTTCCAAGTCTCTGGCGTGAGCAACACAGCTCGTAGGGAGACACCGGCCACCCTGCCTTACAGCCAGCCTCAGTCTCTTCACATGGTGGCTCCTGAGCCTGGGTGCACCCACGAACAAACAGGCAGACTCCTTGTGCTGTAGTGCTGCATTACACCATGGTGGGGAGAACAGAGCAGCCAGCTTCATGGATCTCACCCTGGCAGAGGATGGAGGCGGCTGGATTCCTGTTCCAGAAAAGTCATTTATTTCCCTTTATGACTGTATGGAAATCATTCCTTTCTCCCTCTGCTAAACTTCCCCATTCATAGTATAGGGATAAGATGCCCCTGCCCATGGAGGAATTGAGTACTTAAAAAAAAAGTCCTGGCCAGTATTATGGCATATAAAAATCAGCTGCAAAGAGATGTTCCTGAAAACAGATTAAGCTTTAATGAGGTTATTTTTCCACAAAAAAATAATAATTAAAAAAAAAAATCTGGTGCATTGGGTTCTCCATTTCAGATAAAGTAAGGAGTAACTGCACTGCTGTCAGAAGTCTTCTGTTACAAGAATTCAGTGAATATTGAGACATTCTATGCTATCAGATGGGAAGAAATAACTCAAATTCACTGGGGAAAAAAAATGCCCTTCTGAAGAACAGCCACCTGATGGCAGCCTGTGGTTTCAGTCCTATTGTTCCAAGTGGCAACTGGCAACCATTTTAAGCGAGATTTGCTATACACTGAGTCACCACTGAAGAATGTTCTGTAGTAGGGAGAATGACTTCAAAATAAAAAGCTATTCTTAATTCTAACGTAGCACATTGCTGAAATAGGCACTGCAAATATTCCCATTCCACATACCATGCAATTCTTTTTCCCCTCTTTCAGCCTCAGTTTTATTTTGCACAGCAAATTGCCAACTTAGATGCAAACCTCCCTCCACAATGCAATCCAGCACCCTTTTCAAAACACCACATCAGCATCCGAGGCTGATGCACACACAGCTTCCCTCACTGCTCATGGTCTGTGCTTTGGTATCTTGAGCCAGGAGACTATTCTGCACCCAAGAAATCCCATTCCTTCATTCTTCCCAATGTTTCAAAGGCATTTTAGAAGGACTTGGTGCCTGCAGGATTCATTTTATGTTCTTCAAAGTCAAACTAATACTAATGAAAGCTTCTGAAATTCTGGAGACTTGATGCACTCCTCTTTCATTATGAAGAGGTTAATTCCCTGACCTAGGAGCAAAATAGAACTTCACTTTGAATACAGAACTGCAGAACTGAACTGTTTTACAGAACTGTAAGCCAAAACAGCTTTCCTCTGCTTCTTCTCTGATACTGTATTAATGCTCATGCTTACCACACTACAGCACTCCATATATGGGAGGAAAAAACAAGGTACCAGAAGTTTCTGAAGTTTAAAATTTACCTAAGCTTTTTGTACAAATAATTTTCTGACACTGCTGGTCTACACACTCATTTTTATCTAACTGTACAGGAATCTAAGGCTGAAGTAGCAACTGTTTCATAATTCAAGCCTGAGATTTAAGGTAACCCCATTCAGCCTGATTTTTAGATCCTTGTGCTGTGTTTCAGGACACGAGTTTTCCCTCCTTCTTTCCCCATCTCTTTCTGGACTTCCCCTTCCTATGGCCACTGAGCTATTGCCTCATCTCTTCCACACTACCCCTTCACCTCTGTTTTTTCACCCCACCCTTTTTTCCTCATTTTTTGTTTTTAACTCAACTCTGGTAGCACTGGCATACAGCCCATCCTAAAAAGTGCAGCAGAGCTCATCTGCCTGGGTTTAGTCCTGAGCATCTGCTGTTGGCACATCTCGCCACTAAGGTATGCCTCATGGTTTGGGAAATTAATGGTGTAAACTGTACCCCAGGAATACAGCAGTTGGGGTGAATGAGTGCTGTCTGCAGGACATTTCCCTCATGTTAGAAAAACTGGACCAGTGAATGAGGTAAGATACTATGAGAAAAGAAAATGTACGATTGTGGTTAAAGCAGCGGAGTGCTTCTCAAGAGACTGACTGCTTCCTCTGCCACAGAGTTCCTATGCAATGTTGGGCAAGTCATAAAATCAGCCATACAGGGTGTGACCGAAAACCCAACCAGCAGTGCCCTATCTCCAGCAGTGGCCGACTGCAGAAGTTTGGAGAAAAGGGAAAGCAGAACAGATACAGAACGATCCTTCTTTTGATATAACCACTTAATTAAGGCTAGTGATTGAAAGACTTCCAGAGCTTAAACTTCACCCAGAACATTGTATCTCATAGTAAACGATGCCTCTACATACTGTGATTTTGCCTAATCCCTTTTTGGATGACACCCAGTAATTTCAGGCTCAGCAGCCTCAAGTGAATAGTTTTCTTGACTAAGGAGTCAGTCTCTTACACCACCATTCTTCTTGGAGGGACATCAGACCAATACTAGCATTCAACTCCCTGTTTAATACACTCACCCAGCTTAACAAGAGTTTTTCATGAAAGATCAGATCATCTTTCAGTAACTAACTTCATGAACTAGTTTGCTAAGCTGGAAATTAATACTGTGCACTGTGGACACATGTCTGTGGGTACTTCAGCTGATAAGCTCCTCTTGTTATCCTTCCCCAGTTCAGGAGAAAAAGGCTAAGACCTCCACATCTAATGTTCTTCATGTTATGCTTTAAGGATACATTTTGTCACCAGCCTAAAGTAACATGCTTTAGAAGATGTGTGTGGAGGAAGAGCTGGGGAGAAGTTCTCCTTCTCTTTCTCCCCACCAATCACTGTCACCTGAAGCACCAGAATTTATCTTCCCCATCATCTTCAGGATGCATTTGAATCTGGTTTGTCAAACAGGACAACAAATGAGAGACCATGACCTTTAATTAAATATTACAGAACTCACATGAAGATGCAACCATTCAAGCAAAGTTCCTTTGCATGATGAGGTGCCAGGCAGAATTCCTGGATTTGTATCTGCGATACTATTGTTCAATTAAAAAAAAAAAAGCACATTTTTTGTCTATATGAATAATCTTTTCCAGTTTCCTTAAACAAAAGGAAATTTGAATGAACAAACAAATCAGACATTGCAATTGACAGTGGTACAGCTCAGTTCCTATAAACTCCCTCAAGCTGGAGACTGAGTAAAACCTGTTCAAGATCAAACTCATCTGCTCACTATCATCATCAGCTTCCTGTTCATTCATCAGTATATGAATGGTTACAATAGGGCCATCGAGACAAAAGATGGCTTCAGAGAGAATGTCTGACAGAGGAAGAAGTTACATCAGCCTAATACTCTTTTGTTCAAAGAGCTCTGAACATTAATAGCAGCTAAAGACAAGGCAGCTGCTGCACAGAATTAGAAAGAGACAGAAAGAACAATTACTTCCTGGCAACGTTTCTTCCCCTGCAGCTCAAAAAAAACCTCTAGAGAACTTCTGCTGAACAGTAAGAGAATGGGACAAACTGGGGATTTAGTCGTCTTCTCTCCATTCCCATTAGTGAGCAATTCAACTATGTACCCACCAGACATGCCAACAGACTGGTGCTCTAGATCTCCTGCATGAACTACACACACCAGCTCAGTTCCTTCGCTCTCCAAGTATCAGGGTAAGTGCAATGTCACATTATGCAGCAACCCTCCCAAGGCCCTCAAAACCAAAACAGATCTTCCTTGTGCTCTCTCAAATTCCAAGAAGAAAGCTACAGCCAAAGTAACTGACTGGAAACAAACAAACAAACAAACATGGAAGAAAAAGCTATCAAGGGCTCTCACATGTTAGTTGATGCTAATAGGAAGTCCCAAGCCATCACAAGCTGGTAGAGCCTGAAGCATGTAGTGCAGAATTCCCACCATGTGCTTGTTGTAATCTTGCATCCCTTCACAACTAGCTGCTATTGGTGGCTGCTGGTGTCACTGCAGCAGAGGAATTTCTTTTTGTTAACTTGGGATGGCAGTTGGACTAAATTCACTTGGTTGCATGAATCAAAAGGCCGTGGATACTATAGACAAAGTGACCACACAAGGTCAGTAGAGCATACAGGACATCAGTTAAAACCTCTTTTATCATTCTGTTGCTCACTAGAAGCAAAAGCATGAGGATACTAAACTGATGGCAGAACCCTCCAATCCACCATATCCTGTGGGTAGAGAAACCTCTGCTTTATTAACTGCTATCTACTGCCACAGACTGCAGTAGCCTTGTCCCCCATGTATTTGGGTGGGATTACTAAAAAGGAGTAATTTTAAAGCAGATGCATAAATTCCCAGGAAGTCATGGTAACTGCTAGGATTCCCACCCTAGAATTTTTCTTTAGCCTCTTGTATCATGAAGGGAAATTGCCTCCAGCACTAACAAAAGTACGTGTCAGAGCCCATCTCAGAGCTCTGCAAGATGTGCAGATTTCCTGGTGCCTGAAGGTTTGGTAACTAGAAACCAAAAACTGGAGTATTTCAAGTGTATTGAAGCTCTTTCTACCAGTGTCAAGTATCAAATCAGACACATCTGTGGAAGGAGCATGGCAGAAGAGAGATTCAGGGGGGTGGAGAGAAGTTTTGATGCCAATCAGCAAAATGGAGAAATTTCCACAAGACAGCATAGGAATGCCAGCACCATCCCACATGCTCCACAATAAAGAGCATGCACTTTTTTTTTTTTTGAGCAGAAGCTTATTAAGGTAATAAACTGATTTAGCAGACTCTAAACGTAGCTTTGACCCAGGAATAAAGCATGGAAGTTAGTAATCTATGCAGTCAGACACCTTTCCCCCATGCCAGATTTTCAGGCTTTAGAGTGCCACAGTTTTGGGTACTAATCTGAACTGCACTGCAAATGGTCTTATGCCTATGGAGAAATGAAAGCTGGAGATTCTGCCAGATGGAAGTAACCACTGTGGTTTCTGGCATCCTGAATACATTTTGGGACTGAGATAATCCCATTAGATCTTTCTTCTGAAGCAGTCAGCAAGTGAAACAAAGCAGAATGGTGAAGGCGTTATTCAGTTTCCAAGTCAACAGTGTCCCAGAGACCACTGGGTGCAGCTTTTCCCTCCCTGTGGCCCTGTCCCACAGATGTACCCCGAGTCCATACCACCAGCATGCAGGCAAGGCTCACCATCCAAGGAGAAGTGCTTGTTCTGCCTGAGCTCCAAGCATACAAAATCAGGGCAACACATTAACTAATACATGTTGCCTCTCTGGTAATACTCAGGCTTTGTGTCATGCCCAAAGTCACCGAGTTTTTAGGTATCAGACTGTACTAGCTCAGGTCATTTGCCGTACACTGTACACCTCTGGGAGAAAAAGCTGCACTGCCATGCCCTAGGCGCACAATTCCACAGGGTTCCCTTTGAAAAGCTGTTTTGTGTCCCTCACCTTTATAATCAAAATGGAGATTCAGAAACACTCTTCCACAGCTGCAGTATATAAAGAGAGTGAGGTTTGTAAAGAAGAAGATTGGAAACTCCTTCTATCCCTGCACATCTGTTCCAGGAAAGTCACACCTCTCCTTCCTCCTTTCCACACACAAAAGGGGGAAAACAACTATTATATTCCCATTCAATTTATGCCTGAACAAGCCTGTGCTTCTTGACAACAGATAAGGCTTATCACCTCTCCTCTGCCTCCACCTTGCCTGTGCTCTACTTTTTTTCATGTAAATCCCAGAAATTTTTAACAGAAAACAAAGTAGTTTCCATTTTAATAAGGCAGGCAGCCTGAAAACAAGCAGTCCTTCCTTTGCCATTTTCCTACTTTATCCCACATGGACACCACAAGTGAGAGAATAACACACGTGTAAGCTGTGCAAAGTAAGATAAGGAAAACTGCAAATTTGCAGTTAGTTACTTCAAAGTGTTTAAGCTCCATGATGCTTATGAAAACATTCTACACACTCAGGTATCCCTGCTCTGTCTCTGTGGCACGCACTTCACCTCTCTAAACTGTTTTTAAAAGGAAAAAAAAACCAACCTGTCTCACAGGCTGTGATTACATCAGCAAGAGCTTCTCCTTTTCTCTATCAATCCTGCCTTACTCAGGCTTTGAAGAGCCTCTGTGCGCTGCTGCCATGTGCTTTGATCTTTCCATTTTATGCCCCAGGGCCGGCGCTGATAGTATCTGCTCTGCCTGCACAGCTTGGGAAAGGCAGCGGCACCCATTCCTGTCCAAGAGCTCTTTGTTCACACACCAAAACGCATGTGCGGCCACTGACCCCACAGAGGCAGGCGGAAAACTCAGCCCTTGCGGTAGGCTGCCAGAAGGACGTCTGGACACACGACGTTTTTCCTCCTGTTCAAAAGCAGCTGTGTGCGAGAACTTTTTCAGTCTTTCAGCTATGCAAAGCACAGTGTCTGTATGCCAGCCACACGCGCGCTGGTCCCTCCAAGGCTCTCTCTTGTTGGGAGTATTTAATAACGATATGAAGGCACATCAGCTTATGTCTCCTGTAACACGGAGATGGGGAACATCAAACCAAAGCATGTCAATTATCACGAATTATGGACTGGAGGTTTTCTTTAACTCCTGCACTTGCAAAACCATGCAGAAAGACCTGCACAGCCAACACCTATATAGCCAGGCAACTTCCCTTTGCAACCAATGATTTAACGCAGGTAGCAGCTTCCTGAAATAGTAAACACAAAACACTGCATGCCCCAAATCCTGTTCTGGGGCTTTTTGCTTTCTCTTCTGCCATGGCACTAACTCTCACTCTCTAGAAAACTCACGCTGGTGCAAGATCACAGCGAGGAAAGCAGATGATCTTCTCTGAGATTCTTAGGCCTACGTTACTAAATATTTTCCCTGGCATTTATACAGTTAAATGGGAAAGCACGGTTTTCAGGTATTAATAACCAAGCATTTCAAGGACAGAACCCTCTATGTTAAAGTTATACAACAGCAGAAACTCTAGAGAAAAATCTGTTTATTTTAGCAACTAAATTCTTGACACTTTTTGTGTTCAGAAAAAAGGCAAAGGTAGAAAGTGAAACAGTGGCAGAGCAGCAGCAAAATACAGCCGGAGATACTATCAACAGTTAAGTGCCGGATCCTTAAATGCCTAAAGATGAAAGGACATGCTCGTTAAGGGCAGTTAAGATAAATTTAGCTTTAAATTTGGAGATCTGACATACAGCACTATCATCATCATCATCTGTGCAACAAATATAGCCAGTCATTTCAGTATTACCCCTCATTAGCTGGTAATGTGTAAACAGCTTTTGATTGTCCCTTCAGTGGCACCGATTGCTAAAAGATTTCTTTTCCTCAGTTTCATATAGTGGAAACGAAAGTATCTCAGATTCAGACCTTCCCTAAACCCACACATGAATACTGTGAAAAAATTATTACCAAGAGGCAAAGTATTGCTCTGGAAAACCAGGGAACAACTGCAGCTAGGCTGGTGCCACTGCTGCTCTGGCAGGAAACAGCAAGTGCACTGGAGCCCAGCTTACACCACATTTAGTCCATTAAAAGATTTGGTTGTCAAGCAAATGAAAAGAAGCCATGTCAGGCAGTATCATTCATACTTAAGTGGCATGCTGCATGCACTGGAGAAGGAGCCTTCCTGCTGCACAGCACTGTAAACCCAGTGGCTTTTCTTACAAACACAGTGTCTTCCCATTTGGTTTCGGGCACCCGGGGGCAAGTGCCAGAGCTGCCACCCGCTCATCAGACGGTTTACTGCCGAACTGAGCATTCCACACATCTGAGGCACGGCATCAGGCCTGAGATTCTGCAGGCTTTAGCAAACTGGGAAAAAAGGACTTCTGAAAGCCCCGTGCAGAACATGCCTTGTTCTAAAGAGTCTGATGGCAGGGGTTGGAACTGGATGATCTTAAGGTCGTTTCCAACCCTGCCTATTCTATGATTCTACGATCTCCTTCTCATCACTTAGTGGAGGTGAAGCTCATCCCAGACAGCAGCAGCATGTCATCACCACCAGATCAAACTGGAAGCAGCCAATAGGACCCCTATATTTGTCAGGCCTTTAGGGGAAAGGACACTTTCAATCCATATTTCTCACAACTTAGTTCTTGGAAAATTCTTAAACTGGGACAAACAGCGTTTGAAGATTTTTTTAAAAAAAAAAAGCCTTCACACCAAGCCAGTGAAGGCACAGCCAAAAGAAACCCCGACCTTCTCTGCCTCACGCTGCAGTTGCAGGCAGCTGCCTGTTCCGTGCTACGGCCACTACACACTGCTAGCTGCAGCCCCATTCCAGGTTTTACCCTGAGCCGCTCCTCCCAGTACTTCAAAGGGAAAGTATTTTTGTACAGCCCAGCAAGGAGTGTAAACTGCCCAGCTGCTTCCAAAGAGAGATGATTTAACCCCTACGTACCCAATGCCTATGTCCTCAGCAGGGGATGTGTGCAACAAAACAGAAATCCAACAGCACCTTAAAAATTCAGGTTGCTGTGTTAGTGACTCAACTGAACAGCGGCCTATCAAGAGTCACCTTCCCATTTCCCATCCTTTTCTTTTTTTTTTTTTTGGAAGGGAGGAAGAGCACAGAGAAACTACAACTTCTGAAACAAATTTGAGTCACACAGATACTTCCCATAACAAATCAGGATTGTGCTTAAGTGGCTGGAAGACCCCATTTCTCTCAATAACACAGAGTCAGCTATAAATACCTAAATACACTCTCAAGCAGGCCCATGGGATCCCACAAATTCAGCATTTTGCTGCAAACTCCAGTAAATAACCACCCCCATCTCTAACTCATTCTGCTGGCAGTAGCAAGCTGGAGGACAGGCTCCCTCACAGCCGAGACCTCAAATAATTGCAGAAAATAATGAAATGGCCAGGATGCCTTTATGCTGGAGGCAACCAAAAAGGTAGAGGAAGACACTAAATACTGCTCTTCTTACTGGAAAATGGGACCAATAAGATGTCACTTGTTATGGGGTTCCTTCTGAATTTTAAGTTTCTGTGCTCTACAGTTATTTCCCCTAACTTGGAGCACATCTGTGGACCAATGCCCATCACTTCTTGGCTTCCCTTGGTTCTCAAGTTTGTTTCAGACCAAGAAAGGTCGCAGCCAGTTGCATACAAACCCTTATAACCAGCCTTTCATGAATACACAGGGACCCACAGAAAGGCACTCATCTCTCTTAACTGAGGATGGGTAAGGGTTAGAGAGACCCCACCTTTGTGCAATACGAGAGCAAAAAAGTAAGTACTGCTGTAACTTTGAGACATGCATGCCCCAGCAGCCAGCTTTTTGATCCGCTTCACTTGAACTTTAGTTTCTGCTGTCAAATCCCTAATTTTGACTTGATGAAAGTCACAGAACTGATTTCCAGACCACTACCAAATAGCTTTAATCACAAAAGTAAGGTCTCTTGATATGAGAAATACTAACCCTAGATGCTCTGCCTGCAACCCATGTGGAAGTAACTTCATCATGAAATATCAAAACATAACAGAAACAGTCCCACCTGTAAAGTCATATGAAGGATAACCACAACCCAGGCATCAGTGATTAGTCTAACAAGCCCCGCTGGACTAGGCTGAGAATGTTAACATTCTACAACACCTTGGCATTTCCCTTCAACCTCCTTTTAGACCTGGCTCATGCCAAAGAATTATACTAAAAATGCCACTCAAGGAGCATCACATACAAGAAATTCTCTTAATTCTCCTTCACTGCACATCTCTGCCTAGATGCAGCAAAGGCAACTAACTTTTATCAGATACCACCAACTGCATAGGATTAAAGCATCACATTTCAAAACAAACCAAAGCTTCCTTCTCTACCCTGAAAAAGACAACAGGAAGAGAAATTCAACTACGTAAAGATTGACTCGGGAGTATTTATAGAATCATAGAATAGTTAGGCCTGGAAAGGACCTTAAGTTCCAACCCCCCTGCCATGGGCAGGGACACCTCACACTAAACCATGCCACCCAAGGCTGTGTCCAACCTGGCCTTGAACACTGCCAGGGATGGAACATTCACAACTTCCCTGGGCAACCCATTCCAGTGCCTCACCACCCTCACAGTAAAGAATTTCTTCCTTATATCCAATCTAAACTTCCCCTGTTTCAGTTTTAACCCGTTACCCCTTGTTCTGTCACTACAGTCCCCAATGAAGAGTCCCTCCACAGCATCCCTATAGACCCCCTTCAGATACTGGAAGGCTGCTATGAGGTCTCCATGCAGCCTTCTCTTCTCCAGGCTGAACAGCCCCAACTTTCTCAGCCTGTCTTCATACAGGAGGTGCTCCAGCCCCTGATCATCCTTGTGGCCTCTTCTGGACTTGTTCCAACAATTCCATGTCCTTTTTATGTTGAGGACACCAGAACTGCACACAATGCTCCAGGTGAGGTCTCACAAGAGCAGAGTAGAGGGGCAGGATCACCTCCTTCGACCTGCTGGTCATGCTCCTTTTGATGCAGGCCAGGATACGGTTGCTTTCTGGGCTGTGAGCGCACACTGAAGCCGGCTCATGTTCATTTTCTCATGGACCAACACCCCCAAGTCCTTCTCCACAGGGCTGCTCTGAATCTCTTCTCTGCCCAACCTGTAGCTGTGCCTGGGATTGCTCCCACCCAGGTGTAGGACCTTGCACTTGGCATGGTTAAACCTCATGAGGTTGGCATCAGCCCACCTCACAAGCATGTCAAGGTCCCTCTGGATGGCATTCCTTCCCTCCAGGGTATCAACCGAACCACACAGCTTGGTGTCATCAGCAAACTTGCTGAGGGCGCACTCAATCCCACTGTCCATGTCAGCGACGAAGATGTTGAACAAGACCGGTCCCAACACCAATCCCTGAGGGACACCACTCCTTACTGGTCTCCAGCTGGACATTGAGCCATTGACCACAACTCTTTGTGTGTGGCCAGCCAGCCAGTTCTTTATCCACCAATTGGTCCATCCATCAAATTGATGTCTCTCCAATTTAGAGCCAAGGATGTCATGTGTGAAAGTGTTGGAACGCTTTGCACATGTCCAGGTAGATGATATCAACTGATCTACCCCTGCCCATCACTTCTGTAGCCCCATCATAGAAGGCCACCAAATTGGTCAGGCAGGATTTCCCCTCAGTGAAGTCATGCTGGCTGTCACCAAGCACCTTGTTGATTTTCATGTGCCTTAGCATGCCTGCCAGGAGAATCTGCTCCAAGATTTTGCCAGGCACAGAGGTGAGACTGACTGGTCTGTAATTCCCCGGGTCATCCATTTTCCCCTTCTTGAAAATGGGGGTTATATTTCCCTTTTTCCTGTCATCGGGAACTTCACCTGACTGCCATGATTTTTCAAGTATGATGGCCAGTGGCTCAGCAACTTCATTCGCCAGCTCCTTCAGGACCCGCGGATGGATTTCATCAGGTCCCATGGACTTGTGTACATTCAGGTTCTTAAGATGGTCTTGAACCAGATCCTCTCCTACAGTGGGCCTAGGGTCTTCATTCTCACAGTCCCTCCGTCTGCCTTTCAGGACTTGGGTGGTGTGGTCAGAGCCTTTGCCAGTGAAGACAGAGGCAAAGAAGTCATTCAGAACCTCAGCCTTCTCAAAACGCAGGGTAGGCGGTTCTCCCGAGAGCTTCCGGAAGGGGCCTATGTTGCCCCTAGTCTGTCTTTTATTTGCAATGTACCTATAGAATCCCTTCCTGTTATCTTTAACATCCCTAGCCAAGTTTAATTCTCACTGGGCCTTAGCTTTCCTAACCTGGTCCATAGCTTCCCGGAGAACATTCCGGTATTCTTCCCAGGCCACCTGTCCTTGCTTCCACCTTTTATAAGCCTCTTTTTTCCTTCTAAAATTAGATTATTTAGAGGTTATCATCATTTTTTCCCTGTCTTCTACTCCACTGTTCAAGGGAAACACCTGCAAATACTGTTCTACAGAGCCACAAAATTAAATGAAGATTATATGGTATCTGACTCCTTGCTACTCTTTCTTGTTCTAGAACTATTACCTGCTCTAAGACATCTTTGTACCAAGAACTTAAGTGATTTATAGCTTAGTTTCTTTCAAGTAAACAGAGCCTCCTATATAAAAATAACCACATGTATATGGAAGGTTGTCAATGCTGAAGAAGCAAGACATCTATGCTGCCTGCTTAGTCTCTCACATGTAAAAACTGTCATCTTGCATCAGAAAGTAACCTTATCTCAGATCTTCCACAAAAATTTGATGCACTGTTTCAGTGCTATTGCTCCAAGGGAAGAAAACCAGCAGACACCCAGTACTTACTCACGCTCTGGAAAGTTGGGGACTGGACTATTCCTTAAGAACATTCACCTACATACCACAGCACCTACTTAATTTGTAACCATTATTGCATGACAGATACTGAAACCATGGAGTTTTCTTTAAACTCAGGCAAAGACCTTCACCATGGACCTGTTCAAGAGAGACCTCCAACTTGGACTCTCCTTTGTATAGTCCATTTTAGAAGTGAATTGCTTGAAAACACCAATCTTCCACAGCATTCCACAACAGCACAGATGGCAAGACAAATCAATTGGAATGGGTTTGTTTCGATTTATTAATACAAGCTTTATTTTCATACCATGCCACAATCACAAAAAGCCTAAGGTTAGAGTACTCCCACAATCTAAACAACACACGTAGGAAGCTGTTTTCTTCACTCATATGACAGGATTTAGTTCTGCATATTGCTGTCATACCAAGCTTGCTGGTTTTCACTTAGAAGCACTCTAACAACCGCTTAAAAAAGGGAAAAACTAAGATAGGTTTGAGAACTATCAGATAGGTTTGAGTGTTTGCTGCCCTGTGGAGAAGCTGCTTCATGAACAGTGCATGCAAAGTTAGACAGTTTTTCAAGAGCGGCAACAGTCTCATCTCTTATCTGAGCATGTTCAGAGAACCAAGCACGGCACAGAACAAACCACAGCACAGTTCTAGTGCAGCAGACCACACCACTCTCACTTCTTCACCATAGAAGAATCATTGTTACAAGGTTCCCATCTCCCTTTTCTTGGTAGCCAGTACAATTTTCAGTTTTAATCAGTTTTCCTTCCTTTCCAAACCTCTCACCTGTTGTCCACTTTGTGTTGCATACCTACTCACTGCTTCATTCCACACTCTGCCACGTCCTTTTGAATCTCACCTGTTTCAAGACCACCCTGCTAACTTTCACTACAGGCCTTTCCACTACCAGAAGTACAGACAGCAAGCTTTTATGTGCATCTTTCCTACTCCATGTCTATCGCTTCTCCTAAAGTCTACCATCATCTCTTAATGGCACCTGCAGCTCTAGGACTCCACAGGAGAGAGCACCATTTGCCTTCTCAGCCTTTAGCATCTCTTCAGAAACTTTTGTTTCATCCAACAATCATGGCACTGCACTCCCTGACAAATACTTCAAAGCATACCAGCTCTGAATACCAGCAAATACCAGAAAACACCAGCAAAGCTTGCCTCAACCTTTTCTCTAGCTTTTCGCTGTGCTCCAGTCCTCTCCAAGCAAACGCATCACTGCTGTAATCTCTTGATAGTCTCCCCACATGTGCAAAATCTCCAAGATTAGTTCCCCAGGTTAAAGCCAGAGGAGCTTTAGAAAAGCTCGATGAATCTTTCTTCACATGCTACCCAGCCATCAAACCCTAGAGTCCTTCCGTTTGTTCTTCATCATCCTTCAGTTTCCTAGTATTTCACATTTTCCCCAGTTCCCTTTCAAGCTGCTCTCATGAATGAATGGCTCACAGAACACTTACTACCTTAAGGCCCACCCCTGTTAGGATATTTACCTCACGCATGTAACAGGAACTGTGGCTGAATGAAGGTATCTCGGGGTACAGTTCTTGTACTTACCCCACATCTTTAGCTAAGGTAACACTTCTGTGAATAAGTTTATTCACCCACTACCTGCCTCAGCAGTAGATATATGATCCTAGTCTTAACCTCAGAGATGCAGTTCCCCACCAGATAATGAGAGGCAGGAACAGGCCAACATCAGAAGATACATTATAAATATATTTTAAAAACATGTATTATTTAAAAGCTATCCTTTCTAGCACCTCAGATAGGCAGTATATGCTCACCTCTGGCAAAGAAGAGCATATGTTTTGTTCTAATCCATAGTGTTCATCCTTCCAACAACTCACCTTGTTCACTGTTAGCAGTCAACCCTCAGCATCTGCAAAGACATTTCACTGACAGGTTTCCAAATGGGCAGCAAAAACAACAAAACAAAACAAAGACACAGGTACCCATAAGTCCCAGCCAAGCAGCACATTCTTAATTGCTTTCAAAATGACTGTATGCTTACAAAGGTACTCTGTATTCTTAAGCAGTTGAAGGAGAAGCAGTGAAAATGCCTGCAATTGTTTGAAAAATAATGATATTTTAAATGCTAGTTTATTTCTAAAGAGCTTAAATACATATATATATATTCTTCTAGCAGCAATCTCAGTTTGAAAAGGTAATAAACCAACTTCTCCTGGAGGCACTGGTAGTGGTGTTAATTCCGTATAATGCAAACAATAAAAATCTGTGAATTCACTTGCAGATTCTCTTTCAGACTTAAGAAATGCTATTCTGCACTGAGAAACAGAGCACTATAGCTGGGCATGGATACGCCACATTATTGTACTGATACAAAGACTAAATTCCTCTATCTTTCAGCTCATGAACCATTCCTTAAAGCAGGGCAGCCGTAACTACCACGGGGCTGAAGGCCGAAAAAGTGCCAAAGGGTATCCTCCAGCTGTTCCATTTTCACTTATTATACACCAGCAACTGCTTTAGGGCCGCATTCTTCTAAGGCTTGTTTAACTTCTGTTTTCTTAAGCATCTTTTGTTGGGTGGTTTTGTTGGTTTTTTTTTTCTTCCTGGCAAGAATGCTATAAAAAGACTGAAGTGCTCTGCCCCACAGCCTGCCCTTAACAGATATTCAGGACTCCTACTACTTTTCTCAGCCTTTCCTAACTGAACTAGTCCTAACATAGGTCAGGATTCTGCTGCCTTAAGAAAATGTTTGGCATTAATCTCCAGAACAGACTGCATGAGCTCATAGATTCTGTTTTGAAGACTGCAGTGCCCATTTTATCCACAATACACTTACAAAGACAAGATTCCAAGATTCAGCAGCACTTGAACAGCACAACTGCTAAAAGATATAATTCAGCTTCCAAAAAGCGCAGCAAAGATCTTTACCTAGGAGGTTATTTACTACCAATATCCTTATCAGTAACAGTATGTTGCATCACTTAAGAGAGCAAATCCTTTCCTAACCTCACCAACTGCAATTTCAACTCAAAAACACCAACTGCAAGTTAAGGACTGAAAATAACTTGTGTTTGATCTGCAAAACCCCTCTGCAATAGGACTGAATCAGATGTATGCTACTGTCTGCTACTTCCTCTTAACACAAGAGCAGAATGAGAGAGTGTTTGCACAGGCTGCTTTAGGAGCGTTTGAGAATAGTAGGATCTACACCACCAGTTCTGACCCACAATATCCCAAGATATTCCAGTTTTGGGGTCTCACAGGGTGACGACAACATCAGTGCTAGCATAAGTATTTCTAAAATCCTAGCCAGACTCTGGGATTGGTATCGGTGTTGTCCCCCTCACAGGGATGGCACAGAGCATCCTCAAGAGAAGGCATAAACCTGCAGCTTGTGGATTACTTAAAAATGATATATAAAAAATAATTAATAAAAGGAGGCCTATTGTAGATAAGCTTAAGACTGACACACTGGAGCCCACACCCTCATTGAGAAAAATGTTACAAAATCTGTAAACTAAAAGAAAAAAAGAAAGTTTTAAGTCTCTCATCTGCGATAACAAGTTAGAAAATCCAGAGGCAGCAAGTGCTGACAGCCTTTGGACCTGTGCACAATGACACAGCAGATAAAAGGTGGAAGGAAATGTTAGGTGACAATAAAAAAATCACACTAAATATTAAAAGAATATAGTCTAAGCAGAGCTGACCAAGTACACTGGCTCAGAAGACATACAATTCTATCATGGCAGTCAAAAGCCCAATACAACCATAGCTTAAAACAGTTTAAAGATTCTTCAGTTTAAAACACAGGAGAAAACAAACAAACAAAACCCATCCTTTACAGATGTAAACATTCTGCTTTCCAAGCTATCTTTTCCCTAATCACAGGAGATACTCCACAGCCTTCATCAAATGGAAGTAACCCCTTCCAAAGTAGAACAACTGTCTGAAGTCCATTCTTCCATTAAGCATAAGGCAGAACAACATCCATCAGGCACAGTGCACGCTTTTCAGTTCCCTTCAGGATACAGCCATGCGAGTAATCTGAGAGCAAGACTATACAGCAACAGACTCAACCACAACGGCTCCAGCTACCACTTGCACATGTATTTATCAATGACTTCAGGCCACTAAATGTCACTGAAAAACATATTTGCTAGAGAAACAGATTTGGAAACTGTAAGAACAAGTAATGGGCAAGAACACCAAGTTTTCATTTGTTCCAATAACTAAGTATGGATGCTGATGGGACCAAGGTTTCTCCTACCAGCACAGAAATTATTCTTCCCCAGCATAACTCTGGACTATGAAAGCTGCACCTTGAGACAATATGGGCAGAATTGTAACACTCCTCTGCAGAGCATCCTGTTAGCGCATAAGTTTGTTCAAGCCCATCCAACCCTTAAATAATTGATACTATTTCAAAACACTTTCAAAAAGACAGGAAAGGAACAAGGAAAAACAGACTTTCTACACACACAAACCCATCCCTTCACAGGGATATTGCCTGCCAGAAGCCCTCAAGAGTATTTGGGCCCTTTAAGTGACTTTCCCCTTGGGTCTGATGACTCCAGGCAAGATTGCTCAGCACAAGGAGGGACCAGCATGCAACTGAACAGGGATGAGGAGCCATTAACAATGATGTTGCTCCCTCATTTGCAGAAGAGGTGCCAGTGCAATCAGTTACTGCCACAAGCCCACGTTTTACACTCCCAAAGCCCTTTCCCAAGATGTGAGCTCAGGTAAAGACTAGGAGAAAAACATTAAAAAAAAAAAAAAGATGGCTTCAAGATGATACTTTACTTTGCAAGTGGGGAAAAGGAAGAGATGAGCACATGACATGCTAACTGCCCAGCTCATGGATGACAACCCAGTGCACAGTAACTCATGCTCTTTCATTTTCAGGTGGTTGTAATGCAACAGGTTATCCAGGCAGAAAAGCCTGCAAAGCAGAGCAGCTGTTAAGTGCAGGGACATGTCAAGAGCAGTGAACAGGCCTGAAAACTGATCTTAACCCAGCAACAGGGAAGAAGTTACAGAAATTGAAATCCTTGCTTTATAAAGGAAAAAAAAAAACAAACAAAACCAAAACAACCCAAACAACCCACGCCAGTAAGTTTTGGGGTGTTTTGCATTGTTTCTGTTTTTAACTTGGCTTGCAGCTTCATCTTACTGTTGGCTACCAACTGTTACTAACTTCCACACTAAACCCAGCAAAATGACCCTCTCCATCTACTATGCTTCTAACTCAAATTGCAGTACTGGGTAATTTGGAACGGGAAGGGGAATACCTCAAAACTTCTCAAGGACCTGATTTCAAAGGAAGCTCTACTCTCAGTCTTGAAGAGGTACACCAGCTTTCAAATTACAACACACTTTCTGTTGACTAAGATATTTGAAAGTTAAACTTTGGATTGTGATGACATCCCTGTTTGAGCCACAGCCTTGGTACTACTTCCTGCTCACTCCTAAGTGACAACTTTAGAGCTGGTTCTCTAATCTTAGTAAGCGCCTTTGCTGATACACTATCTATGTTATGCAAAAATCCCCAAATGTTTCTAGAAATTACTGCATCTGAACTCAAAGTAAGATGTGACTTCTACATGAACGATAAAGCCTGAAAAAAACCCAAACCCTTGGGGGAACCCCCCCAACCTGGAAGAGGTTGCGGAGCTGGTTAAAAATCTCACGTGTGTACCACACACTGCTTGTGGTTTTGTCCTCACAGCTTCTGTAACTCTTTTGGACTAGCAGTAGTACCCAGGGCAGAGGCAAATTTAGTAAAGCACTGCCTTAGATCATTAGGACCAGCTTTCTACCAAAACCAAACAAAAACTAAACTGTGACTGTTGGATAATCCTTCCCAGAGACAGACCGATTGAGTATTCCCATACTTCATACATTTTCCCATGTCACAGGATATTGCAGGGCATGTAGGGAGATGGAAAACTACCTTTGTTAACAACAACTTGGAGGAGGGAACTAGAGAAGAATGAAGTCACAAGCAACATCCACCTGTCCCTAGATGCAAGCACTGAAATGGAACTTCAGCAGACACAACTTCCCATCAGCATTAGCCAAATGCATATGAATGAACTCCTGAAGACACCCCTTAGTTGCTTCACTTTCTAAACAGGTCTTCCATTAAAATTAACCGGGAAAAAGTGGTGTTTAGATGCCACTAGCAGATTATATTTTTCTTCTGGAACAAGCATTATCAGGATCTTTCCCTGCCTTTTTATGTTGGTAAAGTTCTGTTGACTGGCGTATTTAGAAACCCTTACTGCTATGTTAGTAAATTATGCTGCTGAATTTCCATAGCAAGAAAACCCTTACTCCTTGAGCAAACTATTTACATCAAACACACAATCAAGCACTTTCCTCCTGCGGTTGCCTTCCAGCACTATTTAGCCATGTAGGCATGACACGATTTCACTTGCTGAACTAGAAAAGGCTGTACCAACAAAGAAATGCACCTATAGCAGGCATGTCCAAACCTACAGACCACTTTAGGCCATGCATTAAAATAAATTACCATTACTGAAAGACAAATTTTTTTTTTTTACAAAGTGAAACCATTCCAATTAATACACAAAAAATATGCTACATTGATAACAGAGTCCCAAACAAGCCCACGAGAAAGTAATTCCAACCAGAAGATCATCAGTAACATGAAGCATACAGAACTTTGCAACAAAAACTAAGCACAGCAGAGAAGGACACAGAAATCTGCCTGAACTATCAGCATCCACATGGAAAAGTTCTGGGAAAAAACCCACAGCTTTGATCTCCCAGTTGGCCATGAGAATGTCTGTCTGAAACAGAACATCAACAATAAGGTAGCTGGCAAAGCTGCTGAGGCAGAGCAAGCTGAGAGGAGGTTAATAACTTGGCTGACTGCTGACCCATCAGGTATATTCTTCCCCTTATCAGGTATCTCTTTTTAAGATTCCTGCCCAAATTTGGTCGGCTTTGTGCAGGTCAAACCACCCAATGGGAATAATTCATTTTCATAAAATGGCAAATTCCAACTGAAACTTGTTTCTGTCATTTATGATCAGCTCCCACCGAGAGCCTGACCTCAAGTTTTCAGTTCCTCTTTACACCACAAATCGTGACTATAACCTGCTCTTTCACTATGGTACCAGGGAGACATGTCTATGTCCTCCTGAGGGGGGGCCCACATCAGCTCCAAGCAGAGCAGACCTCAGTCTGGACCCACTGCAGGCACACTGAGCTCCCACAGGTGGGGGCGAGGCACCACATGGGCATGTTGTTCAACCCTATTCTACTGCATCCGTCTCTTCTACGGTGCAAGTGTCTGCAGCAAGGCTCAAACAAGGAGCTAAGATGCAGTAACTGGACTACCCCCAGCTGCAGAAACTGGAAAGAAAATTAAGTGGTGCCTCCCACAGTGTTCACCTGGAGCATTGTGTGCACTTCTGGTGTCCTCAACATAGAGAGGACATGGAACTGCTGGAACAAGTCCAGAGGAGGCCACAAGGATGATCAGGGGCTGGAGCACCTCCTGTATGAAGACAGGCTGAGGAAGTTGGGGCTGTTCAGCCTGGAGAAGAGAAGGCTGCATGGAGACCTCAGAGCAGCCTTCCAGTATCTGAAGGGGGCCTATAGGGATGCTGTGGAGGGACTTTTCATTAGGGACTGCAGTGATAGGACAAGGGGTAACGGGTTCAAACTGAAACAGGGGAAGTTTAGATTGGATATAAGGAAGAAGTTCTTCCCTGTGAGGGTGGTGAGGCACTGGAATGGGTTGCCTGGGGGAGTTGTGAATGCTCCATCCCTGGCAGTGTTCAAGGCCAGGTTGGACACAGCCTTGGGTGGCATGGTTTAGTGTGATGTGTCCCTGCCCATGGCACAGGGGTCAGAACTAGATGATCTTAAGGTCCTTTCCAACCCTAACTATTCTGTGATTCTATGATTCTATTTCAGTAACATAAAACTGCACTGATGACTGCAAATCCAAAACGGACCCAAGAATAAATAGAGGGAAAGAAATTTTGTTGTACGAGGAGGAACTGCTGCTCCAGTTAAAAAGAATACATACTGGAGTGATCTGAAGCTGCCCATAAATATTCAAGAACATCAAAGCTGGTCCTGTTAAATTAAAAATGCTGTCACACAGATAGGAACTAGCCTCTGGCGCTGCCAGCTTCAACATGTGAGCCTCTGATCCAAGAGGCAGAGGCTCAACTCTTGAAGAAATTTTATTTGCCATAAGAACAAAAAAACAAAACGCAAAGCAGCAGTTGGGTTTAATGAGGATATTAAATACCTTAGGAGTGAGCTAATTACAGCTTAACTCTTTCAGGACACTTCAGCCCTTTTACTGACAGGGACAGTTTCTTCCCATACTCTTTCCACAGCTGGGATATCTCCAGGCTCCAGGAATGTTCCTATCCAAGCCCCTGAAACAAATGCTTACAGAATCTTCAGGAACAGAAAATATTTTGTTGGTTTCATCTTAGTGTAACTTTAATCATACTGCATGCATCACACACATACATGTGTACACACATTTTGGCTATTCCACATCACGGATCTACGTTTAATACTGACGCTGTCCTGAGAGACATCAAATCTTCTTCATCTTCCCATAGTTGCCTGAAGATAACAACAGGGGTAGACAAAGGAGACCAGATCACTTGTCTGATTTCTGTTACTTGAGGATATTTGCCATCACCTCCTGATGCCAATTTAATGTAAACAAAATACACATGGTTGAGAAACTGATCCCAATCTGCAACCCTGTTATTTCACTATAGGAAAATCTCCATAAATTCCCTGTATCAAAGCCTACAAAGTTTATCACTGACAGTTACAGAAGTGGGTGTGGAGGAGGAACTCTGGCAGCACAGTTTCCTCAAGCAAAATAGCAAAAACCCAAGTAGGATCACACCTTGGGAGTTCTTTTGCATTCCCTGGTCCACAATGTCTTTTCCTCAGACAGAATTTTGGGATGCAAAAGATAACATCTTTTAAACAGGTAAAACCCTGCCAGCTAGCAGATTGGGGATACCTTGCCTTTAAGCAAAAAGAGGTCTCCAGCCTTTGGCTCCTATTAAATACACAACTCGGTAGCATCTTCTGGCTCTGTTTCACAGGTTCATGTCTTGCTGCACATCATTCAGGACATCTGCCAGCTTGGCACTCAGGCCATACATGCTCATCTCCCCTTTATCCTCACAGTATGCAAGACAGTATCGGCTCTAGAGGGCTTCTAAATAAATACAGAATAGGTTTGAGAGAGTTTGCTGGAGCCTTGTAAAACACACTGGAGTGGGAACCAATACTTTTTCCTGTTATAGCATACATATCCTTTAGAGCCTGCATTAGAAGGAATCCCAGTGTGTCCAAGAACAGCAACTGCTGCACTGCACAGCTTAACATCTGTCCTTTTCTCCAAAGCCGGCAAGGACAAGTAAAACTTTAGTGCAACAATAACAGACAGCATTAGTGTGCTGTCTAGCATGCTACATATGTGTATATATACAATATTGGTGTTTTATCTACAAGATATGGGTATTACTGCTGTTGTTATGAAGGTAAAACCTATCAAGGCTTAACTGCAAGTGCCACCATTTAGCCAAGCTGAAACAATAAATAGTCTATGGGTCTTCAAGGGCAGAATCTGCATGTGGTGGAAATAATAATAAATAAATAAATAAATAAAATTAACACACACACAAAAAAAAAAACCACACACAAAAAAAACCCACCACAGCTTCTTTTAAAAAGGCTCCTCCTCATGAACTCCAGAGTTTCAGAACTGACCATCTATAAAAATCAACAGAATACCTTCTACAATTCCAAGTCAGCCCTCCAAAACCACTTGCCTTAATCAAAGTGGATTGTTTAAGGCTGGAAACTTTCAGTTCCAAAAGGTGAACTCAATGGAAAGCTTGGTTAGTTTCTTCTGCTGGTGAGGGGCCCAGACTGGATAAAGAGAGTCAAAAAATGAGAAGGACTTTTCCCACCCACACTTACTACACTTTTTATTGTTGGTTTTGTTGGTTTATTTCTTACAGCAGGCAAACATCAAAAGCATCAAAGTAGGAAAACAGATCTTGGCACAAACTAGGCCCTTTCCCGAATTAAAAGCAATTTTTCAAACACTAAAATCAGAAGCATTTGAAAGTTGCTTACCAAGCACATGCAATAAATTCACAGTAGGAGGCATGTACTTGCAACGTGCACGCCTGTACAGCTAGTTGAGCACTTGTACTCAGATCAGGACTGCAACTCTAAAATATACCCCTTTTTTCTTTGTCAGGCTAGTCACCCTCCTCACTGACTCTTCAGCTTGCTTTACTGCTGAAAATGATGAAAATAATAAAACAGCTTAAGAAAACCAACAGAAAACTTAAGCTGGCCAGCAGCTTCAGAAAACAACTGAAATCCTTACATTAATGCATACAGTAACAGGGGTCTAGGAAGCCTAGAGAGTCTGCATATACTAAGCTACATATTTAAGGGTATACTTGTGTCTGGAACGTAACAGGCACCTGATCAATCTTTGTAAACTGGTTTTTAATCTTAAAGCCAAGTGCGACAACAGAAGTCTTTTAAAGCAGCAGGAAAAGGAAATCTAAAATCCGAATGAAAGCAATTTGTCACTGTGAAGAGGACACTCTGAGCCACCAGAACCCTGCTCTCCTCAGCACTTCTACTCGGTGCTAACACAAGCACAGCTCCACCGATGGGGTGCGTGCCGTGCAAGATCACACTCTCCTGTTCACCTCTGGCCCAAGTGTCAAGCGGTGACAAAAATGCAGAAAAAAAATCATTTTTTTTTACATGAACCTTCAGGTGCTGTTGTAACAATTTCAAAACACTGTTTCGTTTAAAAACAATCTCTCCTCCTTTGCCAATCTCTTTTAATGTGAAGGGCTCTCCCTTCAAGCCAGGAAACATGAGAAATAAGGCCAACCATTCAACTTCCATTCATTCTGTTTTCATATATAGGCACCACAATCCCTGGTCTGACCACATTTGAATACTGAAGCGCAGATGCCCAGAATATGAGATAGTATGTACAAGTTAGTATTTAACACTTCCTAAATTGAGCACTTCTACTATACTAAGTGTATTAATGCAAACACATATACCATATACAACTGGGTAGAACACAGAGCAGATCACTGCCTCCAGATCTTACCTTTCCTTAACCAGTAAGATGCTGGCCCCTTGAATGCATTCACTTTGAAAAACTATGTTTGTGAAAGCTATTCTGGTACAGAAGGGCCTCACTTTGAAATTCCAAAACAAGGACTAGAAGACTGTAATAAAAAAAAATAAATAAAAAAGGAGCATTTTTAAATACATGCTCCACCACAAGATGGTATAAACTGGAAGAAAATTACTATGTATGCTAATCAATGGTTTTATACAACTACTCAAGACTTTCCTATAAGATCTGCCTGCAGCAAAGCTGCCTGTGTTTCTTTCTCACCAAGTTATGGCACACCAAATCATGGCCTCCACACCTGGAGTCATTTCAGAAGGCCTTATAGGCAAAGCAATTAAAGTGAAGTTACCTTGTCCCATAACCACAGCCACCACTGGAGTGCTCAGGGAAAGCCAAGTGCCAGTTCTGTCCATGGGTCATGGCTGGCCACAAGTGCTGCTAACACTATGAAGCAGGCTGTAATTGTATAAAAGCATTATAGTTGCATAGATCCAGTCTCAACATATATAAATGAAAAAGTTCTCCAAATGGCTCCATGTTTAACAATTTTTGAGGGCCACTCCTCTCTGGGATTTTTCCCTACTTCCACCTCACAGAGAAGCAATAGGACTACATGGAAAAGGAAGTGGTCAGTATCCTGCCAGCAATTGCAAGGTTTTCAAGAGTACAGACCTTAAACATCTGTGTGAAGATTTGATTAAACTTATGGACTACACAGAAAAGTTACCTGAACTCCCACAAACTATCTTTTCCTCACTTGATTCCCTGCCTTTACTCAGAAATGAACAGAAAGTGCACCGACTGTCCTGAGTACAAGACCCAGTGCTGTAGGCTTTCTGCTTCTATTTACTTTCTTAACCTACTTTATTCTTATTCCTCTAAATAGGTCATATTAGCATTTTTTTCTCTTTCCATTGTACCTTCTCCTCCATAATTTGACATCTGTAACCTCATTTTTTATATTGTGCCTCCAACCTTCTCTTTGTAGGACTGTTTCAGTCTTGTGTGCTGACAAGGATTCTGGTATTGCTGCAACTGTGTGCTAACACCAGACATCGGAGCTTCCTCCAAAACCAGTAACTCACCACTGAATTTGGTACCTTATCTTTTGAACAGCCCTCTCCCTTGCAGTGATGCCCAGAAACATTTATTATTGCCTCAGACTCATTTAGAAACAGTTTGCACAGACACCCTTAACTTTCCATTAATACGTTATAATGTATCGTAACAGTCTAAAGCTTTAACTGCGTAAATACAATTTATTACCCCATAAAATTCCATGACAATTTCAGGTTTACAGTAACTAGTTTCGTAAGGTGCTTTTGTTCCCCAGAAGATAGGAAAGACAACACGAAACTGTCCATCCAAAGGAGACAGATGCTCTTGCAGAAGGCTTATGCAGCCAGGTGTTCCTTCTTCACCACAATCTGACACATACCTCCCTTAAATTCTCTCACAGTGCTGCAGTGCACCTTAACAGGGTGGCACTAGTGCAGGACTCTCAAAGCAGCCACAAGTAGACATCGCACAACAGACGGTAGCTACCACTGGAGTTACCAAGTCCTTTCACCACTGTCCTAAGAGACACCTTGGATATTGCAGTATCGGATATCGCAATATTGGAGAATTAATATAAAGTAACAGAGGGATGGATGAAAACTGGGAAACAGCTGGATTAATCTGAGATCAAACCCAGGACAATACCTCTGCTGCAAACAAGCTGCCTGTGCATTATGTACTCCGCAAAGGTTGCCCAGGTACAGTAACTGTGCAAGTCTTTGGCTCAACAGTCTCTTAAGTGTGGATTATGCCTCCTTTATCATCTCGGCCTTCTCCAGCACACCTGCAGTCACCTGCTGCCCTGCCATGAAAAACACCTGCATTCCAAAGTACCACAAACCCAACAGGCCCAACGGCACAGGGGACCTCAGCCCCTGCCCCGACACCGCCAGGGCTGCCCCCAGCATGGGCAATCTTCAGCCTTCTCTCAAGAAGTACTGCAGAACAAGCAGTGGAGCAGTTGACACCAGGCAGGGTGCACGGCAGCAACGACACAGGAGGAGCCTGCTGCCCACAGGACGAAACCTGCGGTTTTCATCTGTTTTTCACCTCTCTCCTGTACAGAGGGGTCACGAGCTCTGCCAAATCCCAAACTAACCAAAACCTCCAGTTCAGGTTCAAAACCTGCACATGCTTTAAAGAACTGAGAACTTGGAAAATGCACAAATAGAACTTGTAAAACATTTTCCTATTCCATGCATATATCAAGGCTACAGTTTTAGAAGAGTCTTGTTCCCACCACCTGGATAGTCAAGCCAATACAATGATAGCCAACATATATATATATATATATAAAAGAAACACTGAAGCTTAGATTAAGGTTTCTTATCCACAATGCAGCAAAACAGAAAGAACAGAAATTACCCACTGCTCTGACTACATAACAGTAGATGATGCAGTTATAGCCGGAAGGAAGCTCTCAATGACTTGCTGTTAGCATAAGAAATAAATAACTTTAAAATAAATATATTAACCCAGGAAATAAGCACTGTGAAAAATCAGATTGGGCTGGTTGATTGGTTGGTTCTTTTTTCTCCCTAAGACAGCAGCAATTACGTCTTTGCCATTCAGGATTCAGCCTTGTCACTTATTTAACACAAACTCCTTAACTTCCAGCAGGCTTCAGAATGATGATGGGCGACACAGGTCTGGCTGATACAAGTCCAGATGAGAGGGTCGAGCAGGACAGTGCTTAGATTCAACAGCTGAAGATGGACATTTCAGAGATGATTATTCTCACTTGCCGGACACCATTTGTCAGTTGTGAGCATCTGTTCACAACATCCAAGACTGAAGATCAGAGAGGACAGAACCTATAACCTAGACCCACTTCTTACACCAGGCACAACAATTGTGTTCCAGGTCTCCCATCTTTGTACCAAAACAGAGAAACAGCAAATGCTGAAAAGCGCTTCTCCTCATCCTGTTATCAGCATCCACAGGGCATTAGATCTTTGTTTTCCATCAGAATGGAAGTGTCATGTTCCAATGGCAGATCAACTCCAAGAACAGGATGACAAAGCAAACCTAAAGCCCTAAGAACTGGTACTAGGAAGTCAGTTTTTCCAGAAGAATGCATTACCCCTGCTGTCCTCAGGATCACCACCATAATCCACAGCTTTACAGTTAAGGTATGGAAACTAACACAAACCCAATCACAGGTGGCTTCATGTTCTAAGAGGATAACTAGCAAAGAAAACATTCAGCAAGACAGTGACTCAAAGCCACAAATAATTCCACTTCCTTAATGTGAATGGCCTTCAGGCATTCAACTCAAGCATGAAGAAACTTAACCTGCCTGTTTACAACTCACCGAAAAAAACCCAACCACAAAAATACACATTTTTGGTTTCCATTCTGAAGGGACACAAACATTGCTTTGACTCAGCCTCTGATTGTTGCCAGACATCTATATGTCTGGACAGTTATTTCAAGTCACTGCTTTCAATGCCGCTAAAACACTTCCAACACTTCAGAACGCAGCACTTGACAGATGTTTAGTCTTTATCAGCTTTCACGTTTTGAGAAAACAGAGGGAAGGTTCAAAGCTATTCAAGTAAATACAGGGTGGGAGGGAGACAGAAGGAATGAACACACATGCATGTGGTCTTGCACTCCAGATCTAAGCTTCCCCATCTTCTTCAAGAGAAAAGATGAGCATAACACTGCTAGAAGGAACTGCAGTGCCAGAAGCTGGGAAATGTCCCACTGTTTTCTTCCTGGAGCTTAAAGCAATGAGTTATGCTTGCTCTCCCCAAGCTGTTACCTTTTGAGCACAAAAAATGGATGCAACCAGAGATTCTTACGTGACCTACACATCACTCCAGCTCAATGCTACAGAAAGGTCACTATTACCTTGCCGAGGCTTCCAAGCAGAAACAAACCAACCAAAACCCAAACTTTTATCACACAAGAAAACCCAGGCATAATATTCCCAAATCTTTCCTCTGTGCTGCTTCTCTTTAAAACTGTACATATTGGTAACCCTCCCATGCTGCTCTGTTTTGCAATGTATCTAAGGCAGGAGTAACAAAAAGAAAGTCTAAAAGAGAGGACTGGCAATGATGGATGTGTGTCATTTGAAGTTTTGATGCAATTTTAATCAAATGTCGTATTTGATCCTGTATTCCAGCAACTCACCTGAGCAGTTCCACCACCACCACAACTTCATACAAATCACAGCACTTCACACTCCACACCTTAGCCATCAAGAAGAACAGGCAACTGGAAAGGAATTTTGCCAATTGCAAGTAGAATTAAGATACATAATCCCACTCTGAGCAAAAAAAGCCACTGCTAGTCGTATCAGTGATGCTTACTGTCCTATCACTGCAAGTGTGTGGCCATGTAGCACCTGCTTTGACAGGGAACTAATCTGAGCTTTTGGTCTGACTGCTACAAGACATTTCAACCATAATGAGTTTGTTGCTCATAATTTGTTTTAAAACAAAATACAATTTTATAAGTTTCAACAGTCTTGTTTCCACAATCACTCTCTAATCAAACATTTTCAATTTCCAATATCAAACATATTAAAGGCCAGGATATTGCTCCAAGAAACATGTAATCTTCCAGTGTGCCAGACACCACCGGGATGGTTAGACCTTCAAACGTTTTAAGGACCAGCTGACACAGCAACCCAAGGATGAGCTTGCTGAATACAGACTGTGGCCACATGAAAGATGTATGAACATTTCATCTCTGAAGAGTTGTAGACACCTGACCCTAATAAGACTTGTTCACACTAACATGAGAAACAACATAATAGCAACTACTATATACCACTATATACCACTACTGGATAGGAATCTGACTGATAACCAGTTCAGGAGTGAATGTGAGACCTATCAAAAAAGTGCTGAAAGCCCACTGTTTCTTAAGGCGTTTGGGTTGTTGTTTGGTTGGGTTTTTTTTTTGTTCAGACTTTCAAGACTTTTGTTCAGACTTTCAATCCCCCAATGAGTAATTGATGCTATTAACATAAACAAAAGTCTTTGTGTAGTCCCAAAACCACAATTCCTTTGATCCATTCTTTAACATATGATTATTTAATATGTCTGATTGTCTAGAATTTTCATATTCCATTTTAAAGAAAAATACACCTTACTCTTGGCAGAGCTGTGTGCACTGAGTGGTTGTGGCCAAGTAGAGCTTACATCCCCGACTGACATACCACTAAACTACTGCTGAGCAGGTTCTTAGCTGCCTTAGCTTCATGTTGCTCTTCTAAATCTCACCCCAAGCTTTAAATGATGATCCAGAACAGCAAATTTAGACAGTTTTACAAATATACAGCCTGGCTGAAATAGGGAGGGGAGACAACACTGTGAAAAACTCACTTTCAGGAGACATGGGAAGTATGGCACTGACAAGAAATCTAAAATCTCAGCAGTGAAAACATGACTGACAGCATTCAGTCTTACTGCGCTGGAACAGTATCTGCCATATTCTCTCCTCTGAAAAGGACTTAACAGACATCATGGCTTGGGGGGGAACCAGCAGCCTGTTCATGGTGTATGTTATCTATTGTATCCAGAGATAAATGAGCAAAATGGCCTTTGAGTGATAAGTGACTACAAGATTTGCCACATCATTTGGTTTCCAGGATAGCCTTTCCCATTTAGGGGGCTGCCTATTCAAACATCAAGAGGAAGCAGACAAGTCAATGTTGTGCCTGATGAGGCCTACAGCAGCCCCTTGCATACATTTGGCCCAAGTTTTGCAAATCTGAGCCTTAAAAAATCAGCAGTTTTTTTCTACACTTTCACTTACAACCTCAGGGAAAGTGTGGCCTCAGGAAGTGGCCCCTGTTCTGACACTAACACCTGGCAGGAAAAGAAACTTCAGTTTCTTGCTGTCCCCTCAACACACAGCAGGTCTTACACATACTGTCTGATGACACACCAGGAGGTCATACAGTGTGTCAGGCCCTACCGGCACCACCAGGTAAAAAACGTCAGAAATACAAATTAATTGGTGCATCCCCCTTTTCTCTGAAAGGGAAATACAGCCCCTCCTATCAGCAGCTTGTGCTCACAACTGCAAGAGAACTTTTGTAAGAAATCCCCCAGCCAAAACTCTCTTGAACTAAAACAAGCACTCAACAGCAGTATACTTTACTCGAAAGGAACAACAGAATAAAAGTTATCTGGGTAGTAACATATTTGTACTTGTAGAACTTTCCCAGATGTTTTAAGAGCCTATTTGCCACCAGATCACTTTTTATTTTAAACCTATATATATATATGTTTATGTATGTACATACATGGAGCACAAGCAAACAAACTACACAACTGTTAATGAGAAATAAGGACTGCGATTGGCCACTGTTTAACAGTTAAACTTATTAAGACACCATTTAAGTCATTTTTGTTTACTTAGCCAAAAAGGGGGGAAATAAAGGCAACAGTTACAAGCGCTTGTGCAGGCTCCAGGTAAGTGCTGCGGGAGCACCGAGCACAGCACGGGACGGGACCGCCGCGTTCCGATACGTACAACAGCTTTCTCTGGTGGGAAAGCCAAGAGCAGCGCTACGAGAACCTCCGCGTTGTGCAAGAGCCCCCAGGACAGCTCCGGGCACGCACCGCACCCCGCACGACTGCGGCGGCTGCGCGGTGAGATGAGGACCCGCGGCACCGGCGCTGCCCCACGCAGCGGGCCCTGGCCCCGCCCCGCCGCGCAGGCACCGCGCCCGGCGGAGGTGCGAGGGCGCGTGCGGAGCGCAGCCCCACGGCTCAGATCCGCGCCCGGCTGTCAAAGGCGGCGAGCGCAGGGCCCGCGGGGCTCCGCTCCGGCCCCACAAGGTGAGGGCCGGGCGCCCCGTGGCCTTTGTGCGCGGCCGTGCATCTGTCACCGCTGCCGGGGCGCCCCCAGGCCGCGCTGCGCACGTGGGGCGCGGGGCCCGACGTGGGCTTTGTGCCGCCAGGTGAAGGGCCCGCGAAGCCATCTTGGGGCCGGCGGCGCCCCCCGGCCGCGCTGCTCACTCACCTGCACGATCTCGCCCTCGGCGCTCAGCGTGGCCCCCGCGCGGGAGAAGCGGCCCTGCAGCCCCGTGGTGTAGGTGGTGTAGTCGCCGCTGGGGCTGGACTCGAAAAGCACCACTTCCACAAACGCCGTCTCCTTTCCCAGCGCCGCGCCCGGCGCCGCGGCCAGCAGCAGCCCGAGCAGCAGCGGCGGCGGCACGGCCAAGCCCGCGCCGGCCCCGCAGCCCCTCATCGCGCGGCCGGGGGGAGCGGCGCCCCGCCGCCGCACATCGCTCCCGAGCGGCTCCAGCTCCGGGGCCGGGGTCCCGGGCGGTTCAGCGCCCCATGGCAGCACCAGCAGCAGCGCCGCCGCCTCGCCGCGCCCCGCTCCTGGCCGCCGCCTGCCCCGCACCCGCCGCCCCTCGCCGCGGCTCCTCTCCGCCCTGCCAAGCCGCTTCCCTTTCATCTGCTCCACGTGACGGACACCGCGGGGTTATCCCCGCCCCCCGCGCGCCGCTGACCCGCGCGGCCCTCCCTCGGCGTACACCCGGCGCGGGGCGCCGCCGAGCCCGGCCGAGCGGAGCCGGGCCGGCCCGACCCGAGCAGCGGCCGCGGGGCCGGAGGCCCGAGGGCGGGCGGCGGAGCCTTGCGCGGCCCCGCGCTCCGGAAGGCCCCGCCGGGAGCCCGCCTCCCATGCGGCCGGGCCTGCAGGGCCGGTCCGGGTGCGCTCGGGACGCGAGTGCCGGCTCCGTCGGCCTGGGGTGCACCCCCGGGACCTGCGGTCGCCGGGGCCCTTCCCGCCGGCGGTGGGGTTGCAGCCGCGCCGCGATCGCGCCCGGCCTGCTGAGCCCCCACTGCAGCCCGCCAGGCCTGGAGCCCGCCGGTGGTCCAGGAGCCGAGCGGGCAGGAACTGAGCCTGCACAGCCGAGCGCACCACGGCCACCGGCTCTCTGGAACTTCTCCGCTGAGGCTCTGCGCGGCCTCCCGTAACGCCACCGCCCGCGGGCGGCTCCCAGCACGCTCCCTCTTCGCCCGGGTGCGGGCGCTGGGCGGATCGGCTCCGACCCAGCGGTGCGCAGCTGCGGCTCGGGGACCAGACCGCTTAACCGGGCTCTTCGCTTGTCCCTAATGCAGCCTGCGAAACCGCGTATGAATGATGTGCAAAGGTGCACAGGTAACGATCGTTATTTCAGCCTCACACTACAAGACCTGGATGGAGGCCGGTGATTCGGTTGTCCTTTAGAAGTACGTATAACCAAGTTGTGGAACTCATTAACACAAGATGTTACGGAATCTAAAAGTATGAATTGGTTATGAGGGGTGTGAGATCCCTTGCTGGTTATGAAGCCCATTGACTGGCAAACTCCAGCTCTGGGGTGAGTCCATATCCCAGTGGCAGAAGGAAGAATACCACGATCTACAAATTGCCAGCTCTGTTCCTAAATATACTTTGCTACAATTGAAGAAAAGATTGCAGCATCCTTAGCCTGACACAGTGAGCAACACTAGCTTAACAAATCCTTGAAGATTTCTTCAGTGAAGAAGAAAGGGATCAAGCAGGGATCACAGGAACATATACCCTGGTCTTCCACCACAAAATGCCTCCATAAACCTCAGACTTCAGTGCAATGGATCAAAGGCCACAGAACTACAGCATGCATAGAAAGGCAGCTGGAGAGGGCATCACTGGTGCTCTAGCCTGGTGACAGCAGAGAATGCACTATGCAAGCTTGTGCTCAACACTGAATTTTAGGTTATAGGTATGTTACAGTGAGATTTCAGGAAGGCGTAGTACCTGGTGTACTAAATAGAAGCATTTTCATCCCTTAGTACAAACTACTTCAATGCGATGTCCCTTCTCCTTCATGTGAGGCAAGTGTGCTTAGACAGCAACAGGGTTTCCTACGCCATAATCAAGATAGGAACAGGTCAAACATAGAGAATTCTAGGAGAGCTTCTCCCTGCTGTGTCAGCTAAACCGTTTCACAATCTGTGGCAAAAGTAGAGATGTATGCAGGGTTACAGTTACAATGTTGAGAGGGGTCACTGTTAACCTGGACTGTGCATGTGTCATGAGGAGGAAGTCTCTTCTTGACATTCAACTAATTCTCTCTTATTTCTTCACTAAGTTAAGTGGTTTAGGCAAATGATACACAGACTTTTAAATCCCTTCCAGAAGCAGCAACAGCAGGTAATCTCCAGTCCTTGATAGGTTTTTACGCCCTGCATGTCAGGTTCAGGATGTCTTTTTTTCACTAAGTATTCTTCTTGCAAAGATTCTTATTTATAGTTCACAGAACCATAGAATGGTTTGGGTTGGAAGGGACCTTAAAGATATCTAGTTCCAATGCCGCTGCCACAGGCAGGGACAAATGTTCTGTTAGTACAGGTAAACAGCTCATGTCCTAAGTTGTTGTAGGTCAAGGCTTCCCAGCTGTCCTACACTCAATGGGTATGTTATCAGCAGTAAGAAGAGCTGGAATTTCAGTGTTTCAGGACAATGGCTTGTGCACAGGTTGTCGTACAAAAGGTAATGAATGAATGAACAATTCCCCTTACAGAACATCTTCCAGTAAGACACTTACTGTGCAGCTTGGAGGAACCGCACAGCTTCATGGTATTTGTTCCCCCTATCCCAAGTATAGTCAGAGCCCAAGGACAGCCATAGCACTGGATGAGGTTTTTGAGAGTATGACTTTCCTATTTAGCAGAAATTGCCTGGTTTGGGAGAAGTATTTATTTTAAACAGCTCTTCCCTTGCCACTTGTTTCACTTCCACAATTTCTCCCTAATCATGCCAATGTAAATTTCATGGAGCTGTGTGGCAAACTGGATCAGGGAAGAGACCAGGGCTAAAGGCAGCCCAGGGCAGGTAGGGATGGAGTGAAGGTTATTTTAAAACTGAATCAGCAAGCTGAAACAGTATTGGTTAAGAGTAGCTTCAGGAGTGGAGATGGGAATTGGAAATCTAGTTCTAAGAGACAACAACAAGAGGTCAGTGTGTGTGTGGAACACATAGTTTTATTTCAACAAAAACTAGGAAGGACATTCCTGACCCTTAGCTGTGAAACTGGAAAGTCAAGAATGCCGTGTCCTTCCCAGCTGGTCAGCAAAGTGGACATCAATTTACTTAAACAGTGTAGGGGCTCAGACAGATAAGGCCTCTGCTTCTGTTATTAATGAAATGGAATAACCAGGACTTTCTAGATGTTCTCTAGGAAATGCCCTAAACTTAGGGCCTCTCTGGGTTCAGTTGAGAGTTAGAAACACAGAAGGGGCAAGCCAAATAAATCTGGAAATCAACTAGTGAAAAATATGGGAATGTGTCTCTATATAATGAGGGAACAGCATCCTATCCCTAAAGTAAAAGTTGCTGAAGATCTGTTCCACCACACTAAACCAGCCTGTTGCTGGACTACAGGCACAGGAAAATTGCCTTTGCAGTAGCCCCATAGCTGAATGAGTGACATGAGGTCTCAGGTCACCAAGTCCCCTCTGCTTGGGCAAAAATTCAAGCAGGAGGTTGCAGAAGAGAATGGGCTGTCTATCATTAAACAATCAAACATTTCCAGTTGGTTTCCTTCCCAGCTGGCAGCATACAGCTCACAGTTCAGTTATGCCACAAACCTTCAGGTATGCTTTCTTTGTTTTCCCCTACATAACAAACTGAGGCCCAGGCTCTGACACACAGAAGTCTCAAGCATTTGTAACTGCAACTGAGGACAGTAAGAGCTATGACTTGAACATAAAGATGTATAATGCCAGGTGGTCTGACAAAGCATGCCCTAAGCACTTGCTCTCTTCTCCCAGGTGACAAGCAATAGGACAAGAAGAAATGACCTCAAACTGCACCAGTGGAGGTTTAGATTAGATATTAGGGGAAATATCTTCAGCAAAAGGGCTGTCAAGCTTTGGAACAGGCTGTCCAGGGCAGTGGTGAGTCACAATCCTTGCAGGCGTTTAAAAAATGTGTAGATGTGATGCTTGGGGACATGGTTTAGTGGTGGGCTTGACAGTGAGGGAGTTAACAGTTGGATTTGGTGATCTTAAAGATCTTTTCCAACCTAAAGGACTCTCTGATCCTAGCTCAGAAGAGAGCAATCAACACTAAAGGATGTTTTTGAGCGAAACTTCCTACATCTCCTTTCTCTTGCAAAAAAAAATGGGTATTATAGAACTGTTCTCCCCGCACAATCTTGAGAGAAAACACTGCCAGTGAAGTACCCATGTTCTGCTGTGATGAGTGTTACAGAAAAAGGCAAAACAGTTAATCATTTTGTTAACAGTTAACCATTTGAGAGGAGAGCTGGAATATTGTGCAGGAACTATAGCTCTGCACTACATCAGGCAAGAAGAAAGCAACACCAAGTAAGCCACTCACAACATGCCCATCAGCCATTCTCACCATTAAATGAAACAGGAACCCAGCTTCCCTGGTCCTGCCATCCCTGTAATTGAAAATACATTTGGCTGGAGATGTCCAATAACTGCTTTCTGTCACATCTGTGCAGTCAACCACAAATACAGCATCCCTTCTATAGGGATTCCTGAAGGGAATCCCTTCTAGAGCCTCTTTCAGCCCTATTTCATAATGAAACTAAACATATGCTATCTGCCTGTCACCCTTGTCACTCTCCTGAACCTGTTTGCTAATTTAGCCAAGCTTAAGACCTATCTAAGAGGTCTTGAGATAGTACATTCTTGCAAATTTTGTGAAAATCCGAAGCTCTGGACTCTGGGTACTGCAAGAATATCCAAAAAGGACATGGGGGAAAGCTAGGACATCAGGAAAGCCTCTTTAGCTCTGCTGTTTTGGCACCAACTTGTTTGTCCTTCACTACTGAGGGATCCTCCCCAAAGCCTCGTATAACTTATTAGTATAAGCAAAAAGCAGATGACATTTTCAATTCAGTGTTTTCTTAAGACACATTACAGAAAACAGCCTGGTGCCACCCTCCAGTGCAATGGCAGCATCAAACTCAAAACACCAGACTTTCAGGCAGTAGCAATGTGAATGTTTAAATAAACGTTTTTCCCCTCCTATGTTGTCTTAGATCCTAGCATAACAAAGGAAAGCACAGCCTGTTTCCAAAGAAATAATGTAACCAATGAGCATGCATTAAATGAATTTCAATTACCGTGGATTTTGTCTCTCCATTTGATTGAGTTTGTCTCCAGGATCAGCCAGACCTTCTTTGGAGCATAGTACATCTCTCATTCACTGTGTAAAGAAATAATAAAATCACTTAAAAGGGGCTGTTCAGCTATGTAGTAAGAAAAGGTGGTTTTTACTTCTATGATTTATCTTAACAAGTGATCTGATAACCCCAGAGAACTCAGCGATGCTACACTGCAACGGGAAACCCACTCCCAAGGCAGGGGCAGCATGTCACTGCAGAGTCCAATGACTGCCTCCCCCCACTGGTGAGCAATGATCTTTTTGTAGTTGGCTGTGAGCATCTGCAGGTAATACTGTACCCACCTAGGGCTGAGATTGTTTTACCTTTAACTACTGGGTGTTCAGAGTAAGTTCTATAAGCTGCCACTTATAAAAACCCCGACAAACAATCAAAACAACAGACACACACACACACACACACATGCACACAAGCCACCACTGCTGCTGTCCCCAGTTAATAAACATGTTCTGAACACACAGTGGGAAATGGGAACTGTGGCTGAGAATAAATTCTATGGAAAAAAAAAAAAAGGATTATATTTCAGTAGAACAAGCTGGTCCTCATCTCCTTTTCGTGACAATGACAACCAGTAAAGAGAAATTTTACTCCTGGAAAAACAGGTTTCCATCAGTTCTCACCACTGGAGAGGTGCTGATGGAAAAGACAGCAGTTTACCCCTAAAATACTTCACAGATTATCTTAGATCATGCACAATTGCTTCTCATCCTTCTATTTATTCTGTAAAGGCAATTAAAGAATCAATGATGACTACAAACCCCTCACATCTTCTTCTCATCTTTGATAGTCACAAAAGTATCATCAGGCTTTTATAAGCAGTAGAAAGGTTGTGATCACACCCAGTATGGATGGTGGGTGGGTGAACGGGCATCATGTCCTGGGAAGCTGTCTGTCACTTGACACAGAGGACCAAGCGACAAATCACCAGGGGAATTTCATCTAAAGTATTGAGCCACCAGTGGTACTAAATAAGATACTGAAAGAACTGAGAACCAACATAATGAACATAAAAAGGATATAAGTGGATACATCTTCAGGTTAAGTTAGACAATAATCAGGGTTCCAGGCTGCTGCTTTAACTATGACAAAGTAAACAACTTGCAAAGGCAGCCTAGTTATCTCAATTGAAAAGACAGTTAATCTTACAGTGTTGAATGCACTTCCCGAAAGCAGGGGCATGTTATTAGTTTCCGTGGCAATGCTAGGATGATACAGGAGAGATGTACTTCTGTGGGCACATAAGCAAGTTGTCATGAAAAAACAGTGGGTATGAGATTACTTCACATTAAATGGAGGATGGAAACACACAGTTACCTCAAACACTTCTAGCTTATAAATTCACATGCCAGCTCAATCATAATAGTGATTAATTTGTCTGCCCATGCTTAAGACTCTCAAAGCCCAGTTGAGACAAGAGAAACTGAGAAAAACATCACTGACTAACCAAGAAGAAACATACCAATGGACAAATCAGGACAAACCATTACATTTTGAACATCACCAAAATAAGAAAGTCTGGAGAGTACCAGTGGATTTGTTGACAACTCCTGTTTAAAAATTAGTTAAAGTATTCTAAGTACTCTTCATTCTAGTTTGTGTTATAAATGTTTGTTTTAATAGAGAATGGAGGCTAGTCATATCCTTTGAAGCAAATTTATGTTGAAATACAGTTCTATTTATATCTGTTCCACCTAAAGGAAGAAGTATCTGCCTTTTGCTTCAACCAAACTGCGAAGGAAAAAGAGTCCCATCATATAATTGTAAACTACGTGACTCAACGTCTTCCTCCTACATTGCAGATACTTATTTAGCATTCACCTTGGAATTCTGGCTGGTTATGACACTGGAGTTTAAGAAGTGGGTGGTCAGAGGTCCACTTGTGTAGATTAAAGAATGCCATAGCAGGATTCAGGACATACCTTCATTGCATGGTGCAGTGTGGTGACATCTATGCTAGTTTTAAATGTGTATCACAAGCAACCTGACACCAGAGAGTTCTGTACAAGAATGGGGTTTTGATGAGCAGATATTTTCATTAAGCATTTCTTAAATCAGACTCAAGATCCTTCTTTTCACAGAAAACTGTATGTGAGAAGTCCTCATAGCAGAACAAGAGTCCATAGGAAGGATAAGGAGAGCTGTTTCTCACTCGCACTACCACACCTGCCTTTCCAGATGATGCTGGTAACGGGTATGTCTTGACTACTATCCACATTCCCTACATGTTTTAACGCTGTGCCCTCCAGAGGCCAATATTCCTACAGTGTATTTCATAATCAAATATACCGTCATACCTTCTAACAAGCAACAGAAACTAGAGCTGTCCTAGTAATTCAGCGCCACGTCTGTGCCTGCCCTTTTTTATCACCATGTAAAATTGTTATTCCAAGCCTCTAGAGACGTGTTTGCATAGCTCAAACACAGGCTTAGGACTGATTGAGAGCATTACTTAAACGTATTTGAGTGCACGGTAGGGTCCCATTCGTGAAGCAGCAACAAGAGCTTCAATTTCGATACTTGGAGATGCATCTCCAGCGCTCCTCAGGCCGTTCCTGACGCTGCACTGGAGGTGTGGGATGCACTGAGGCAGAGCAACCAGTAGGTGACCTCCCAGACTCAAAAAGCCAGGCGAGTTCCTTTGCCCTTTCAGGAGACACACCACGTATGCGTGAAGCATGCCAAAATATCTCCAGAAACATCAGTTTGAATTCAAGATGTCTCCTACAGCCTTTCACGTTCACGCAGTCGAACTTTACTATTGCAATCTGGACTTGAAAGCTAAATATAAAAACATTTTGTCCATTACAGTTCTGAAAAACATGTTTTCATCGATACCATCAATTACTGTAAAGTAACAAACTATTGCAACTCATCAGCTCAACTAAAGACCAACAGAGAAAAATCAGTGGAGATTTATGTTAAGAAAAATGCTATGCAACTGTGGCTTTGCCTCTTGCTATTTAAAGTTTGGAAACACAATTTATCCAAATAAACCAGCACTGAAGCAATCCAAATAACCAACTGACAAGCTATGACAACTTTAATTACAAAAGCTACTTGTGAACAAAATTCCCTGTTAAAGTTTGGAAGGTTAAGGTTTCCAATGTCTTAAACAGTGTGTAGTCTTATAAATCTGTATGAATTCTGATTTGGGAGCCCTTCACTCTTTCTGTGCATGTAGTTATCTACTGAAGGGCAAAGATAATAATGAATCAGACCTCTGAAACTGAAACATGTGAAACTGGACTAAATATGCCCTTATTTAGATAACTGCAGCCTTTTATTTTTGCAAATTATTGTCCAATATAAGGTATAAGCTTACACGAGAGTTGCAACAGAAAACAGACATGTGCAATGCATTCTGCAAGGTCCTCTCCAAGCAAATCATGTTTCCAAAGAAAACCCAATACTAATCATCTTAGGAGACCATTGCTCTGTGCTTTTTAATCACCTAAAATCTCTGCCAGCACAGCTGAGAACAGAATGAATTTGGACAAAATCTGGAGTCATACTTTCCAAGTTTCTCAGCATCCATTTATTCTGCAAGAAGTACCTTCAAATCCACCCACACAAATGTCTTTCACTGTGTTCTCCCACCCCTGAGATTGCTCTATATCATCTCTACTTAATTCCAATTACAAGCCCACTAAATCCTGGATTACTGTTCAGTTTATGCGTTCATTATGTCAACACTTAGTGGCGTCTTCTCTCACAATACTGAAGAAGTATCCAAGGTAGACAACATATAAATAACATACCCTGCATATTTCTGGAAATCAGATTTACATCCAAGCTAGATATTGAGACTTCTGTCTTCAATTCAGCATTGTTCCTAGTATTTCTGGAGTAAATAGATGGTACAAGTAGCTGTTCATGCAGTCCTACTTCAAGCAACACACTATTTAAAGTGAACAATATGTAACCAACTCAAAATAAATTTGAAGCACATGGTTAAAGTGTGTAATGTATCAGGTACTAAAAGTGTGTAACGTATCAGGTACTAATACGGATGGCAATGGATAAATCTGCAATATGAAGAACTTCTATGATTAAAGCAAACAAAATAAATTTCACCACTTCTGACTACCAAAAGCAAAAAAAAAACATTCTTAACATGTGGCTGACTAAAATGAAGGGATTTCTATACTAACAACTGATTCATTCATGTGAAGGTGAGTTAAGCAACTATTTATTTTATCTTAGGTTATCTATTACGTTAAAGACTCACCTAAGATACAAGATCTGACCAGCACTTTCAACTAATTACCTTAAAGCACTGCATTTTCCACATTCAAGCACTAGCATATGATCTATATCTTTATAATATGATCTATATCTATATCTTTATAATTAGTATATAAATGTATATAAATATATATATAAGGTATATAAAGGTATATTAGTATATAAAGTATATAAAATCAGGATATAAAGGGCCTCGACTCTTCCTGACCATTTACATAAAAGTTATCACTGGAGTCAAGTGCTAACAGAGCAAATAAATGAGGCTGCCAAAAAGGAAGCATGAAAGATTCATCCCTCTGTGAACAGCAGCTGCTACCCCGTGCCCTCAGAGTATACAGCAAATCAAACATGCCTGAGGCAGGAGGCAGGCTATTCTGACAACACCCCTCACATTTCGGGTCACACTGAACAGATGTTGAGACAGAGCCGATTCCTAACTTGACATTCCTGATAACTTTCCTGTGCCTCTTTCCTCACAGAGTCTCTGGCAACAGCTGGAGGTAGGCTCCTGCAGGCAAGAGGCAGCACTAGGTGAAGTAACTCATATGGAAGAATATAAGAAAATCATTTTAAAATCACAAACTGAGACAGTTGCCAGGACTCTCAGGGCTCCTAACTTCTAAAGAGATTTCAAAGCCTAGGGAATGACTAAGAAATAGGAGAAGGCATTTCCTTTCAAAAGCTGGCACTGCTCCAAAGAAGAGCTAGCTTCTGCCAATAGGAAGTTGTCATCAAGCTTTCCTAAGCGCAGTTGTTTACCTGTCGGATCACTTTCCAAGAAGAGGTTCCAGTTCTGAAGCAGGATGTGCAAACAGAAAAATGTACTGGAACAGGAGCTTTCAGGCGTGTGCAATTTCAGCAGTCGCTGTTTTCCTCAGAGGGCTTGCTCAACATGTCACGTACTTACCCAAAGCCCAGCAGAGGTGGTCAGTTCACGGGACTGCGCCACCAGCAAGCACAGTCTGCAGCAAACATCCCCCAGTGATGTACCCACTGCGCCATCTCAGCTAAGGGTCAGACATTTACCTTTATCTTTCACTTGTGATTACCATCACCAATGTACCACCATGCATCAGTATACAACAGTGGACACAGTACCTATCAAGTAACATCACATCTAAAGACAGAATTCACAGTGCACAATTCTACCCTGTAGTTTAGCCAAGACCTTAATCACATTTGCAAATCACATTTAAATGTGGCATCTTCCAGAACCTCCAGACCCCGCACAATCTGTACAACTCTCTGGTCCACATTTGCACATCAGCACTATGAAGAGAACTTTGACCTTTGCAGGGGAACACTGTTCTTGGGACCAAGCTAGACAGAAAATGGCTCAGGAGCTAAAGTAGTACTACAGCATGGAAACAGATACTACAATCAAACAGCATCTAATCACCAGAGATACCAACAGATAGACCACTGAAAGGGAAAGGGAATCCATGCAGTGTAGTAGAGTGATGGATAGAGGAATGGTGTGGAGGGGGATAGGCTCAATATTAAGCAAGTTGGTTACAAACAGAAGCCAGAACAAACCCAAGCCCCAAAGTAAAACACTGAACGACCACAACCTTCCCTTGACCTGCAGGATTCCTTCACATATCACCAGGTTGGCATGCCCACCAAACAGACCCTCTGACTTGAGCCTGCTTCCCTGGCCAGATGTTCCAATGCTGTTTGGATCCCAGGGTGACATAAATCCTCCCAAGGGCACCCAGCTTCTATGTATAAAAATATGTTTACATGACCAGTGTTTGCAAGGCTTTCTGGTAAGGCTTCATTTTCACAGTAGTAGCACAGGACGGGGAGCAAGCCTTTCCCTTCACTGTGGTGCGGATATCTTGTCTTCTTTTAAATTCCCATGAATGGTGTGCTCCAGTCTCTGAATGTGCAAGAGAAATTTGGTTCTCAGTCTGACAGACCAAATCAAATCAAGAGCTCTTTATCCCAAAGTACTGGAATGTCCTTGTAAACAAGTAGGCTTTCTCTTTATAACCAGCATTTCATGACAGCGGGAGATCAACTTGCAGATGTGAGTGGTGCTTAGCAGACACGCTGCTGTTCAATGAGCAAGTCAGCATTCTGGGAAAAGTACTCAACTGGCAAATAATTGCAAGTCCTGCAGAATGACATGAGTTAATGGCTGGTCCTGCCCGAGACCAGAGAACTCTTTGAGTTTCAGAGGAGTCTAACACAATGAAGCAGATAGGAATTACAGTGCAAGGGAACTTCAGGGAAAATAAGATACTATGTAGATGCAAGGAACATTCTGAGCTCTCTATGTAGGTTGCCTGAGTTTAAATTTACTGTTATAAATCCAAATTGAGACAATGTATCTTTAGACCTTGTTAAGAAAAATCTGCCACATTGTATTCTGTAAGTTAAAAAAAGGAATTCCACACTCAAAATGTCGGAAGTCATGAAGCCTGAGATCGTTTTGCTACCAAAAGCAAGCTGTGGTGCAGAAAGGTTACTACAGGAAAGAGCAACAACATCGGTTTGTATTTTTCAAAAAAAGAAGCTAATCAGTTGCTGTACATGCATCTACCACTGCTCTGGAAGTGTGCTTCCCACCTGCCTTTGCTATGAAATACTGAATCCAATCTATTGCTACTAAGCTACCACTAAACCTGGAATGGGGCATAACCTCTGTGAATGTAGGCAATGCTACTAAACTGCCATGAGGAGCTCCAAGGTGAGCTTCAGTGTCTGTGGCTGCTGGGGACTACAGTGACAGGGAAGGGAGGCCCTCTCTTCCTGAAAAAAGACATTGTAAAATGCCCAACTTCCAGAGTATCTTTGTTCTAGAAACACTGACAGCATTGTCTGAGTTAACTCAGACTTCTCCTGTGAATCAGAAGCAAGGCTTCAGTAACTGTGGTGACAGGAGAAATGATTCTGTTGGGATGGGGAGACAGAGAAGCCTACTATGAGGGCATATGACTTCTGTCACAAGACATGCTGCCTGAGCCAACTGCTGCTGCCTGTAGTGACTAGGACACCGCCATGGGGAAAATACAGGAGGATCTCCAGCATGAAGTTCTGAAGGTATTTGAAAGAGAGCTGTAACAGAAGGCACTCAAGGTACAAGTGTGATGGAAGCTCTCCCTCACTACAAAATCAGTTAGGTCACAGGACTTAGCCATAAAGATTATCAAAGTAAGAATCTCTAGCCATTGCCTGCGGCCCACTACATAGATCCATGTTGGAACTGAGGCAGACCTACTCACTCTTCCTATAATTTGGGGTAGTAACAGGTACCAGTAATATATGCTGGTGGAACATGAGGACAAGGAACTGGAACACAAGGTACACATTTGCAAGGCACTTGCAGAAGAGTCAGTGTTTAAAGTTGGACTTACTGGGTCTTTTACACAGCTTTCTGGTTGTACTCTGGAAACAACTGTAGAGGCCCGTGAGGCAGAGTCTCAATAATAAATATAAATAGAAAAGGAATGATAGTTGAGAAAAAAAAAAAATCACTTTTCTGCATTACTTGCTCGTGGCAGTGCTAAGGGAAGGCAAAGCCAGTGTCAGTTCCCAGAGCACATGGATAGGCTGCAGTTCCATGCGGTAGGCAAAAGATACAGATTCTGCATAATTCCCATACTAAAGGAGTATCACCTCTTTGCTGAAGAAAAGGCATGTTATTGCTCCAACTAGGCTTGCCAGACTGATGAAACGTGCTATACCCTTTATTATCCCATTACCTGTAAATAATCCGCACCCTCTACAACAGCCCTTCCACTCAGAGCACAAGGAACAGCATGAACCCCATGTGTGCTCCCAAAAAGCCTCAACTGTTAAGACTAAAAGAAAGGGTTGCCAGTACCCCAGACAACTGAATAACATGGCTGAAGTGGAACTCTTCCCCTGCTCCAGCTGACAATGAGCTCAGCAACTAGGCTAGTAGAGTCTCACAGGCAGGCAATGGTTACTGCCCACCTTAAGACTAAGAGGACCAGACTTTTGAGAAGTGCACTCCTGAATCCCACTAATGAAATTTAAGAAAAAGTGAAATGAATACAAAGTTAATTACAAACACTGCACACTTGGAATGACCTCATTTTAGGCTGTAGAACAGTTCCCTTTCTCATTTAATCAGCTACTGATACAGGTCTGGGAATACTCCAGCTGTGGACATGAGCCTGAGGCCCTGGACTACTTTCCAAGTGTTTTCAGATGCACATTGGGCAAACAAGCTCTTTCTCAGACTAAGCTTTTTAGTTAACCTATCTTTTCTCTACACCCTCTTCTTTCAAGTTCTTTCCCTATTCTTGAAGACCTAGAGTATTGTCATGTGGATTACAGGCTTGGATTCAGTGACAAAACCTGGAATATGTAAACACTGGGTTTGGGGCTGGGAGGGAAGGGAAAGGTGAAAAATCAGAATTAAACTTTAAGGTTTTTAACCAAAGTTTTCTGAAAGGGTGTCTCAGTACAAGACCAGCTTTATCAAACTTTTCTTTGTTACTCTTTCACCCTGTGATTTTACCCATATATTTAATAAAAGACTTTATGTGTTCTAATGGTAGTAACACAGTATTTGTGAGCCTAAATGTATTCTCAGTAACTAGCATATATATCTCTGCACTTCTGAAGCTTATTCATGATCACAAATGTTGCAAAAAGAAAAAGATGCCTTTCCTCTGGTTCCATATGAAATTAAATAGGAAAATTAAATCACATATAGACAGGAAGTTTGGATTTGTCTTCAGCTATAATGCTAGGAAGTCTGGGTATCTATATGATATATCACATCATGGCTAGTCTCACCAGTATAGCTATAAGTATCAGAAAACAGCACAAGCAGGGGCATGTTTGCTATAAAGAAGGGCAGCATACTTGAAATGAATGTCTGAAACCAGAGAAAGACATTAATACTAGACCTGCATTTTGTTAAAAAAACAGTGGTGTTTTTAATTGGGAATTAGAACTGCAGAAAAAAAACACGAGTCCAAAGCCAGAAGAGATGTACAAAGGAGCAGCAGGTAAGTTTTCAGTGATGGGAATCTGAGGGGCTTACCAATTCAAGAACAACGTTTTTGCACTCAGCCTAAAAGGCTTATTGAACACTAGCTGTATTATTCACAAAGGTGTCAAAGTAGAAAGGTGAACTCTCAGTCTGAACTAAATGTCATGCTGCAGCGAGTAAGGGAAGAACAAACACCAACTCACAAAAGCAACTTGTTCTCTGTATCGTGAAGGCCTGGCAGAAATCCAGTGCTGGAGCAATGCCAAACCAGCTCACCAGTGCCTTTGAACTTTTAAGGTTCATGTTTTTCCTGTAGTTACAGGACTTGACTACAGCTATGATCTGAACGAATTTAAATGCAGCGTACAGATGAGTTCCTGAAATAAACGTAAACGGCCGAAGTTCCAACATTTCGCAGCCACCCGGCGTCATGGACAACCGCCATGAGCAAAGCATGGAAAGCTTCGGGCACCAAGCTGCGGTCGGCATTTCGGACAGCCCAGTGCCCCAGGTGGCTGCGTGTGTTTGTGTACGGCTGTGCCCCGCAGCCTGCACGCTGCCCAGCCGCGGCACTCCCGTGTGCAGTGCTTCCAGGCTTTCCACCTCCGCCCCCTCACCGGCCTGGGCACAGGCCTCCCGGCTCTGGCCCCTCCTCAGGCACCAGCGGTCGCTCCCGCCGCTCACCACAGCACGGCCGCCTCTGCGGTGGTGCACGGGCAATCCTCAGGGACTCGAGCGCGCTCTCCTGAGGCTTCTGCTCAACAACCGCCAACCTCCTCTCGGCTTTTTTGCTCTTTCAGCTTATTTTTCGCCCGTCCCCATGGCGTCTGTTACAGCTGTTCCCGGCACTCGTGTTCCCACAGAGCCCCGGTTTCAGCTCGTGACTGACCTGCCGGGTCCCTCCTCGAGACTCTCCTCACTGCACCGAGCCCCCTCCCCCCTCAGCCCCCCCAGTGCCACCGCATCGACAGCAGCGGCACCGAGAGGCCCGGATGGGCACAGCCGCGGCGGCGCGGGGACGGCCGCAGTTTCTCGCTCCTCATCCCCAGCCATGGCTGCTCTGTCTGGCGCGGCAGCCCCCCGGCTGCTCCTCATTCCTGGCAAGCCGGCCGAGTCCCCCGCGGCCGGCCGGCATCTTTCTGTTGTCCTGCCAGCAGGAGCCACCGCTCCGGGTCTGGAGGCCCCGCCGCCGGCCCGCAAGCGTCAGCGGCTGACCCACTTGAGCCCGGAGGAGAAGGCATTGCGCAGGTGAGTGGGGCCGGTGGCGGGGGCTCGCCGCGGGGGCGCCGCCGCGCTGACGGCCGCCCTGCCCCGCAGGAAGCTGAAGAATCGCGTGGCGGCGCAGAGCGCTCGGGACAGGAAGAAGGCGCGGATGGCGGAGCTGGAGCAGCAGGTCGGGGAGCTGGAGCAGGAGGTAAGCGGCCTGGGGGGCGGGGGTGGGGGCTGCGATTCGCGCCGCCGCCTCACTGCTTCCCGGCTCTGCGCAGAACCAGAAGCTGTTGCTGGAAAACCGACTCCTGCGCGAGAAGACGTGTAGCCTGGCGCTGGAGAACCGGGAGCTGCGCTGCCGCCTGGGTTTGGATGCTCTAAAGGCAGAGGAGGAGGGAGAGTCCGAGGTGAGTCCCCGCCGCGCCCCTGGCTGGTCTCTTCCTCCCCCGCCTCGGGCAGGGCCGCGGAGAGCCGCTCCTCGAATTGCGCATGCGTGGCGGTGAGCGGGGATTCCCGGTGCCGAGAGCCCTCGGGCTGTTGCTGCCGTGCTGTGGAGGGGACGCTTCGTGTCCCACAAACCCTGCTGGCCTCCAAGGGGAGGCTTTCCCACGCCGAGCAGATACGCAGCCCTGCGGCGGTGGTGTGGGAGTCAGCGGTTGAATAGTTCCAAGTTTCATCGTTCTGTTCTGGTCTAGAAGTAGTCGCCGCTCCGTTCATGCGGGTCAGTCTCGAAAGAATGGTGTATAGTGGAGAGGGTCTGGCTCGCACTTAAGTGACTTTGCAGATATATGAAAGTCTGAGCCAACTTTGAAACTGGTCTTACCTTCAGGTTCCTACTGCCCAAAAATAAATGGGTAATCTAGTGGTAGAAGCCTTTGCGTGAGCTGCAGGAGTATGTGTGTACTGCCAGCCAGAGCATTTACAGTGACTGACTGGGCTTTTTTCCTGTCACAGGTTGTGAAGGAATCACAGGTGGATGAGATTAGATTGGTGACCGGGTCCGCTGAGTCCGCAGCACTCAGACTACGTGTTCCTCTGCAGCAGGTGCAGGCCCAGCAGTCACCATTTCTGATAATTTCCACATGGATTCTGGTGGCAGTGACTCTTCAGACTCGGAGGTGAGCATCTGCTCCTACCTGGAACACCCATGAAATTCAGAACCACTGTGGATTTAAAACTAGTATTGTAACTTCTTTGTCTGAAGTCAGTTGATGACTTTTCATTGTTTGTTTTCTAAATCTTGGAATGCCATAGAACAGCTATGTTAGGCTGTATCCAGTGAGTACAGGAGTTCATACAACTTTTAACGAGTCCAGTTTCCATTAAATGTGATAGGCCGTTGCCTGAAACAGTCTTTTAGCTCTTACAGCAAAAGTGTACAAATGCGAAAAGCATACTGCGGTTTTACTCTTGTTGAAAACAAACTTTATCATTTTGCTGATGTGTTGGCAAAGCTGCTTGAACTTAAAACCTGACCCTTATCAATGACTTCCAGATATGTAAGGGCAGGAGCAAGGCACAAACACCTCTCCCACCCCTCCTAGACCTGCAGCTTTAATCATGGGCAGGTCTGATCACACCAGGCTCTGGTACCTGCTCTTGAGGAGCAAGATCTTGATGAGTTTCTAATAGGCTGTGAATATAAAATACATGTAGAATTCTATGGGGATTGTCAGTGCCCTTACAAAAAAAAGCTAACAGACCAAGAACTTACGAAACAGAAGTAATTGCCTTCGCTGTTCTTATAGCAGTGTTCTGTTATTGTGTTAGCATGTTTTAACTTCCAGATGAAGGTTAATAGATGTAGCAACTGATGTTCTGCTGTAACAGTAGTGGACTCTCTTTCTAAAACAATATTTCATTCTGCAGTCTGATCTCCTATTGGGCTTTCTGGACAGTCTGGACCCAGAGATGTTTCTTAAATACGCTGATTCAGAGTCAACGTGCCTGGAAAAGCTGGAGGAAGAGATCTGTGGAGAAACAAGTTCCATACCAGCCCCCCCCTCTCCCTCTTTGGGGTCCCCATCAGCTAAGCTGGAGGCCATTAATGAACTCATAAGGTTTGATCATGTGTACACCAAGCCCCTGATACTGGAGATTCCTGTTAAAATGGGCAACCAAACCAATATGCTAGTGAAAATTGAGGAAGTCTCTCTCTCTCCATCTGAAGACAAAGTTATCCCCAGGGTGCCAGTATCTGTGAAGGAGGAACCAGTAGACAGCTTCATGCCTGAACTGGGTACCTCTCACCTGCTTTCCTCTCATCATAGTCTTGCAGCCTCAAGCTCTCTGTTGGATGCCTGTAGTGACTCTGGATATGAAGGATCCCTGTCGCCCTTCAGTGACATGTCCTCTCCACTTGGCACTGACCATGCCTGGGAGGATAGCTTTGCTAATGAACTCTTTCCCCAACTGATCAGTGTCTAACCCAGTAGTGTTAACTCCCCTTGGATAAACAGGATAACAGAATAAGCCCCTTTGGGGTGGGGGTGGAAATCCAGTGCATTCAGGGAAGTGTTGCCAACTTCTACCTGTGCTAGTAAATGAAGTGATGGCCAATGCATTTCTGGTATCAAAAAACCCAGGGTGCCCTTTCCTACCCCCCCCCCCCCATCACTATTGGCTTATGAGGGAGGAAAGGTGGTTTCTCAAAACTTGCCAGTTCTATATGAACCTGAAAAAGCTTGTTTTCAATTTAAAGTAATTTTAACCCCCAAAACTGCAATGAGATAGTCAAAGTATAGACAGCTGTGTTGAAACTAGTCTGTGTATCTTACAGATTTACTATGTAAATACTTGTTTTACATTTGCTATGTAGAGTTGCTTTCTCCATTTAATATTTAACTGTTGGTGCAATTAAAGTGCAGTGCAGCTCACTGTTCCTTTTTTGCCTTCGATCTCAGTGGGGAGGAGAAAGTATGTGGGCCTTGCAGAATTTGAAACTTTAGCAGATTAGGTCTTGGTGCCTTGTCATTAAATCACCTTAATGCACCAATCCAGCAGCACTTCTGTAGTGTACAGAAGTGCTGCTGGCAGCTTCTGAGAGCATTTGATGTTGCAAACTGTTTGAGACAGATGGGTTTGTATAATGGCTGGAGCTGCTAGAGCAGAATCTGCAGCCTGAATAGGGAGTGCAGTTGGGCAGTAGCCTGATTATCTGAATGCAATTATTGTAATATCTTCCTGTTCACCAGTAAAGCCATTCAAAATGCTCAGTTTTGGTCAAGGTGGGTGCACTTCAAGTGGGGCCCAGTATTGCTGAAGCTGTGTGACGTACATGGGATGAAAAAAGGTGAAGATTGTGTTCCACACGAATTCCTGAAGCGTACAATTAACTTTGCAGGAGCTAATTTCAAATAACACAAGAGGACTTTTTTGTTGTCCCCATCCATTTGTTCCAACATTACAGCATTAAACCAACTTGAACTGGAGGTGAAACTGGAACCACGAAGGAAGAACTGAAGTTTTATTCTGAAAGTGAGAGCTGTTGCAAGGGTTTGCTCAGCTGCTCCTGGCTTCAGTTGTCATGCTGTGCATTAGACTTTGCCAGAAAATAGCTTGAGGTGAGGGAGGAAAGAAAATGGGGGATGGGACAAGAGGGTACTGGTTACTAACCAAGGTGATAAGATTGCTTTTTATACAAATGAAAAACCTAGCTTGTAATAAAGCATTCTCTCTGAGCACTGAACAGCAGTAAAAATGACAGCACTGTAGTATAGCAGAACTGACATTAGAAAAGTTAAACTTTGGAGAGTCTAAATTGTTGCTTGAGGCAGATGTTCAGTGGATGAATGAAGTGTTACATATAAAATAAAATGTGAATTTGTTTTAATAGTCAAACATTAGTGGCATAACAGATTTAGAACAGTGCTTCCTTTCTGGCAGCTTCAGCTTTCTCCCACCCTGCTGCTATGCTCCTGCTGAACACTGACATGCTCTTGGAACTATGTAGTTAAATTACAAATCTTGGGCTGAAGAGTATTTTACCCTCCAGCTGAACGACTGCACATACGCTCTCAAGGTGTTCAGTTTTGTTAGGAATGAAACACAGGCATCTAAAAAATATTTTAGAAAATTTATTGCAAACTGACATACAAACGGTGATTTGGTCCCCTGAGAAGACAGACCACAATCATATCGTATTTCAAAATAAAGTTTTTCCTAATACTGCATTAATTTGCCATCCCGCTTGTAAACAGCATGAATAAAATCTTTTAAGGAAGCTAACAACAAATGAAACGGGTATGAACACAGAAGTCTGAAACCACCCCACAGCTGCTTCTCTCTTGCCCTCTCCAGAAGGTGGCTACAAGAAGAATCTCTGTCTTCCCCGCCTAATTCCTTCTTTATCTTACTGTTCTCTCCTATTGCAAGGGCGGAAATTAATTATGAAAATGATGTTTTATATCAAAGCGCACTGCTTGGACACAGGGTTTTTTCCCCCACATCTTGGTCTCTGTCAGTAGCTCACCACTGTATTAGTGTGTCAGATGGCTGAATAACAGGAATCAGTGGTGCTGTATTAGCATAAAAAAAAAATTAAGAGGAAATGCATCTGTGAAAGCCAACCTTTGGTACAAATGTAACAGGAAGAAAGTAAGCTTAAAAACCATCTACAAGAATTTACTCTGCAAATTTGATAATGCAATTTTTATTTTTGAGAGGAAACCCTGCATCTAGATTTTACTCATTTTGGCCTCCCAGTTTTCTACACTCTCTTGCAATTTTTAGTGTTGCTGAAATGGTTTTGAATTACTTATCTTTTCAGTTTATTTAGGATTCAGAGCTATCAGCTAAAACAGTTCCAACCTTGAACTTTCACTATAATCCTGCAAGCTTAGAAACATGTAAGTATTTGGAGGTACTACGTTTTCTGCCCACAGTGACAACAATCTTCTCCGAACTACGTTGTTTGACTTTATACTCGAACAGTGTAGCATGTCAAAGGCTGTAGATTTTAAGCACACTTAGCAGCTTAATAATACATGAGAAGTTTTACAGAGTACATGCAAGAGATTTATAAAATTGGACATAATAGCAAAATAAAGGTGCACATGTTTCCCAATTTAATAACAGTTTCAGAATAGTCAAATTATAAGTTGCTTAGCAGGGTAATACCTATTCAAGTGTTGAAATGTTTTGGGTGATGCTCTGAAATGTTTTAGTAAGAGACAGCAAATGTCACAAAACCTTTAACGAGAGCAGCAAGATAGACAAGGGTTTAACAAATAGGGGTATCTTCTGAACAAAGCTTCTGGCGTCAGCTGTGTACTTGCTCTTTTATGTTAGCAAGATGTCAACAACAGAATGGGATGCTAAAACTGAACAGAAATTACTTCCCTGAAAGGAACTTCTTATAAAAAAGCCTCAATTCATGTATCTCTGAGAAAGCTCAAAGACTTCAGAACATAAGATTCTCTGCCTTGTTTTAAGCATTTTAAGCATAATGAAACTGTTGTGCATTGAGGAAAGGTACAAGCAATGACTCATCGAGGATTCCTTTTCTTAACACCCTCAGCTGAGTACAAAATTCTTTTGGCATACATATGTATAAACTATGTGACGTTATGCTAATGGCACATGCTCTGGCTTAAAATTTAAATACAGATTCCCACAGAAGACAAGCATCTTCACTACCAGTGCCAGCAGTCTCAGGTCCTCAAGTCTGGGACTTTGTTACAGATGATAACCAGCATTTGACCCTGTTTATGCCAGAAAGCAGCTCTGTTACCTGATTTGCTTACCGTGTTTATAAAAATTAAAGGATACCATTTATTTCATCAAAAGTTACACTGCCTTTAGCTGACTTTCCTATTCGATGCATACAAAGAATCACAGCACAGTGTAAGTGAATCAGTTGGCTGAGAACCACTTTTTTCCAGACTTTACATTGTTTGGGGAGGGTTGCAGCAAAAACCCACAAGCACAGTTTAGGAGCTAATGAGCCAAAGATGATGACTCAAGTTAGTAGATACCTTGCAAGCTAGTAGCTGGTTTACTTTCCACAAAGCAAGAGGTTTATGCTCAGCTATAACATTCCTTCCCTATCACACTGCAGAATGTGCAATTTCTACATGAGTTTGCATCAAGTACAAACCAGCCAGAGATGAAATAGTGTGAAAAGCTGTATTACCACAGGGATTGCTCTTCTGTCTGTGTCTAAAGTCAAAAGTATTTCTTCCTTTCCATATCTTTTTGTAGTTCAAATTAAACTAACTGACCAAGCATAGTATGTGCACCAAAGTCTTAATGGCTCAGTACGTGAAAGATGTGGCTTAAGCCACAGTTACATTCAATATTTGGATTTTATACTTTTACCAAGAACAATCAAGGGGATATTCCACCATTAAGCAAGATGGAAAGCTACTTCCTTGTTACAAAGGCCTCTGGATTACCCCCTCAGTAAAAAAAAGAATATTTAACATGCCAGAGTACAGAAATCTTGGGGAGTTTTTTCAGTTACTTTGTGATTGGCCAATCCATTTATAATTGTTAGTAAGAAAAAAAAAGTTCAGATTCACACATCAAACCAGAAAGAAAGAGGGAATTAAATAAAAAAGGAACAAAACCCATCTGAAGCTCACCATTCTCACTCTTCAGTCTGGTATCTACAACTCCATTTCTTCTTCTGCACACCCAGAGATTCCCAAAGTAGCATATGGATCCGGAGACATGGCAGTCTGTTGTGATTCAGGGAATGTTTCAGTTTGTGGGTCAAAAGCAGCTCTTGGTGTTGACTGCTTAGCTTGACACCCTTCTACACGCTGCTGCTTGAAGTTCTTAACAGAAACAGACTTCAGTTTATCTGAGAGAAATTCAGGAAGAGGTTTCCAAAGCACCAGCTCCATAGAAGGACGGCTCCTAGAAGGGATGGAGTCTCGGTTAAATACAAGTTCTCCAATCGCAACTATTAAATGCAGAAGACCAGTGAGTATCTTCATCCTTTGTGCTAGCCTGGAACTATATTCCAGAATCCAGAGACCTTTTATTTTCCCCTAATTAATTTCCTCTTCCTTAACCAGTTTCGTTACTTCTTGTTCTAAGCCTATATTTTCTTTTCCACCAAACTAAAGACCACTGTTGGTCACACTTCAGGACCACCTTCTTTTGGAAACTCACATACATGAAAATCAAGATACAATGGTTTATTCCACAAATTTCACTCTGTAGAAGTGAGGAGTACAAAACAGACAGCTTGATGACCACTACAGAGTTACGTTTACTTCTCTTGTACATCAGGACAGTTTTTCCTATTTTGAATAGTTTGTTACACAGTGTTGGCTGCATCATGCACTAATTAAGGTCATCTCCACAAACATGAGACTGGGTCTCTCTTTTCATTTGCATGTGTTAGCTACATAGCACCATGATTTCCTCCAGAACTTACATAGATTCTATTATTTTCTTTGTCAGGACTTCATCAAAATCCCTCTTCATCCCTTTTTTAAGGGTATCTGACAGGATAAGAGTGGGCAGATTGCTAACATTTCCATCAGCATGAACTTCCTCATCTTCATCAATTATCCTAGGAATGGAGGGGGAAGAGGGAGATAAATACTATTGAGCATTCTGTTAACAGGCACATCCACCGCAGACTACAGTTTCATGTCCGCACACTGCACTGTACCGTGTAGACATCCAACCTAGGCTGGGTACCAGAAGCAGCGGGGCCATGTTAACATGAGTTTCTCTTGGGCCAATATACCCTAAGAACAATTGTACGCATAGAAGCCACTTGAGCAGCTGTGCCACTTCTGGTACCTGAGCTAGCTTTGTTATCCCTGCATCATCCAGCAGTGTGCAATGCAAACAAACACTAAGAGAAAATACATAAATTCACTTCAGGGGAAACTGGGTCATTTGGTCGCATTACAGGAGCTAGCTAGTTCAGTTTTGCAGCAGCTTCACCTGCTCAATTCCCCATATCTTAACTGAAAAGGTGCTGAATGCAGTTCTTAACCTTTAACAATTTTGCACCAATTCCTCAGAGATTAAAATGGCACAAGAAGTATTTAGAACAAACTGGAGGTATCTCCTTTGGTTTTGGTAAACCTTTTAAAGAAAATTCAGCAGAGTAGCTGGGAAGGATGGGGAACAATCCTCTGAGAGGTCAAAGCAGACTGCATTACTGCAGCTATACCCAGATAATGAAGACATACATCACTACTCTGATTTACCTGTGAAAAAATGAAATGATCTAACAGTACCTTGTTTCCCTTCATGCATCAACTACGGAGTAATCATCTAAAAAAACAGCCTGGTTTATAACTTTCAAATGTTTGGCTTTCCTAACAACTGTCTTCAGTGGTCATTTTAGGTATTTCGGAATACTACCTCAACTGTCACCAACTGATAAATGCACATAACATTCCCAGAAATCTTTCAAAGACAAAAATGCATAGTACATTTATTAAATGACTGCAACAGACTGCCCACAGCCACCCCATTACCCCCATATCAAGCTATCTGCTATTTAACAGCAAGATGAACCTCAGTCTCATTGCCTATGTCCAGAGAGAGATCTTTGGTTCATGTTACTTTCTATGCTGACAAATTCATATCTGTCTTGAGCATTTAGAAGTATTAATCATAGAACAAGCTGCAACTGACTGAAAAAAGATTAACTCAAGTCTGACCAGATAACACTAGCTCAAATTTGAGCTCTAGAAACTCACAAAAGAGCATAAAGCCCCATTACGGTATACTGATGCTGCATGATTGTGAAAAGGTGGTTACTTATTCAGCATCTCTTGCTTTAGCACCCTCAATTTCAGATCATAGTACCAGCCCTACGACCCATTAGGACCACAGGCAGCCTAAAAAGCAAGTGCTTGAACAGAAGGTTATTACAGTGTTACTACACTGCTAAGTGCCAGATTTACCCCGTAATGCCCACAAAAAATGGAAAGCTCAGCAAAGCCAGTCTACTCAATCCCTGCATTTACCTGTCCTCAATTTCCTGAAGCTTCCTGCGAGCAACCTCGCATTGCTGTTCCCCCATTGTCTGATCCATTTCTTCACAGGGAATTTCTAACATGGCAGTTTCAGGACCGCTGCCATCATACTGACTTGCTACCTCCCCAGCTGCCTGCTGACCTGCACAGAGAATCCATTCTTCAGCGTTGGGATTCAAAGGGCAATTTTTGGCTCCTGTCAGTCTCTTCTTCCGCACAGGACAACTAGGAAACAAAGTAATTTTACAGCTGTCAAAAGAAAAACGTACCATTCTACAGGAAAAAATGTTAATAGAAAGCCATGTGCATATCAACAGATCTGACACACTATGGAAACAAACTCCACAAAGAACATGAATCCATGCTGCTCCTAAGAAAATGTGAATACCCATGCAAGAAAACCAGCACTACACAATTCATTAGGTGACTGAAAGGGATTCAGGCTCGTGTGCAACTTGGGGTAAGAATTCCAAACTGAAACAATGATAGAAGTTCCCTTCCTGTACACATTGTGGGTGAGATGTGCTCAAATCTTTATCGAAAATAAAAAGCAAATTAAGTATTTTCTGGCTACAAAAGACAAATTTAATTTACCCTTCAGTCTCTTCTTCTAGCTTATGCTTCTTTCCACAGCGAACAGAGCCACTGCAAAAGAAAAACAAATGGTTATTTAGATTCTATCTTCCAGTGACACTGAGATTTCAAACAATATTTCCCTCCCTTTAAAAATTTCACTTGCCGCTAAGAGCAACAGTCATAGTCTGCTACCACCTGTGAAGGGACAATAAATGACACTTTGTTCCCCAAAAAGTCAAAGGCAGCTGTAATTACTTCGTTTTCCAAGCAGAATTCCATGCTAATTTCTCCTCCTTTACATTATTTGCTTTTTTTCCACAAGGGGACAAGTCCAATTTCTGAAAAAATGCTTCAACAAGCAACAAGTGATCCAGCTTCAGTCTCTTAATACCTGGTCTCCCAGTAACATACTCAAATTAATGATGACCAAACAACAGTTTATGGAACAGCTTTTTGTGCTTGCATATGAGAAAGAGCAAGTTAAAGTAAAACGTGCATGAACTTAAGATCATGCCAAGATGTCAGTAAACCTCATCGCATTTCTTTCCACTTAGGAAGCTCCTCACTTCCCTCACTTACAAACCTGAAGGCCGTTAAGACGCGTGCAACACAATTCTAACATCGTACAAGTGAAACGCTACGACAAGAAAACACATTATAGCTTGTCTCGAGAAGAAAACCCGTTTCACGCTGCCCCGCAGCCGAGAAACACGTTCATCCCCTCGCCGCGGCCGCTGGCTCCGCACTTACTGTCCGAGGCCCTGCTGCGGGTGCGCGGCGCTCGTGAAGGAGCCCACCGGGGCCACCGGCGAGCCCTCGTTGTAACTGCCCAGCGCGGCGAGCGAGGCCACGTCGAAGCCGCTTGTGAGGTACAGGCCGGAGGAATGGCCGCCATCGGTACCGTCGCTTCCGTTCCCGGCCATCATCATCAGCATCGCGGGGGGCTGTAGGCGGTCGTGGCCGCCGACGGCGGGCTGCGGGCCGTGGCGGTCGGGGGCCGCGGCCGGCGCCTGCGGAAACTCCACGGCAGGGCCTGCGGGGACGCGCTGGCAGGACCTGCCCAGCGCTGCCATTTCCTGCTTGGGGAAAGAGAGGACATCAACGCCGCCCATCCGCACCAGCGGGGCGACCCTGCGGGGGGGACCGGCCCGGGCTTCGCCGCGCCCCGGCCCGAAGCCGCCCTCCCAATGCTGGCGCCGGCCGGGCCCGGCCCCGCCCGGGGCGCTCTCGCAGAGACCCGCGCTAACAAAGCCCCGCGGCCGCGAAGGTGAGCCGGGACGGCGGCACCTCGGTGCGCCCTGGACTCCACTGGGCCCGGCCCGGCGCGGCAGCACAGAACAACTGCCCACGGAGCGCTCACCGCTAGGCCGGAGCGGGCCGGGCCGGGCCGGGCCCGGGGGGGGACGACACCGCCAGAGCGCGAGTCCTTTCCAGGCCTTCCGCAACGCCTGCCGAAGACGGGCGCGGGGCACTATGGGAGCTGTAGTCCCGGCGGCGGCGCGCGGGGCACTATGGGAGTTGTAGTCCCGGCGGCGGCGCGCGGGGCACTATTGGAGCTGTAGTTCCGGCGCCCCCAAGGCGGCCTTAGGGCAGCAGCAGCCGCGCGGCGGGACGCCCCCGAGAGCGGCAAAGCGCCGGCAGCCATGGGAGCGCGCGGGCGGGTGGAGGCGCTGTTGTCCCCTCCCCTCACCTCGGCGGGTGGCGGGCAGAGCCGCGGGCTGGGGCGGGCTGCTCCCGGGGACGTGAGGGCTCAGCTCCGAGAGCTGCCGCGGCGGGACGCAGAGGAGCGGAGCCGGAGGTCCATGGCTCCCCGCCAGGTGAGCGTTGCCGCTCTCGGTGGCTGCATGGCGCGGGGGGCAGCGGGCGGGTTTGTGCTCCGACGAGGGGGACCGCGCCTGTGAGAGCGTTTGCGGTGGCGGAACGCTGCCGTCCTGATGGGTCGAGAGACACTGAGAGCACCAAAGGCTAGAGGTGGAAGGCAGAAACGTGTTTTAATGGAGTAACAACTTAATGCCTTGGTACCTTTTATCCCTGAAGTGTAGTTTACTAAATTTTGCAAAGGAAATCGAATTCAGCCCATACTAAGAATGGAGTCCCAGCCCCTGCTGAGAGGGTGTAGTGCACGTAGCAAGGTAAGTACTGCTTTGGCCTCTGGGGCTCTGGGGATGGCTCCTGCAGGGAGTTTGTAGCTTTAACAGGGATGCGCACATGTGAAATTTTCTGGTTTCATCTCTACTTTTACGTTTAGATGAGCAGGCTCATGAAGTGCTGTTTTTTCCTTAGACTCCTGGCTGTGTTGTAAAGCGGCAGCTGTGAAAGCGTGTTGGCTGATTCTTACGGTTTACATTGGATGTAAATTGAATTTTGTGTGTGGCGTGTTTCTGAAATGGCGTGAAAGTCCGTGTAAGCCGTCAGGAGGAAAGTAGTTTACAGAGCATACATGGAAGCTCCAGTGTGACTCAAGATGCTGGTGTAATGAACAGACCGATTTGGGCAGGAGGAGGAGCAGAGCTATCATAACAGAACATAAGCTGTGTGATGTATGTTAATGGTTCTGGGGTGGTTTTGTTTGTTTTCTGTCTGTTATAGATTCCAGGTTGTACCTATGAGACACACAGATTATCTTGTCAGTATTTGGTTAACAGAAGGGTCTGAGCGTGCGGTGCACCACCTCTGCTTTTATTTTTTCTATTGTGCTTGCTGCAGCCCTTACTGTTAATTCATTGCTTGCTTGTCATTCAGAGAAGCACTTTTTATTCTCGAGGAAGCTGTACTATGCCATCAGCAGTGCAATGGTTGTATTGCTTATGATGAACCTGCATACTTGTAATTGTTGCATCTCTAAAAGATGTCAGTGATTATGGCCAAAGTCTGCATGATTTTTTTTCTCTTGCTGCAGGTGTTTGACAGTTTATGTAGTTTTCTGAATGAATGCTTTCACTGTTCAAAACTCAATTCATTATATGTTTCGCTGTGATTTTCTCATAGATGTTACACGCATGTGGGTTCAAGGCTCTATCGCTTTTCATTCCCATTACTCTCTTCTGTTTTCTAGCTCCCCAGCTGGACCTTGTTTCTGGCTGTTTGTGCTGTTGGAATTGGAGGAACCTTTCAGTATGGGTATAATGTTTCCATCATCAATGCCCCCACCCAGGTAAAACATGGTCTCTTGTTCCCAAGGTTGTTCTGCAGTAACGGAGGTGTCCTGTCTAACCGGCTGAGAGGCCACATGCACTTCTACTGTGATCACAATGGCACCAAAGCAGGCTTCCTCTCCTATGAAGGATTCTTGTTGCTTTTCAAAGTGGTTTCATGTGAATTTGTAGCTCCCATCAGAGGTGTTGTGTGTCAGATAAAAGTGACAAATAGGCCACATAAAAACCTCTGTTAAAGTCTGTTTTAGAAGGATTAACTGACCAAATAAGGAGCATCTTCCAGTTACACTTTTGACTAAAATAGCCCAGAACATTAAGAACAGAGTATAACATTTTCAGTTGGAACAGACCTACAACTCAGTCTAGCTGCCTGACCGGAAGTTAAAGCCTGTTACTAAGGGCATTGTCCAAATGCCTCTTAAATGCTGAGGTTTGGGGCATTGACCCCTTCTCCAGGAAGCCTGTTCCAGTGTCTGACCAGACCACATTTCTGTAAAATGTCACCACCGTTTCCCCTGATGCAGCCTTGAACCGTTCCCATGTGTCCTGTCAGTGGATAACAGGGAGAAAAGATAGTTACAGTAAAAGGCAGCTTACTGAGAAAGATCTTAGAGAGTCAAGAACTTTAATGTGTAGTGTCCAAGTATCTTGTAGGTATTTTCACCTACTTGTTACATTTGTGTCCCTTGTGCTGGCCTTGAGGATTCTGCATATTTTGTGGGTGACTCCAGAGGATCTGAGCAGATGGTATGTTGAAAGTGATGGCTATCATCTGCTGTTAGCTCATTTATTTTCTTTTGAAACTGTGAAAATTGAATTTGCTACAGTATCATATGCTTGTTACAAAGGTTAAAATAAGCCGTTTGTGAAAGAACATGTAATATGCTGGAAAGGAGGGGGAGGCCAGGCAGTTTTTTCTTCTGTTAAGTCTTTGTTTGCTGGCTAAAACCGGAGCCTCTGATTACACATAATGCTCCACATTCATCATTCTTTTCTGCAGCATATACACAGGTTCTTAAATGAAACCTGGACTAATCGTTATCACAAGGCACTAAATCCAGATCTGCTGACTTTTCTTTGGTCTGTCATCGCTTCTGTATTTTCACTTGGGGGCCTGTGTGGAGCCCTTGTTGGAGGCAGCATGGCAATTTGGCTGGGCAGGTGAGTTCATCAGGTTCAGCATGTTTCCTTCTACTTTCTCACTGGAATAGAAAGTACATAAATGGAAAAAAGTGGGAGAAAATGTACCTTAGGTGACTAAAAATGGTTTTCACTTTGAAGCAGAGTTTTCTAGTAGAATTTTACAGTTTGCTCCAATGTGACTTTAAAAGGTGAGATTTGAGTTACAGCCTTCCAGTCTAGTCTTTCCATGACATTTATTGGAATCTAAGTAGGAGTATATGCACATGTTGCATGGCAGGAAACACAGGTCCCAAGTGAGCATTTGAAGCCTTCATGCCAGTAAAGGCATACTGTGTAATTTGTAACATTTCATGTGCATGCTTTATAGATACAGCATAAATGAGCAAAACCCCACTCCTTTCTTCAGTATAAACTCCATTTTTTTTCTGTATTACCAGAAAGGAGATGTTTAAAGAGCATGTTATTGCAGATTTCCTTATTTTTTATTTTTTCCTATTTTTTTTTTGTCCTATTTAGGAAAGGAGCTCTTTTGATGAATAATATTATAGCAATACTGGCCTCCATTTTAATGGGGATCAGTTTTCCTACAGGATTGTTTGAGTTGCTGATTGTTGGAAGGTTTTTGATTGGCATAAATTCAGGTGAATTCTCTCCTATTCCTACTTTCAGTAAACTATGGTGAATGCTAAATTATTGTTACTGCTTTTTCTTTAGGTGTTATGATACGTGTTTGTGTGCTACTTTGTAGATACGATGACAAAAATGTTATGTAGTCTAACTTGGAATCTGAAGGCAGCTAAAGTAACAGGAAACTAACTAAGTCTGATTTCGTACATGTTTTGGTTCAGTGACAAAGCAAAATCTATTAATAGAAAAATGTTCTTCCATTTACTTGCAGGTGTTGGGATCTGTGTGCAGCCTCTGTATCTTGGGGAAGTTGCCCCAAAACATCTCAGAGGTGGCATGGCCATGGGGAGTTCCATCTTTCTGACTGGGGGGATTCTGATTGGACAAATAATTGGTTTGAGGTTAGAAATGCATTTTGTTTTCCTGACTTGTGCTACTTGCATGTAAAGAATTCCAGTTCCCTGCAGCTCCCTGCAAAATATTCATTGTGGCCATTGCAGCATTAGTGAATCAACTTCACGCTTTACGACGTCTACCTATAAGAAGAAAACCGTCCTTTTGTCACCTTATTCCCACAGCTGCACACCATCTCTGCTGTCTCCCCAGGGAGGTATCCTCAGTTTAGAACAGCATCAGTAAAACAGTTACATTTACACTTTTCTGAGTTCCTTTCTGTCCTAAATTATTGTGTAATTCTCCAAAGCAAGTGATGCTGCTGACCTGAAGGTGATGTCCGTATGCTTTTGCTTTCCTGCGCTGCTAGAAAACAGTTTTGGAGAACCTGAAAATAATGCTTAAGTCCAACACAGCAATAAGCTAATTAATTGTAGGGTTTTCCCTCTTCCGTCCCTTCTTTTTCCCTGTCTCTCCCAGGGAATTATTAGGTGAAGAAATGTATTGGCCTCTGTTGCTATCCAGCAGCTGTTTACCAGCATTTGCCCAACTTCTATTCCTGCCATGGTTTCCTGAAAGCCCCAGATATCTTCTTATCGACAGGGGTGATGAGCTGAGCTGTGTCAAAGGTAATTTTCAGTGTTTATACTTTCTTTGTGTCTTCAGAAGGGTACAGGGAGTATCTTGGGTTCCAGATTCTCCTTTTGTCTGTATCAACACAGCATATTTTTATTGCCTAGTGCTTTTTGGCCCATGTTTTTCCTTCAGTGAGCTTATATGAAAATAGGGATTGTGGAACTCAGGAGTCTGTAATTGATTGTGAACACTTCTCTTCATACTACGAGAAGAAAATAAACATCACAAGAATGGTTTTGTTTTTTTTTTTCACACGAGAATGCAGAAGGCACTGAGGCTATTCGGGTCCTCACATGCCATGGAGAGTGTTTTGCTTGCCAGGGAGACCAGGTGGAATAGTGCTCCATACAGTAAAGTATTAGTCCCTATAAGTAAACAGGTCCAATTAATTCAGTTTAAGGTCTGTTAAAAAAATATGAAAAGGTTGTCTCTAAAATAATAAGTAGTTAATAAAATTGAAAGGACAGAAAAAAGAGATTCCAGTGTACAAATTTGGACATTAAAATACACATTTTCAGAAATGTGTTCAGCGTTTCTACTTCTGCTGGTATGGTAATACTGATACAGTTCACAGTGACATAAAATGACACTTGTGATCCCTGTGTCTTCCATTTAAAATGGTAACTAAATGAGAGACTGTAACAAAGAAAGTTTTACCTTCTTAGCATTGATAGGGTTGTATTCGGTTCAGTTTTCATTTTATGCATAAATAAAGGAAAAATATTTCTCTTGCTTTTCTTCTGTTCTTTTGATGTGCTGTTGATGAACATACGAATTTTTACCTGTCTGGAAAAGGTACTAGTAGATAGACCAGTGTGTCTTGTGGCAAGATCTTCAACATAGGAAGCAACAGCAGTCCACCACAGCAAAAAATGTTGGAAACCAGCAAGCAAAAGCCAAGTCAAAAAGCAATGTTTCCATATCCCAGCAGATGCTGGGTCGTGGTGGAAGGAGGTATTTTCCAGAAGCTGTGTGAGTGTTTTCTTCTTTGTTCAGCTTTGAAGCGATTTCATGGTTCTTCAGAGTATGGAAGGGAGATGGAAGACATACAGCAGGAAAGCTTTGCCTTGGATGGGGAGAAGGCCAAGAAGCCCTGGCAGTTATTCACTGACCGTGCTGTAAGATGGCAGCTTATTACTGTTATTGTGATGAATATGGGCCAGCAGCTCAGTGGGATAAATGCTGTAAGTTTTCATACCTACAAACGGCTTTAATAATGATTTCATTTCCATGTGGTTTTCAACCTTTTATTAAAACAAAAGATCCACATAGAGAAGCCCAGAAAATGGGATAAGCGGGAAAGAATATTTTAGTTGTACTTCTGTGTTTTTCTCTTAATTTTTTTCTCATTTCTGTGTTTCTGGTATGTAAATTCTTTAAAGAGTGACTTAATACTTGCACATTCTTCTGAGAAAGTAGATGAAGGTGGATCAGCTCACCTGCTGTGTTTGGTTTCAGAATGTAAAGTGCTATGTTCAGTAGTTTGGATAATTAAATTTGCTTGTATCGTAGCAATGTATTTACCTAGATGTGAATTAAACAGATTCTTGTTGCTGTTTATGCTGCTTATTCTTATTTAACTCAATTTTTATTTAACTAAACTTATGAGTTTAGTATGAACTTGACTTTGTTTCCAGTGGATGATTTAACTTCCAGGAAAGCCCCATTAGTATTTACTTTTTTCCTGTTGTAGATTTATTTCTATGCAACTTACATTTTTGAACAAGCTGGGATCTCAGCAGAACAAATCCCATATGTGACGCTTGGCACTGGAGCTTGTGAATGCCTCACAGCCCTCACATGTGTAAGTAGCAATTTATCCTACCTCCTAATGTCAAGAGTACAGATGCCTCTTGAACAGGAACACTGGTAAATATGAGATCAACATGGTAATGGAAAATGATGTCTTGTCCACAGGGTTTACTGATTGACTACGTGGGAAGAAGGTATCTCATCATTGGGGGTTACCTCCTTATGACCCTTTGGAGCATTGTTTTAACGCTCTCCCTGACTTACCAGGTATGAAGCAGGACTCATTAATGTTACATGATATGACTGTAGTGAGTGAAAATCTGTGACACTCAAAAGAAGCTGGAGGAAAGGTTTAAACAGCAGCATAAAAAGTGACAGCACTTGAAAGATTTGATCAGCTGCAGAATGCAGTTGTATTTCCTTAAAATAAGAGATTTAGTCATGTATTTGTCTTAAAGCTGCAGCTGTGTTTAATGCTGACAAAACTAAGTGATGACAAAATGGCATTTATTTTAGCAGTTAAAGTCATTTTAGGATGAAATCCTCATAGTGATGATACTAAACATTGGTGTTCAGTCATTGAACTGTAAAGTGAACAAACAATATTGTCAGGATGCTGAAATTCAAAAGACACTTAAGTTCAAAGTGTAATTTCACAAAAGCTATCGGAAACTCACTGGAGAGATTCACTTCAAATTATGCTCTACGCTTATCACACAAAGATGACATCCTGCCCCGCTTTTTACCTGCATGGTTGGAGTGAGGCAAGCTGCTAGGCTAGGCAGCAGGTTGAATGAGTCAGCCTGGGCAGAGGCCTTGGTTTAATTGTTCTGATTGTAACTTCTGTAAATGTCTCTGTTTGCTTTTGAATAATGGGATTTCAAGCTTTAAGTTTGGTCTTTCTAATGCACCTGGTTTTGTATGTATAGAGCAATGCTAATGTTTCTTTACTGTGCTATTGAAATTTATGTATAGATAAATAATGATACAGGAAGAATCTGTTCATGCTGTGAAAGCAGTTGGTGGCAGCTAACTCATGCATCAGTATAAAATATCAAAATAAACTGACAAAATGCTAACAACGTGTAATTGCTGCGTTCAGTGTTCATGTTGATTTGTAGCCTCAGAGGACTAATTCCAAATCTCAGCAGAAGTACTAGACTGCATTTAGTACAAATTACTAAATGAACAATATTTAATTTCTCTGAAGCAATACTGTTAAATAAGTCAGCTGTAAACAACCATGAATGACTGTTTTGTTTGTCTTAGAGGCAATAAAATCACAAAAGAAAATGTAACTGTTAAGCCAGACTTTAAAACCGGATTCTCAAAATCTGAACTAAACCTTCTTCTCTTCTGCTGCAGGAACTGTACCCATGGGTGCCTTATGTGAGCATGACATCGATCTTTGCCTTCATCTTGAGCTTCGGGTTGGGGCCAGGTAGGACCCAGTAATTAATGCATGTTCTGAAGTGGTGAGGGGGATGGCAGCAGCTGTGCTCTCTAAGCCAGGCACTGATGTTTCTGTAAGGCTGCTGTGCTCTGGCAAAGGAACACAATGAGCCCGTGTGCTGGTGCATTTTGCCTCCATAGCCTCAGAGTGTGGCTCAGCTATGCGTTAGGAGTCTCTGTTCTGCCTCGAGTTCAGTCCAGTCAGACATGAAGCAAGCAGCAGCATATTTGGTTTTCCCTACCTCCCTGAGCAGTGCTGCAATGGGACTGCTCCTCAGGAGGACACTTAGTGGATGGGCAGAGGATTCAAAAATGTGCCATTATGAATATATATACAATTAGGTCAACAGCCTCTTGTTTCTGAAACTCACTCCCCAGGTGGCATAACAAATACCCTGATAGCTGAACTGTTCATACAGTCATCACGTCCTGCTGCTTACATGATAGGAGGGACCATCAGCTGGGTTAGTTTCTTTACCATTGGGATGCTCTTCCCCTTCATAGTGGTAAGTGTGTGCAACATGTTTTCCCGATTGCCTCGCCTCTTGTTTATTCTTCTCTTGGACTCCATCACAGTGTTATTTCCTGATGCAGTAGCACTTAAACATAGGGTGCTCACTACACCTCAACCAAGTATAACTAGAGTCAATCCCTCTTAAAGGATTTACTATTTTTCAGAAAAAAATAGTAAACCACGATAAATGAAAATGGAAAGTAATGCCTGAGTTTCAGAGCAAAAAAAATGGACCACAGAAGGCATCAAAACTAGAAAAATGTCATCAGATGCAAAGATCCAGATAACACATCTCTTAATGGGGCCTTGTGCTTCTGTGGCAAAGTGAAGTAGAAGTAGTGACTGGGGCTTGCAGTTCGCAGCTCTTGAGCGCTCCCAGAGCGCTGTACGGAGGGTTTTGTGATCAGGATTACTAGGAAACAGCAGAGGCTTTCATCCCCAGCTTTGTGTTCCCAGTTGAGAGTAAAACATGCAGGAGCAGCAGGTGACAGGGCAGCCTGACCCCGCAGTCCTTTCTTCTCAGTTGAACTCTTCTCAGCAAGATAGTTGTTTTTTTTAATGAACAGCATTGGCAAATACGAACATTCAGAAAAATCAGATAATCTTAACACTGTGGATTGTTCCGTTGGGTTTAAATGGTCTTCTTTTTTGTACTACCAAGTGTGTTGCTCAGGGCTTGGTAGTCTTCTATCTAAAAAAAAAAACAGTGTAAAAGGTTACATATAAGGTAAGGATATGTTAAATGGCTTTTTATTAAAACTATCTGAGCAGCGGCATTAGGTGTGAAACAAAAAGCTTTTTATTTTCCAAACACCACTGTTGGACTTGAAATATGTTACACTCAAATTTCTTTTTCAGAACAGACTGAAGCAGTATTGCTTCCTGGTTTTCTTACTGGAGTGCTCCTCCGTGGCTGCTTTCCTCTTCTTTGTAATTCCTGAGACAAAAAACAAATCTTTTCTGGCAATCAAAAAGGAATTTCACAAGCTTAATTTTGGAAGAAATAAAAAGGAAATGGAGCTTTCTGAAAGAAGACAGCTCTATGATGGGTTTTAAAAACCTTCTGTGGGATTTCATTGCTGCAGAACTTCCATGAGGATTATGAATAGCATCTTCTAAATTAGCTGTGCAATGCCATGAACAAGCAGTTTATTCAAGCCTCCTGTGTATTTAGAGGACATTTAATAAAAGGCAACTTAAATAACTTCTTTGAAAGACTTAAGGACATTCCTAATCTAGTCCCACCACTGTATCTGTACAAAGACAGACCAGCACCTGTCTGAATTACTGCTTTTTTAACGCGTTTTATTAGAAAGACTTCTTTCCTAAAAAAGTACAAATAAAAGAGATTCTGGGGTTTGAGTTTGGGTTTATTTTTTTGCCTTAACTAGCATCTTAACATTTTCAACTGAGCAGCAGGGTGAAGATTCTAGTTTTGAAGGTCAGTTCCTGGCACACTGAGATCACCATCACAAAAAGCACTAGGAAGCAGAGAGGACAGCAGCTAAATACTTTTCACCTCCACAGATCCTTCAAGATAGTTTAACAGAACAGAGCCAAGGAGGACACAGAGCTTGAAGGACCTGTTGAACGAGCTGTCTGCTTCATCTCCACCATTTTCTCCAGGGCTCTTTCTCAAAAGAAATCACTCGTATTTTATCAGTCAAAATGTAAGAAATCCTAATTACATCCAGTGTTTGTGTGCTCTGTGATACTCTTGTCTGTGCCTGTGACTCCTGGTACACTGGTCCTACCTACTTTACCCATAACAGCTTTTCCTGGCTGTCAGCATTTCCCAGTTCCATCTGTTACTCAGTAAGTGCTGGATTTCTCTTACGCTTATCTCCCTTCTCTCAGAGTGAAAGATTTTAGTGAAAAGGTAGGAAGCAAACACTATTTTTCTCACTTGGTAACTGTATTAGCTGTTTAATTGAAAAATAGCATTAACAGTAAAGGAGGCAGCATCAAGAAGGGATCTTCTTGTTCTTTAGTTTATCCTTTAAGTTTGCAAAATACTTCATTTTGGCTAAAAGCTTCTTTGCTTCCTGAAGGTCATCTGAAATTAAAGGAAACAGGATTAGTTACAGAGGCTGAATTTTCATCCTCAAATCAATCTCAATATTTCAGTGACAGCACCTGCTGCAGCACTAAAAGCTGCAAGTTGCAGGGACTCATAATACACTACTAAACCAGGATGCCTACTGGTTTCATCCTGGATCACTTTGGAACACCTCAACTGAGGTGTTCAGCACCTGCTACTCCGCTGACAGCTTCTGTTGGCAGAGCAAGATCCCCCAAATGCAAGTCTGAAACCTCAGAACTGGTGCTAAATTTGGGTAAGTCTGACCCTCCAGCTCCTCTGGGAACCAAGCAACCAAACCAGTTTTTAGTACCTGCATTCCCATGGGAAGGGATTATCTGGGTACAGACTGAATTAACTGGAACTTTTGTACTGGATGGGGTTTTTTACAGCTAATGCGAGGTCCTGAATTTCCTGCATCAGCTGAAAGGTCAGTTTTTAGTATTTATTCTAAATATCATACAAAGAACACTTGTGTTTGCAGTATTTCTGTTCCGTAGTTCAGGATATATTTGCCAGTAGGAATGTGGGGTTTAAGCATTTAGAACAGGTTTGTATGGCAGCCAAATGCTTCACAGGAACAGCTACCTCTTTCAAAAGCTGCAGCCACCTCTCTGGTCAGTTCTTCTTGTTTAACTGTAAAACAAATCATTTCATTCACTTTTTGTTACATACTTAATATACTGAATACCACTGCATTTTGACTGTCTGTGTTGGGAAACCTAGTTGATAGCCTCACACTCTTCTGGGAGCTGAGAGAGCTTTTCATCTTAACGCTGTGATTCATGTAATTACAATTACAGGCAGATAAGCTTCTTCGATTAAACAGGTTTACAGACAGCAACTGCAATGCAAATCAATGGTCACTAACTTCCCAGAGCTCTAAGTTACTTTTGGTGTTCACTCTGCTACAATTAATTTTATTCTATTCTACTTAGTTTTTATTTTTGTTTTTCTAATTGCTTTTGGCACGCTACTGTTATTGCAAAGAATTAAACAGACCACTAAACTCCACGTTTTGGGCATCACCAACAATACAACTGAGGAAGTTGCTTGTATAAGGATAATAATCACTTAATATAATGGGTTTTAAGTTAAAGAAGGTGAAAGAAATATAATGTCAGTATAAATCAAATTATTTATTGTGGTCAGTCAAGCATTTTATTAAACTTCATTTTGAGTGGTTTGTTCTTTTACAAGTCAGTTGCTATCCCTCTTTTGCCACCAGAACAGGTACTGCTGGGCAGACTTTCTCCAGACAGAGCTGTTCTTTAAATTAAAAATGGCATAAACTGGTAAAGACAACTTTTTCTGGGGGAAGCTCTTGCAGTGAGTCAATTCAAGACTAAGACAAGTTAGAGATACTAAAATATGTTGATAAAGAGTCTTAGACTCTGATATTACACAAGATAGAGTATTTTAGAGCTATATAAACACCTCATATTATAACCTACCTTTAATCAAAGTGTCAATTTCTTCAAGGATACCGTCACTTTTAGACTCTGCTAATTTCTCATTAATTTCCATGATTTCCATGAGAAACACAGAGTCTGCATCACAGTCTGTCTCCTGTGCTGGCTCCATTCCATGCAGCTCCAGCTGTGAAACGATGGGGATTTGGAAATGCTCATTCTTACATCTATTTCAGTGTGAATTTTCTTGATTCTTTAGTCCCTGAACAGGGCTCACTCGGATTCATAGCTGATAAACTTGCATTTTATTCCAGGAAATATGCATGAGTTGGCTTAAAACCGACTCCAGAGGTAAACCATGCAAATCAGCTGTTGGCCAGAGGGAAAAAAAAAATCGCAGCAAAGGTGTTGAGGCCAGACCGGAATTTCCAAGGAATAGCTATAGCCAAACACAGTGCGAGATGCAGGAAACAAATTAGGATGACATGAGCAGCAAATGAGATGGCAACAGTCAGTGAAATGTTAAAGAAAATATTTGAAAAGCTTATTAAGTTTTAAGACAAGGTTGGTTTTGGTCTCCTGTCAATCTCTAGTAGCTCTCTGCTTCAGAGGAACACAAATCAGTGTGTTGACGATGGAGCCAATGTCTGATTCAGTGTATTACTGCCCCGGTCACTACGATCAGCTATAGGAGCAGTGACAAAATACACAGTGACACCTTACCAGATAGATGCCGCGGCTCAGAGGATTCAGGAGGGTTTGATAGGCCTTGTTAATCAAGGACGAGTGTTGCTCAGAGTAGTACTGCTCCTCCTGCACATGGATGATAAATAACAGTCACAAGTTAGTACCCAGCGGCAGATGCATCACACTGCTACCTGCAGGCAGCGCGCTCTCCAGCCACAAGCGTGCGTAAAGCGGAAGGGTGGTTTCTGGCAGAGCTGGGGTGCGGGGAGCCAGCACCTGTGCACGTGTCCCCGCGCTCGGAAGCGCCAGCCCCGCATCGCCATTCTCCGCCGCGAGTCTGGGCCTGCAAGTCTGCTCTAAGCACCGGGAAACAAGAGCCGGGGAGTGCCCGCAGCCCCGGCCCTCCGCCGCCACCCAGGACGGCGCAGCCGGACGCGGGAGGCGGCTTCTTCCCGCCCGGAGCCCCTCAAGCGCCGCACGCCCAACCCGGAGAACCGAGCGGGCCGCGCCGGCGGCAGACCGGCCGCCTCCCGCTCGTCTCTGCGCTCACCGGCGGCCTCGCGGTTTGGTACAGAGCAGAGGCTTTATTTGCAAATGAGGTACAAGCAAAGTTAAGTACGAGCTTCCAGCTTATGCAGTGACGCTGTATTCTGTACTACAGTCTATACCGAGTACAACATACATGGCTTCCATGGGCTTAGAGGAGTTCTGGGGCATTCATGTTCTTTGCTACTTGCTTCATTTTTCCATTTCATAGTTGTGTTCATGTATCGTGTGAGTCGGTATTGCTGAGGGTGAGCTGGAAGCTCTGCTCTGACTAAAGAGGGTAAAATCAGTAAAATATTGCGCAAGGTGTTGATAGTACAAGGTGCTTTGTCTGAATTAAGACAAATACCCTTGATTGTATAGGAAGGATCTTGCCTTTGTTACCCTGCTCACTGTATTGTGGCATCGTTCTGTACTGCCACAGTTAATAACTTCCTGCAGTTTTGTTTTCTCTCTGCTTTACTTCTCCCTCCTCTACAGACTGCGTGAATGATGAATACTGGTTTGGAAGAGACAAAAGCTGTGACTATAGTTTTTCTAAGCTAGGACTGTCTGAGACTGGCTTCTACCAGAACTATAGCAAGAAGCACTTCCGAATTTTCAGGGTAGGTGGTACAAAGGTCAACTGTGCCTCTCTATCCCGGCATAATTGAAAAGATTGCCTTTGGTGGGGGCAGATCCTAAAGAAATCAAAGTTTAAGTGTATGCAGTGTTGGCTCCTTTAACAAGACCTTTGTCAATGCTCCATTCTGAAATAACCTCAGTAGTCTGATTTCCTGAGCCAACAATAGTAATTTTCTATAGTCTTTCATGTCTTCACAGTAAAAGTCATTGTTCCCCAGTTACCTTTCCTTTTTTTTTTTTTTCCTCTTTGAGGAAATGGGTCCAAGAAGTTCACATGTTGCCTACATTGAAGACCACAGTGCAAATGGAACCTTTGTTAACAGAGAGCTCATTGGAAGAGGGAAGAGGCTTCCACTGACTCACAACGCTGAAATTGCACTGTCTGTACAGACTAATAAGGGTAAAATGTCCCATAACTAAGTAGGTTCTTCATGTGGTGACACACAGTCGTTTCTGCAGTGGTTTGAATATGTTTCTTGCAAGCTGAGCTGCTTCATGAGTGCTGTTAAAATACAGCCATTAGGGTTGTATCAGTTGCTGTTTTAGTACTCACGTAAAAATTACCCATATCCACTTCCATGAAGGAAGAAAATTTAAAAGAAGCTGCATCAGGGACCACTGCACCATAGTATAAACTTTCATAGTTGTTTTCCTTTCTTTGAAGTACTTCTGTGCGTCGGTAGCTCTGTATGTCCTGGAGGGAACAGGGAATGGGCTGTTCAAGGGAAGCTGAAAATCCTCCAGGTGCTGCATAATAATTAAAACACCCTCACCAAAATTAGCAGGGTTGGGGCTTTGTTTCTTTGTCTTTGCTTTTGCACCAAGATGCCACCTTCCTGATTGTCACTTCTCTTGACTACCTGCTGTTGCATCAAAATTCTTACCTCTTTTGTCCTTAAACGTAGTGTTCCTTAAGCACTGTTGTGAAGGTGATACCAAAAATGTCAGTGTTCAGTGCTGAAACCACCTTGCTAACTCACAGCTGATGTCATCCAGAGCAGCAGTTAGCTTTTAAAATATATGTATGTTTTTGTTCTAGCAGGCACACTTTCTTAATTATCTTGTTGACTTTAAAAGCTCAGGAAACACAGTTATGTAAAGTTTTAAAGTTATTAACAGGAACACGATTTCCACTTGTCTTCCTAGTGTTTGTATTTTCTGATCCTATGGTGGATGATCAGTTGGTGTTTCCTCGAGAATTCAGAGAGAAATATATCATGTCCAAGACTTTGGGAAGGTAAGTTTCCTGCTTTCTGCAGTTTTAAGTGTTCATTTTCTTTACTGGGTTTAGCAGCTTGGGCTGGAATTACTGGTGTTCATTGAGCTGCTGCTGCAAAAAAAAACAGTAAATAAAACCAGAATGCAACCACCTGAATAAACCTGTTCTTTTAACAGCTAGAACAGGGTTTTAACTTTATTCCCATCATTACCTTGGGTTTTGTAACCTCCCATTAACTGTGAAACTGTTTGTGTTTTTTTTTTTCTCTAAAAGAGAATAAAGTCTGTAGATTCTTAGCAAGTTTCACCTTTACCTTGTAGATTTGATTTAGTTATTGGAAGTAAAAGGAAGAGGTTTATGTTAGAATACACGCTGTTGAGGCCTTCAGACAGAATGGGGAAGAAGTGTTCTCAGGAAAGAGGGGAAAGGCTATCTTGAGCAGAGGCTGTTCTTTTACCTTTTGGAAAAAGATGGCCAATGAACAATTTGGAGAATGGTTAAGTGGAAACAAATCTGAGTGCAAAATACAAGGATTTCTTCCCGTAATATAGTTGCTACTTATTCTAAGTATTGTCATACCTAGTCAGATTTGTGCAGTCCGGTGCTGAGAGAACTCTTCATGAGGTTCTCTTAAATGCATTTGTGTGATTTGCTGACAGAGCCTGTCCGTGATATTCACTGGTACCCTTTGTACAAACAGATTAGTTGCTCTACAGATCTACTGATACATTTTTGAGTGGGTGGCTCTTGACATCACTTGCTGTTTAAGCAGGCTTCCAAAGTATTGAATGCGTTCCGAGAAAGTTTTGACAACATGCCGTATTCAGAAAGTTAGAAAGCAGCAGCCTCCAGTTGTGTGTAATCCAATGCTTTCATTCCATTTGTCTGCACTGGTTATGCAAATTCCTGTAAACTACTTGCAAGTGTTAACCTAGCTGTGCTTTTGTTAGTGGCGCCTGTGGAGAAGTCAAACTGGCGTTTGAGAAGAGCACTTGTAACAAAGTCGCGGTGAAGATCATCAATAAACGGAAGTTTCTTGCGAGTGGGATTGAGGCAGTAAGTAGTTTTGTTTGGTTTTCTGTCTGTTGGCTGTCTTGCAGTGCTCCTGGATTATCTGGCAACCTCGCTGCCTCCCCAGCTCTCTTAAACTAAAGACCAGTCTCTTCCTGGATGTAATTTCAAGGTAGAATTCTGTAGAAAGTGCTTGCTTTTAGTCCTTGACCACGTTTCATCACGTTCATAGTTTGGGACTGTTTGTTCAGTATATACAAAGGGTGTTGGGGAGTACTGTGGAGTTTATCTCCTACAAGGCATAAGATAGGTGCATCGTAAACAGCAAAGTCTGACCAGAAATCTACAAACTGCTAATTTTGCTGTATTCTCCATCATAATACTTCTTTAAAAAAAAGCCTTTTGGGAAGGGCTTTCCATGTGTCTTGTAGCAGAAGCCTGAATTTGTGGGAGAAAAGCATGCCAAGCGGCTGTATTCCAGTGTGAGAGAGAGAGATCCAAGCATATTTGTATCTATTATATAAATTTTATGTAAGCTTATAGGATAAACTTTGAAGAAAAATACAGTTAGAGGCAAAAGTGCATGGAAGGAGGAGTTGGACAGCTTGTGCTGCTGTGGATTTACTGAAGTTAGTTCAGTTTCTTTGATGGGAAAATGGCCTTCAGAGCACAGATACAATATACAGAATCTGTTCAAACTGACAAGTAGGAAACTACTACTTGTGTTGGAAAATATGTTTGTGAAGACAAAAATTCTGAGGTGGAAAGAGAGGCAGCTGAGGAAGGGGTGCCAGGAGGCTTCAGTGGAGCAGAGTTAGTCACTAGTGGCAGGTTTGAGAATTTGTCTTGAGATTAGTCTTCCCTCCTATTACATTTACACATCATGGCACAGAAAATGGGAAAACACAAATTCAACCCTTTGGCACTGGCCTGAAGTCTCTGTTGAGAGCCAGGAAGATTGCAGTACTGACAGTATGCTGGAGAAATACAAGTTAGATAATGTTTAATAGTGCAAGGTTGTATACTTGAAAATCAGTGACAGCTTCTGCTATAGCCTACACTTTCCCTAGTTCAGAGGAGAAGGTACGATTACTTGCAGATGAATATATGACATCAATATGATTGAAAATTGCAAAATGCAACTTTGAAACATTTGTAATAAAGATTAAGAAATGCCATTGTACAAACAGATAGGACTGCATTGGAATGTTGTATATGGATTTGATTGTGTGTGGTTAGAGATGATTTGGAGTGGAAGAGAAAAAAGTAAATGCTGGGCTGATTTAATGAGTTGAGCTTAAGCCACAGCTAAAAGAATCTGTTTATGTTATCTTGCTATGAGGGCTTGGAGAAAGTAGCATTTCATTTCAAGGTTAGCCCATATGGAAAGGATCTTGGAGGGAGGAAAGGTGTTTAGAGGACAATACTGGTACATACTCACCAAGATTTTTTTAGTGTAGTTTGGAAATTAGGTGAAGATTTCTAACCTGCAGTGAAACAATATGTCTGGAGCAATGTCTTTCTACAGACAATAAAAGCAGACTGTTCATTTTGTTCACTGAAGGCACCTGATGGGTTTATGGAAAAAAGGCTGTATGTTTATGGAAAAAAGGCTGTATGTTATGGTCACTTAGAGAAGCAAGGGACATGAAATGATGGTTTTTCTCTTTTTTTTTCTCTTATTTCTGATGTGTCTTATTCCAGAAAAGCTCTCTTACCTGTATGATATTTGATTCTTTTAATAGAATCCAGCTTTTAATATCAATACAGAAATTGAAATTTTGAAGAAAATTGATCATGTGAGTGTTACTGTACATTTTTACTCCTTTTTGCTGCCTACTCTACTTCTGTAGTTCACGGACCTTAGTGTAGTAACTAAAGATCCATTTTATCTGTCTAGAAAATATTTGAAAGGATGTGTATAACTTCTGTTATAAATAAGTCCATTGAATGCTTTTTCTTTAAGTAGCTGCAGATTTGAGGGTTTTAAACTTTGAATAACTAAAATGTAAATTTGAGAAGTAATTTCAATGTTTCAATGGTTTTGTGTGTGGAGGTATGGGGGGAAGACAACAGACTTGAATACTAAGTGTTTGCCAAAGCCTCTGGCACAACTCAGTTGTATTAAGTGTTAGTTTAACAGGCCTGGTTGAAATCAGACTGAAATAGGAGCTTTAGGGTGATAAACTCTTGATAATGTTAGTTTTTACAAATCATTCTACTTTTTTGTGTGTGTCCATTTGTGTTCCCTTTTTTATTAGCCTTGCTTAATCAAGATCAAAAACTTCTTTGAAGCAGAGGATTACTACATTGTGTTGGAACTGTAAGTAACTTGTTTGAAAGTAAATGCATAAAACATGGTATTTTTCATAGCCACGCAGAAGAGAAATCATTCTGAGCTCTGGAGGTTTGGTTTGGGTTTTATTTCTGTTTTCCAAAACCTCTATACAATCAGGAACTTGAGTGACTGGGGAGTGATCCTGCTCTGCTGGGCAGGCACTTAGTGCCTGGGGAGGTGCCCACTTTGCTGCTCTTGTGGATTGCTGCTACTTTTTTTGATTTTGAGCTTCTAAGAAGAGGCTGATCAAACCCCTTGTAACAATTCCCACTGAAGACTTAGGAGATCAGGCCTAATTCAGTAGTGCACGTGCTGTGTTTAGGATGTTGCTTACTCCTTTTCAAAAGAATATGCTTCCTTTGTAGCTAAAGTAGCCAAATGTTTTGGTCTCAGTCTTGTCCAATGAGATGAATTTTTTGGACATAATACATTGACTTGTTACCTGCATTTGTTTTAGGATGGAAGGAGGAGAATTGTATGACAGACTGTCAAGGCCAGTCAAGATGAAAGAAGCTACCTGCAAGTTGTATTTTTATCAAATGCTACTGGCTGTAAAGGTACATAATTATAAACTCTACCAAAAGAAATATGGTTATGCAGATGATTGTCAGATGAATTTTTCTGTCATTTGTCACTTCTGAAACCTGTGCAAGCAATTGACAAGTTGGTTTAAGAAGATTCTTTACCTCATTACAGCGAAAGAACATTCAAACGCTCTTACTTATTAATAACAGGACTAAAATAATAATCCACGCTGTGCTCACTGATGGCAAGATAACCATGTGTGATTTCTAGTAGTGTGTGGGCAAAGAGCCATCTATATAGTAGCCTTCAAAAAATGTAGTGATCAGATGCTGTACTGTGCACTCCTGAGTAAATGTTTCAGTTCAGCAGACAGCAGATTAAGACTACTTTAGTAGGTCGCAAATATTGGGCCCTTATATAAATTCATGAAATGATAAGTATATTTTGTTAGTAACTTCTGCAAGATTGTTTCCTGTGTTAGACTTAATTGTCTGAACCTGAATATGCTTTCAGATCAATTCTTTCCCTTTTTCATTTTGACTCAATTTTAGTATCTTGCAACTGCAGAGAGAGAGCAATGAAAAATCGGAAAGGTTACACTTGAAAAATGTCAATAGTCTATTTTTCTTTGATCTGCATCTATCTAGTATCTTCATGACAATGGAATTATACACCGAGATCTAAAGCCAGAGAATGTGCTGCTTTCATCCTCTGAAGAGACGTGTCTGATAAAGGTAAGGAAACTTACATTCTTGTTCATTTAGAAATTTGGGAGTGTTCCTTCCCAGTCTTCTAAATATTTAGCTAAGCATAGCAAAAAAAATATTATGCAATTAGTCATACAGACTGTGAAACATTGAGGTGTTTTTCATAATTGTAATTTTACTTCTGTGGTTATTTCAATGCCTACACATACCTGACCAACTGAGAAATGTGCTTTTTTAGCACTAAATTGAGTATATAACTTCAAATGGAGTTTTGAGAGGGTAGAGTTGGGTTTTTTCATGGTAAACTGCTTATTTTTTCAAGTAATCTCTTCTAATAATCTATAGCTCCTTTATTTGCGTTGTCCATTTACATCCAAACCTGAGAGTACTTCTTTGCTAGTGTAAAGTGTGATCCTCTGTTATACTTCTCCCTACTCCCCCTTTCCCATTCTCTGTTTTGTTTACTGAATATTTAATAAAGTTAAAGTTTGGGGTCAGTTTTGTTCATAGTCATGTACCGGAACTGACTTGGAAGGAAGAAACTCAATGTTACCTCCTGATGCATGTTGACAGTATGATATGCTCTAGTACATCAATCCTAATGTGTAATGTGGTGTTACCATTTTTAAATGCAAGATTACAGATTTTGGACAATCCAAGATTCTTGGAGAAACTTCTCTTATGAAAACTTTATGTGGTACTCCCACGTATCTTGCTCCTGAGGTTCTAAATTCACTTGGGACTGCTGGATACAGCCGAGCTGTGGACTGCTGGAGTTTAGGAGTTATTCTTTTTGTATGGTAAGATATTGTGTAGATGCTACCTTCATCGGGCAGTCATTGATATGGCTCAAGACTTGGCAACTTCAGTATTTCTATTAGGAAGTGAAAATGTGTTAAAAACTGTTTACATGTAAAAAAATGCTATGTTAGCAGATGCTTTAAAATGTGTAATTTTAGTGTTTCACTTGCTATGACAAAATCTGTGTTATTTAACTTCTTTCCTTTTCTATAGCTTGTGTGGCTACCCACCATTCAATGAGCAGAATACTCAACTGTCTCTGAGAGATCAAATCACTCGTGGAGAATACACGTTCATTTCAAAAGAATGGAAGCATGTGTCACACCTGGGTATGACTCCCTTGCTGTGGGCAGCAGAGTATCTAACTCTTTTCTTGTAGTTCTTGTTTTCCTTTAACTTCCTTTCTCTATGCTCTATGGCATGTTGCATATTGATATATTTAGATTTTAAAGTAGTCTCTTCAAAATATTTTGGGGTTTTTTTTTTTTTAGTTCAAAGTTGAAGCATTGGAAAGAGCAGGCGCATTTTCATTGAAGAGATTTCTTAGTAATATTTCCCTTTATTAACTACAGAAGTATTGAGTTTGTGGACACTTACGTCTGCTTTTCCTCTTTTTGCTTTTTCTTCTGAATTTTATCAGGCTGGTCTGAAAACTTTGCCTTGCTCAAGGATTCTTCAGGTGTTGAACTAAAAATGACACGAATTCAAGGAATATGAGTTGGAATTCCAAGATAGAAGTATTAAGACATAGTGGTGCTAGTCTTTAGCGGTGCTTAAAATATCAGCCATGTTTGTGGAATCAACTATTGAGTTGGGCCACTCTAAGCTAAATAGTCTGCAGAACTATTTGTGTTTGTATAGCAAACCAAAATGGGAGTTACTGTCTGCATGCTGTTCTTGAGGAGATTTTATATGCACAAAATAACTGTATTTGCCTTGGACACTCCTTTGTATGTGCAGAGGAGTTTCTAATAAATCATGTGATCATTCTTTTTCTAATAAGCTTACCAAATATAACTCCTTCCTGAATGATTTGAAGCTTATTCAATAATAAGTCAGACATATATGAGAATGGAAATTATGTTATGGTTATACATAGTCCTAATGGTATATACAAAAGAAAATTCAGATAACAAGGAAAAGTTAAGTCTTGCCAAAATTCCTATATGGAAGATTTGGAGTCATAAAATACAACATAAGTGCCATATTTTTCACAGTGCCTATTAAGCAGTTTCCTAAGAAAACGGTGATTATGTGACAGTGTTGAGCACATGTGTATGTCTTGTCTCTTCCATCTTCCCAGACAGATAATCTTCTTTCCAAGACACCATAAACCAGAAAACTAAACTAAGCTGTCTTTGCTTGTCTACAGTAATACTGAAACTTTTAGGAAAGTGCTGAACTTCCTTTGCATGGTCAGAGCATAGATTGTGGACATGCTCAGTATATCTGCTGGTAATTTTGGTGTACTGAAAAGTGTTGAATCACATGCATGTGGAGGAAGAATGGTTGCAACTGGCAGCCCTCCCTGTGCATAGAAAAAATAAGGGATCTGCCCAGGCAGTATTTTTGGGCATTGTTCTGAAGTGTTAGAAGACACTTGTTGCACATAGCTTTGATGTACGCCTATCGTAGAACTCATTTTCAGGTAATGAATTTATTGATCATATGTCAACTAACTCTTTTTATTACCTTAGCTCTGGATCTTGTGAAGAAGCTGTTAGTAGTGGATCCAAGCAAGCGTCTTACAACTGAGGAAGCCTTAGAGCATCCTTGGCTTCAGGTAGGAACTGAATCTTAACTGAAGTACTGCAAAGCTGGGTTGTTCTGCGAATAACTTCTTCATGTAAATGCAAAGGCAGTTCAGTAGCCTGAGTGCTGCGAGTTTTTGTTGATACAGTGATGCGTTGCCTGGTCCTGCTTCTGTGGAGGATACCATAAAAGGGATACAATGGTGGGCCATAAGAGCTTCAATTCTTTAGCTCCATGGGAATAACAACTCTTACTGTAAGTCAGAGCTTAAGTCCATAGGTTGTCTCTGACAGCAGCCAGCAGAAGAGCAATGGTCATTTGGTGCTTCTCATAGAAATGCACTGCTTCCTGCTAGCTGGCTGAACAGTTCTACTGCTGCTGTAAGACCAGAGAGATCCTGCTGCCTACTTATGGAGAGAGAAGAGAGAAAGAAAAGACTGTATATTTAGGAATTATTTGTTCATTTTACTGGTGTTGTCATGACATGTACGAAGAGAAGCCATCAGACCCCAGCCTGTAGGATGACATTAGCCCGGATACTGTAGCTGCCATCTTCCTGTTGGGTAGCTCTAAAGCAGACAAAGTGTCTTGAATAGACTGCTTCCATCTCTGTCGGAAGCAAGATGATTTTGCAGTACCTTGGTGCGTGTCAAAGCCTTTGTGGGATGCAGCCTTCTCTTTCTTGCAGCGTACAGAATTGTTTCTTTGCTCTCCCAACAAGCAAATGCTGTCTCTGCAGCACACAGATTTTCTTCTTTTTCCTGTTCTCCTTGTCTTTTCGTCTTGCAACGAGAACTAGACACCCTGTTGTTTTTCTGTTCATTTTCTTGGCTCCTGTCCCTAGCAAACCTTCAGTAGCTGTTACCCCTTCTTATTGCTGCTTTTACAGCATGGTATGCTTTCTCAATCCTTCACTTCCATGGTCCTTTTCAACTGTTGTTGCTGTGTGTGGTCTTGTAGCCTTGCCTGATGGTGTTCAGTGCCTTTTCCCACCCTAAACATCTTTGCTCAATTTCCCTTTTGACTTCTTTGCCCTCCACCTTGCCATGAGCTCTCCATATGTAGGTTTTACCTTGCCACATCACAAACTCTTCTGCTAGAGAGAAAAAGGAATCAGTAACTTCTTCCTCTGTTCTCCACAGTGGCCACGCTATCCTTGGGTTTTTGTCTGTTGCCTTTGCCTTTTCTCTTTATTAGCTGGATGATCCATTGTTTTTGTGTCTTAACTTGCAGCACTGCAGCTCACGTGACTTTATATGCCCTCTCTGCACAGGCTGAGGGCATTACTCAGCCCTGACCAGTTTGATTACCTCCTGATGCAGCCTGACACATGTGAGAATGTGTGTTATTGCTAAGTGTGTCGGGACCCTTGACAGCAGCTGTACAAACCTGTATAGGAGAGCCTTTTATTCTCTTGGTCTCATGATTTTTATTACATCGTCGTATAATAAAGGTGGCTAAAAGCAGTTTGGGTCCTTGCCAAGTGAGGTAATTCTCTCAGGCTATATCCACAAATGGGATATCCTATATCCCATGGCTGATGTATCTTCAGTAACTTGTATTCAGGTAAGGGAGACAGACTCAGATTCTATAACTTGTCCATCTGTCCCGCTGGAAGAAGGTATTTCACAATTTGCATGGTCACTATTCTGTGGTTATTCCACTGATGTTTGACTCTGGATCAAGTTTTATAGGCATTGTAGAGTACTGAACAGTTCTGTCAAGCTAAACTAGGTCCTATTCCAGCCTATCACCTTTAGCTGAATAGTGTGTCAGGACTCCTGCAGTTCTGTCATCTCTGGCCTTTCCATCAAAACAGCTGTTTTTGTGGGAGAAAGATGAAACTGATTTTGATGTTAAGAGAATCAGACTTCAGTGGTTAAGGGTTAAACACCTCATGGTCTCTGCTCGGGAGTACTTGGAATAGGTAGTTTCCAAATATCTGCCTGGATCAACACTGTACATTAGCGGTTGAGCACACACAGTTCTTTCTACTTCTGTGCTGTGCCATTCAACAAGCTGCAAGTCTGTTGCTCTGTTTAGTGCCAGCTTTTCTGTCACTAGTTCCCACCAGCCAGTTGGTTTCTGCTGAAAGGCTGACAGGCCTCTGCTTTTGTTGAAGGAAACTTATTAAGCTGCTTCTTGCCATATTCTAGCCCTGTTTCAACAGCCTTTGTATGCCTCCATGATCTGCTCTAGATTTAATGGAAAATCCTGGATCTCTGGATTTTTTAATAGAAATTAAAACCCAGTCTTCATGTGTAGTGGCTATTCTGTCCTTTCAAATGTTTAGTCCCTGCAGAGAGGCCTGCAGAAAAGGCATGAGTATTCTGCTGAATACCTTCTTTTAGTACAACCAGCAGCTTCTGCATCCTTTCTGAGGCACCTCAGAACTCTTTAATGTCTAGGGATCGAGATGTGTTTTTTAGAGACCACATCTTATTGTGGTCCTAATAGGATGGACCGCCTCCCTTGAGCATTGTAACAGAGTCCTACTTTCTCATCTTGTTTGCTTAGGCAGGCAGTGACAAATCCTGCAGTTTGTTTCTGGCAAGTGTCCAGTGCTGTTGTGTTCTTACCATGATGCGTATGAGTAAATCTTACTGGTTTGGGAGCAATCTGAGTAGGAGACAATTATTTCCCTGCCTCCTGTTGCAGTCCAGTTAGTTTTGTGAGAGGTTGTCTTTAGGTGGTCTTTTAATAACTTTGGCACTCCAGAGGTGACCAGTGGCCTATGAGCTTTCCTGGATATTTTTGGTTGAGGAGGCTGAAGAAACTCGCCCAGTTTACCTCTGAGCCACACAACAGGTTCTATTTACTCATGCTAAGCATAATGCTTTCATATTCTCCTGCTGGGAACAGTGTCCTGTTTCAGATGCTTAGGTAAAGAGCATAAGAAGCAGGGTGGAAACAAAGGAGTATCGCTCAGTGCGCAACAATCAGCAGCTTTCTGTGACAGAAAATGCGTTTGGCTGACTGTTTTGAAGCCATTAATTTGTCTTAATCGTACTGTTGGGCATCAGAAAATTCTTGCTGGCATTCCTGGCTTTTACTACTGTATTTTTGTGTGTAACTTCTACGGTGAGTTAATGAGATGTAGATTTGTACGTTTAAATTATAATTCTGAGCAGGAAATGTTATTGATAAACTATGCAACACTGAGTTTTAAGAATTGCTGGCATGCTTAATGGGAAAGGGAAAATATATGACAGCGATTTAGACCAGCTAAGAATTTGAAACATTTCAGTATGTAGACTCAAGCTGTTAGCATCTTGAATCTATATTCCCTTTAGGGACACCTCTTATGTTTAATTTTGAAGACGGGACAAAAAGCTTCAGGAAACATCATACCTGCAAATCCAAATGTCATCTAACGTTCAGATGCCATTCTTTAATCTGTTTCCCTTCATGGGCTAAGAGTATCAGTTGTTAATACGTGATGTTCACTGCCTGTTTGGAAGGCCAATATCCAATATGTTCAGTTCTAGATATCATACACGTTGAATACTACAACCCAAAGAGCAACTTGAGTCCTGTTACTGTGAGTAGTGAGAAGGACTTACTGGCTCCCCACTCCCTCTTGTGTTGTCTGTAAGTATTGTCTTTAAAAGTTAGTATGGAAAAACCACAACAGAGCATGAGGTGCCATAAACCTGTTAGCCCTCTCTAACGAATTGGAGTCCACTAAAGAATTTTTCAGATACTAAAAGCAAGCATGTGCTCCAAACAGAACAATTTCGACAGCTTTATTTAAACCAATAGAGCTTTCAAATTAGTGTTTTAAATACCTGTGCTGCTTACTCCATTCTTTGCTTAAATCTAAAACTTTAAAACTTAGTGGGCTGCTTAAACCTAAGTACAGTGGAGTTGTCTTACCTGTATTTACCAGGTCCTAATAAAACATTTTTCAAAGGCATATAAACAATTAATTCCTATTTCTTCCTCTGAAAACTTCACTGGGATTAGAATGGGACAAGATCAGTTTGGTTGCATGCGGAAGAAAAACTCAGGTGTTTGTTACATAAATGGAAAAATATTTATCTTATCTTGCCCATCAACTCATATGTGCCCACAGTCAAAACAGGCGACACTGGGAAAAAAAGTCAGGTCGCAGTTCTATATAAAATAAACTGGATGTTTACATCAGAGCCTTTTTGTAGCACTTCAGAACATAGTTAAATCAAAAAAAGGAGATACTGCAATATTTCACAGCTTTGAAAAAGAACCCCCTCCTCTGCCTTCACCCCCAAGAAATAGTTGAAACATTTTAAATCCTTCAGAGCTGAATGATCCTTATTTCTAATAGTCTCTAACAGTGACTTCCTGTTAATTCATTTTGAGTTTCCCAATCTGTGCTGTGATAATAGAACCAAATTACACAACCTCTTAGCTTCAGTCTGTTGTTTAGAATAAATGTCTGGGTTTTGGTTGTAGATCAGTTGTTCAGTTGGTGAACACACTGCCACAGCTCAGCCAAAGGAAATGATCTCTATGAAATCACTATGAGCAGCATACTTCATTTAGTCCTGGGAAAGGTTTAAAGACCCAATTTCAGATTTGGAAGTTTGATTTAGGGTTTACAGGCAATCCATAGCAACCCATTCTAATAAAATTCCTGCAGAAAAAATTGCTGAAACTGGAGAATGAGATTTCTTTGTAAAACAGGGAGTATACTATGTCAACTAGCCAACCTGTGGGACTAATGTCCTGCTCTCCGAGGTTGCCCAGCAAATACCAAGAGCACCCAGTCACTGGCAACTGAACCACAATGAGATTACATGCTAGCTTTTGTTCTTAAAACATGCCTGACTTTCTGCTAAGCTAGCTTCTCTTAACAAAGGATCTCTGCTGCCCTTGACCCCTCTTCTGTCCTTCCCTCCTCTTAATGCTCCTGCAGCCAGGCCTGGTTATGCGCAATTGAGACTTAAAAGCTTGCTTCTTTCTCAGTGCATCTCTCCCAGACACTTTCCCTCCACTGATGGCAGCTTCTGGCTTACCACTTTGGGTACACAGAGAATGAACTGTAGTATCCAGTGAACCTGAGTAGAGATATGAATGCTCTATGAGTAATACAATATTTGTTGATAATAATTTGGGTTTTCAAAAGGGAAACATCATTTCAGTGAAATGCTTTCCAAATGTTTCCATTTACAACCTTTAACGTGTTCTATGGACTTGCGTTATGGATAATTTTAAGATACTGTTTTGTTTGAAAGTTTGCTGTGTGGGTGGGGTTTTTTGTTTTTATTTTAGGGTATGGGTGTTCTAGCTGGTTCTTCTCTACCTACTGTGTACAACAGGTTTGCTTTGCAGGGGCAGTAATGAAAACTACCCAGATTTGGGATACTGATGAAGCTGAGCTAGTAGAAATGAAAATATACTATTAGAAAGGAAAGTCATTATGAGAACAAAATGTAAGGCAGTAAGGAAAATATTTTTCAAGAGCAATTGACTCTGGTGAGAGCAGGCACCAAGTCCTTATGAGGCGTCTTCTGCTAAGGCTGCCTAATGAATTACCTGCAGAAACTCCTAGCCTGTATATTCCGTTCTTTCAGTGCTGTTACACTTTGTTGAATGATAGTGCAAGTTCAAATTTAGCTTGACTAGTATTATTTAAGTAGTTACTAAGGAAAACTGTGTATTTGGAGAATGAAATAGAACTATTTTTTTCTTACCAGCACTGCACATAAACCACCTGCTCAAAATTCTACTGTGGGGTGTATCAGAATCATAGAATCACAGAATGGCTTGGACTGGAAGGAACTTTTAAAGATCATCTGGTACAACCCCCCTGCCACAGTCTTAAGTATTCCCTATTCTACTTAAGAGTTACTGCTTTTCTTCTCACAGGATGAAGATATGAAGAGTACATTTCAACAGCTACTTGCTCAGATGTGTGCCAGTATGAACCCACCGCAAACATCAAAGATGGTATGTGTAACAGATAATTTGAAGATTAACACTTGCTGCATAGAGAAACCAGATTTCAAAGTATCAATAATAAGAAAATTAATTAATTTTGAGAACTTTGAGAAATGTGCATTTTGGCTGTATGTAGCAGTCTGCTGATTACCTTTGATTTCTGCATTGAAGCAATGGACTTTTGTGCTTTGGCAAGGCGCTTTGCTTAAATGCGTAGAAACAGTCTCCAAGGCTTTAAAGATTATGCATACATTGAAAATTAAATTGTTGAACATGTATGTTTTGATGGATTAGAATCACGAATGTTTGGTATTCAAGGAAAAATTCTCATGTTAGTGAAAGTTGAGACTGGTTATTGTGAACTTTATTACTGGATGCTAATTAGAATTTTAAATTAGTGACGAATAAAATTGGGGGGCAGTGTCTTATATGAGAAGGATCAAAACCAATTAGATAGATATTGGCAGAGAAACAATTGTTGGTCATGTTGCTGTTTGGTCACAGAAAGGAGACTTCATCCAACATCTGCAATTCCGTAGCACACAAAGCAGTCAGGCTCTGTCTTACCTTGCGTCATGTAGCCATCCTGCTGCATCTTTCTTTTAGCCAATCACCACAAGAAAGCGTCTTCATGAAAATGAGGAGGAATCTGGCTCTTCAAAGCGTGCTGTTCCTTCTACATCATTGCAGAAAATGAGGTGAAGAAGAAAAGAGAAAGTGACTTCTGTTACTTATAGCTTTTTTATGGAAAGCAGATTTTTTTTACTTAAGAAAAATCTTAATAATGGAATAAATGTTGAAGATGCAGTTGCTAAATAAAAATAACTTTGTAAGACTGAAGTGACTGCTGTGTATGCATCCATCTTTTGGTTGAAGACACTTGCTGTAAATTGATTTGAAAAGACTAAAGCCTGAAATAACCAACATCAAGTAGGAATTAAGGTAAGACATTCATGAGTTGGGTTTTCCCATATCTGTCTGTTGCAGAGGTCTTTTGTGCTTTGAGACTTTTGATGTTTAACATCCATGTTAATGATAAAATGGCAATTCTTGTACATGAACTGGACAGAGAAACATCCATGGGCATCTGGATTTAAAAAAATACCACACTGGTATGTGGTTTTGGTTCAAATCCACTCTGGATACCCAGGGGTGAAAAAACATCTGTCCTCCCAACAATCCCTTCTTGGTGTACCTACACTATCAATTGGAACATCCTCCAAGAGTTCTGATACTCTATAGCTCACCTCAAGGAAAATGGATATATGACTGCCATCTGCTAGTAAAAGCATCACAAAGGTCTCAGTGTGTTTGCGCCAGGTTTGTGAGCTGGTGTATGGCAAATGCCAGGACCTTGTGATTTGGTTACCAGTTTAAAAAGACCTGCATCATTGCAGATGAGAAGGTAATTCGCAAGCTGCTGCTTATCCTGCAAATTAACTATACTTGGTCTTTAGATAGAAAACTGTAGCTTACTCCTCTCTCTTTTTTGCATCCTGCTGTTGGTGTTGAGTTTTCGGCTTTTTTGTTTTGCTTTAACTACTCTGCTTGGAGCCTTTCCCTGGGTCCTAAGACCTGCTTTCTAGTGAAATCTTAGCTTTGATGTCACTCATTTGAAGTCAAACCTTTGAGCCCATGCTGTGTGTTCATCATTTTACTTCAGAAAGCTCTCTTAAGTTTCATTTTTCCACAAGAGTAAGTTTGGGAGGTGTTACTATATTCTGCTGAGGTAAAGTCGCATCCAATTTTCACTTACACAAGAAATTATTGTTTCTTTATTGTTTGTTACTCACAGCATGATTGTTTCCAGCATAACTTGCATGGTTTCAACGGGCATGGGTCGACAGCGCTCGCATGCCGGCTGTACGAGGGCAGTGGGACGACACAGGATGCGCCCGCGGTGCCGGTAAGAGCCAAGCCACGCGTGACCGGGCTCGGGGCCGGTGCCGGAGCCCCGCTTACCCTCGAGCAGCTGTTGCTAAGGCGGCTGCCGCCGTTGGGAGATGCTCTTGCACCCCGACGGCCGAGCAGCGGTTCTGAGCTGCGCTCCCCCTGCGGACGGGCCTTTGGAGGTCTCACGCTGAAGCGGGCGGCTCACACCTTTTGTGCGGTCCAGCGGGGCCGGGCTCGTCCTCAGCCCCGCGCTGAGGGGCCTCGGCGGGCCCGGGCGCTGCAGGACGGCCTGCCACGGGCGGGAAGCCGGGCTCTGGCTGCAGGACGTCCGGAGCGGGGCTGGCGCCGCCGGGCGGGGGGTGCCAGGGGTCCGGCCAGGGCCCAGCCCCGAGGGCGGGGCCGGGGGCAGAGCGGTTTCCCCAGCTCCGGGCCCGGAACGTGGCGCCGCGGGCAGGGCGGCCGGGGCGGGAGAGGGCCGGCGGTGGGGGGGCGGGGGGCGGTGGCGGCCCCCTGAAGAGAAGGAGGCGGAGCCAGAGCGTGATGGAGCAACAGGCACCGCCGCCCGGCCCGCCGGGGGCCGTAGCGGGGGGCCGGGCTCGGCGGCGGCGGGAGAGGGACGCGGAGCCTCCTCGGGTGAGCTGACTCCAGACGGGAGGCGTGTGCTGTTAGCGGCGGCGGGAGCGGCCCCTCGGCCCGTCCTCAGGCGGGAAGGAGCTGCCGGGCCGGGCGGGATCGCTGCCGGGGGGCGCCGGAGGGAAGTTGCGGACGGGCCGCTGTCCTGGCCCGGAGCGGGAGCCGGCGGGGCGGGCGCAGGCCCTGCTGCTGCCGGCGGCGGGCAGGCCGGCGGCGGGGCAGCTCACCGGGCGGCCGCGGGTGTGCGGGGTAAGCGGCGGGTGCCCGGAGGGGCCGCCAGGCCTCGGGTGCAGCCGCAGCCGCCTGGCTGGGCTCTCGGCTCCCTTCGCTCTGAGCTTTTCGACGGGCCGGGAGGCGCGCCGCCTTCCCGGTGTCCCCGTGGGCTCGGGTCCCCCGCCCAGCCCCAGGCCCGCGGGCGCAGCGCGGCGTTGCGGGCCGGGCAGCGCGGAGCGGCCGCCCGTGTGCGGGTATTCCAGGTGCGAGTTTCCTCCTGCAGTTCGCTGGAGTGAGCACCCTCGTGCCAGAGCGCGGGTGTCTGCTTGAGGGTTCTGTTCTCTGGGCTCCCCGATGGGCAAAACCGCCCGGGGTTGTCTTCCTGGAACCTCGCAACTGGCTTGGTATGTGTGCCCGGGTGCTCTTCAGTCCTGCAGGGTTTACTGCTCCGCTGCAACCGATGGTGCAGACCTACTTCCAGCTCGGCATGCCAGCCGTTGGAAAAGTTGTCAGTAACTTGGCTGGAAGAGCTTTGTTGCTAACACAGTTTGGAGTCTTGAGGCTGGATTAAGTCAGTGCATCTTGGTTGACAGCGAACGTCACTTAAGGCGGTTCTGTTTGCTGTAATCTGGATTGAGATTAAGGGTGGGATGTGTTACCACTCCCGGCAGTCCCTATGCCTATGGTTTAATGTTGCAGCCATAGGGATATCCCTGGTTGTCTCCAGTAAAGGGAGAGTTGAAATGACTGGGGTGTCTGTGCCTTCTTGTCCTTCCTCTGCTTCTTTCCTTGGAGCTGTTCATTGTTTACTTTTGGATGTCTTTAATTTGTCTTGGAGGCTTGCACAATGTTAGACAATATCGTTCCTCTTGTGCTTTCTTCTGGTGTTGAGTGAGACCTCTTCAGGTGCTAATGAAACCCTTTGAAGAGAGTTTTTAGATGGATGGATGAGTGGGTGTGCCTTCAATATTGGAAGATTTCTGTCAGTACTAGGGCTGGAATTCTTCCCTTTTTTGGGGAGGGGGAGGTTGTCTGTTTTCTGAAGTCCTAGGTCATACCAGTGTATAAGATTACTGATTATTATTAGTCATAACATCGGTAATTATTATTATTACCTCATACTCTGTACTATCCTAATCTTAATTTTAAAGAGGTGCAAGCCACTGCTGCAACAGCATCAGTCTGTGTATATATTTCTGCTGGGTGTTGATCAAGTCTTGTTTCATGTCTCTTCACGGCTGCGTTATCCCCTCCTGACTGAGGCTGAAAGCCTCTTGTTGCCCCTTGTGTGTCCTGGCTGCTCGTTTCTTCTGCTCCTGCGAGGCAAGGTCACTGGAGGTGGGGCTGCAGGGGTGCAGTGCCTGCTACCTGTGTGTCAGTGGGTGCTGCCGTCACATTGTGCCGCCAGACCTGCGCTCCCTTCATTCTTGTCATGTTAGGTTTCTCTGTGTCCAACAGTTGTCCCACAACAATTGTCCCCCCCCCGGCTAAGGGGAGAGAAAGAAAGGGAGTGAGTGAACGAGTTACCTGACTGGGTTTAAACCACGACAGTGGCAGGCAACAAAATCCAGGGAGCACACGCACCTGCTGCCTGACAGGTCTTCCTGAAGGGACCTTCCTGTTCAGACCTGGCGTTTGCTGTGTTACTGAGTTGTCAGTCTGTTGTCACCAAGTCTGTCTGCCTGTGCCTAGCTGAGGGTTCAGAGTAAAAGGTCAGACTCCTTACTGATGATTTAGAATTTAATTATTATTCGCAACAACCAAATTTAAGATTCTGTGCTTCCTTTAGCTTATACTAGATCTTTCTTTTACATTTATGGTAGGTATGTTGAATGACAATGGGAGCAAATGACTCTTCAGGCTAACGGTATCATAGAATAGTTAGGGTTGGAAAGGACCTTAAGATCATCTAGTTCCAACCCTCCAGCCATGGGGAGTCAACTTCTATTTCTTCTCTGTGGCTCAGTGTCATACTGACCACCTCCTAATAAGAAAATAAGATCCTTTCTGCTTTAATTTCTCATTCTTCATCTCGTTTTTTCTGTACTGTGTTTTCACTCTGTTTCTCCTGTTCCTTAAGAATTTCAACTCTTTTCATATATTCCTTTGAAATGACTGACAATAACATGCTGTATTCTTGGTGCTGAGGGACTGTTCCTGATCTCTAAGTTTGTTCAGCCTGGAGGAGGGAAGGCTCTGGGGAAACCTTAGAGCAGCTCCAGTGCCTAAAGAGGCTGCAAGAAACCTGGAGAGGGGCTTTGGACCAGGGTCTGCAGGGACAGGACAAGGGGGAATGTCTTTAACCTGCCAGAGGGGAGATTGAGATGAGCTCTTAGGCAGAAGCTCTTCTCTGTGAGGATGGTGAGGCCCTGGCATAGAATGGCCAGAGAGGTTTGCATTACATACCTGGTCCAAATAGTATTTTGCAGTGTGTTTGCAGTGTAATCAGGTTTGTTTCTCAATGGTATGTAAAAATAACATTTGTACAACTGAGTTTTTTATAGTTTTGGAGTATTTGCTTGAAAACAGAATTTTGTTTCTGAAGTCTTTTGCAGAAGTGTGAGGGCATAATTTGGTCTGTGCAACCTTTACTTTTGAAAATTATGTATGAACCGAAAAGTGTTGTTTAAATTTAGCTATGAATTGCATAGCTGTTATAATTTTTAGCAACATGTAGCATAGCTCAAATTAGAGAGGCTCTAACTGATGCTACAATTGCAGATCTCTCCAAGCTCAGCATTGGGAGCTCAGAGTGGCTTCTCAGTTTTAGAAAATTCTTTAGAAAAGGCATCTTTTTCTTTAGAAAATCAGTTTCCCACCTAGTGATAAGTTCGTATTTAAAATACTTTTGTCTCTAATTGCAATGAAGAACTAAAGAAGTAAAATATTTTCAGAGCATATATTCTGTTAGGATTTTTACTGAAATGTGGTGGTTTGTGGTTTTTTGCCTTTTATTTTTTTTTTTTAATACAGTAGTGCTGGAAGTGATGGGTTTATGTTCAAGGTATTTATTCTTTTTGATTTACTTACGCTTTTAGATGAGTTATAACTTTTTATGATAGAAAAATTAGATTTCCATGAACATTAAAAATCCCTTCTAGAATGTTCTTTTAAAAATTTGGAAGTTTGACTTTCAAATTTTCTGTTCTTTCAGTGTGTATGGGCCTTATGTATTTTATTTGCTGAATGTTCTGTTTCTCTAGAGGATTAAGTTTAGCGAGTTTGATCTTGGAAGATAAATATTCTTGTCATGTTAGGTTTCTCTCTCTGTCCAACTCACTGTTTGCTTTAGGAGGTTGGGAGTTTGTCTGTTCTTCAAAAGAAAAAAGTCTGAAGACAGTTGTGTGTTTTAAACACTCTCTTTGGATGGTCAGTAGCATTGTCTTGAGCACCTCCTGCAAGAGGAGGTGGTGCTTTCATCAGTGAGGGGAATTAAGTGCCGAGTCTAATTTGAAGCAGATCTTGTGGGAGTTTCTGTCGAGAGTGACCTCTGCCCCAGAAGTTGCTTTCTGGTGCCATGTGCTGGTTTGGAGAAGTGATGCTGACGAGCTTGTGCCATCCTCTCCTTTATTAGAAACGCGTGATTTTGTACCTTTAACTGTCTGCTAGATCCTCTTCTGTACTTCATTAGAACTTTTTTTGTTCCACTGCACTGAAGAACTTCTGCTTCTTCTCTAGATTTGATTTGGTACACCTAAGTGCCTTCTGTAACGAAGTCTTGGGCACCCTAAGTGTGTGCATTGCCATCACCTTCCTCTCTATTAGTAGAAGGCAGTTGTGACAGGGAAGCAGGGATGGCTTTTGAATGAGTACTTCTTGAGTGTTGGTGCCATCATAATGTTCTTTTTTTACTTGTGAATGAGTGACGCAGTTTTGTTCTGTGGCTCTTTCTTTTACCTAGTGATGTTTTACTGCCTTACGTAGTTCTCATGACTGCAAGAATTAAATAATAACATATTCCAGAAATTACCATCACAGTTTACTTTAAAATAATTTGGTTTTTAGTTTTTAGTTTTCCTCTTTTTCATGAGATTATTGAGCTTCACAGGATATTAGAGGCAGAAACCACTTTACTTGGCCTGAGAGGATGTCTCCTCATGGATTCTCCTCCTTGTTACAGACTCACAGTATGATTCTGGGAGGATCATTAACAGCTTTGTGTTTCCGTTTGCTCCTGCATAATAAACAGAAAAGGCAGCTTTGTTTGACTTGTGCATTCTTTGAACTCGCTGGTGCTCCTGGAGATTGTGCCTGATGAGACGTGCCCTTGCGCAAACAAAATATGTAGTTTAGGATCTTCTTCAGTCCTAACTGTGGAAGATGTCAAAAGAGAAGATACCTGTATCTTGGTATGTTCTGTGCCTTCTGTTAGACTGGTTTGGTCCTTGTGGTCACTTAAGTGTATTGTGCAACTATTATCCATATTAGCTGTGCCAGAAATTTGAATTGTCGTGCCTGACCTACCTGAACCGAAATGAGCTGAATTTACACTGCTCATGAAAATCTTAGCGTTTGTAAGAACTGTAGCAGGAAGCTATTGAAGCTGAGAACATAGCAGGATTCCAAAATGTTTCTCTAAATGTATATAGATTTAAAGCAACTTCTGTTGCAGTTACAGCTGACAACTTTGAAAAGGGTGGCACTTGACACTGTGTGTGAGTGCGTGTGTGTTCATGGGGCTGTTTGCTGGTTTGTTAACCTGATTTCCAAGGATCATGGTCAGGATGATCTCTGACACACGCAGTATTGCTGGAGTCCTTGCACTGGCTCTGACATTGACCCTGTGTTTGCGCTCTAATACCTTTATTAATTTATGATCGTTCATTGACTCAGATCCTTCTGAAAATCGATGTACAAGAGTTCTTCAGGCTCTTAGCCCGGCCTTTCTTTGAGTGCTGCTGAAAGTTCAGCTGCTTTCAGAAATTTTTGACATGTTTGAATTCCTTTCAGGCCCCAGGTAAAGGTTATATATCTTTTTTTTTTTTTTTTGAGCAGAATATTGCTCAGGTTAAAATAGTCCGCACTCCTCATATACAATAAGCATTTCTGTAAGACCTCGTTGGATTTTCTTGCCTTTAGGTACTCTGACGTGTTGGTTTTAGGTGTGTAAAACCAAGTTTCCACTGGTAATTTCCAGGTACAAAGCTAGTGTGGAAATAAGAAGAGTGTGAGAATTCACTAGCTGCTTTGACTTTCATGGTTGGAAAATGGACACAGTACTGTTTACGTTTGTCCACAGAGAAGAATCTTACACAATGACAGTGTGTTTGCAGTAGGAGGCAGAAATGTAAGTTCTTGGAATTAAAGATACTGCTGAAACTACAGTGGAAAAAGGGAGGTGATGGTGAATGAAAATGCAAGAAGAATGGCATTTCCTTTGGCTTCTTTTATTTTCCTACAGCAGTCAACTCTACGTGTGAATTGTGGTATCTCTGGGTGGTTACCTGTGCTCTCCCTGGTGCTTGGGACCCACCAGTGTTTTGAAAGAACAGAGTGTTTGGGTTGGTCTGCTGTAGACAGGACAAGAAACAGGACAGTTACTAATACGAAGGAGATCTGGGGTGCATGTTAGGAAGTACTTTAATGATGAAAATCATGAGGCAACATAATGACATTGCCAGAGTAAAACATGGAGTCTCCTTCAGTAAAGTAGTTTAGAAACAGTTTGGATAAGCACCTGTCAGAAAAAATTGAGTATAATCATAAGGAAGAGATCACTAGTCTCTAATTTGATGCTTTTCTATTGTTGTTGTTTGACTTAAGGAGAAAAAAATAAAGTCTATAGTCCATTCGGTGCTTGAGACAGGATGTCAGTGCTCAGTGTGCTTCCCTTTCCACCTAAAAATACGCCTCAGCTAGCTCTGGTAATGTATTTAAGCCTTGCAGTTGTTGTCTTGATGTAACAGTATGTGATATTCTTAACCTCTTTTGGTCTGCAGGACTGAAAACAGAGGACTTCAGTCTGAACTATAGTAGTCAAAACCTTTAGTGAATATTTCTGAGTATTTTGTGTGTTGCCTGTCATCAAATATGATTTTAAGGCAGAATTCACAACTGGCTGGTACTTGGAGTTGTACAAAGATATTGCCGTGGTTTTGAGGTCCTTGGGAGAGAGTAGGGTTAAATGAGGAGAAAGGGCATACCAGAATCCATGGAGCTAGGACTTTGTACAGCTCACTTTGAATAATAATCTTTAGAATTGGAAGGCTTAAACCTGTTTTTCTTTGTTATTTTGTATTGTCTGAAGTTGATGCACTGGGAAGGTGGCTCTGCCAATGATGACTGTTCTGCTGCTAAAATAAGTCGTGTGCCCCACGCATTTCTGTGAGTGCAGCCAGTTCCAAAGACTTAGCCTTTCCTTCCTGTTTATGAACAGTCTGCAGCCTGCAGGTAGCTGGATATAGGGGTTTGTGAGTAGATGTACCAGTGCCAGTTCTTTGGTTTGAAGAGAATTTATGCATTCTTCCACTGTCTGTGCACGCATGTGCTTCTGTGTGATTGATGTATCAAACTTCAGGTGAAATGAACTTCTTTACCTGGCGACTCTGCTTCATGGCATAGAATCGAATAGTATGGCTGAGGAGGAAAAACTTGTGAATATGTGTGCAGATACTAAAATATACTACAACTAGCATTATGCCTGATGAGGCAATAAGTCTTCTAGCAGACATCCTTCATAGGGAATGATATGTTTTGCAAGGGCCTTTTCTGTTACTTCTATACCCCCCAAAAGTCAATAGGTAAACATTTACTTTTTTAAGACTCTGATTCTGAATTGCTGATTTGTTCTGCACTGATGCTTGGGGCTTTAATTGCTGCTGTACATTTTCTAATATTCTGAGAGTTTATTTTCCTTCGAGTAGCATTTCTTAACATATAATTCCTGTTCCTTTCGCCACCCAGATTTCTTTCTTTGGATCGAAATCTTTTGGAAGAAAAAGTCCTGACAGTTCCATGTTGAGCAAAGCTGAGTTTGTTGAGAAAGTTCGCCAGAGCAACCAGGCATGCCACGATGGTGACTTCCACACAGCAATTGTACTGTACAACGAGGCTCTGGGAGCTGACCCTCAGAACTGCATTCTCTACAGCAATCGCTCGGCAGCCTACATGAAAATCAAACAGTACGACAAGGCCCTAGATGATGCGATCAAAGCACGGCTTCTAAACCCGAAGTGGCCAAAGGTAGGAAAGTGCATTTGTCTTCTGGGCAAAGAGTAACTTGTCTGGGATTACTATTCGCATACGTAGCACCTTGTGTAAACAAGTGCATATATTTCTGTACTAAAGCCTTTTTTTTGTTTGTTTTGGTTTGTTTTTGTTTTTTTGCTAAAAGTTCCAGATTGTGTTTAAAAGTTGTTTGACTTGAATTTCCTGTTGGGTATTAAACTTTTTTCTGTGTAAACATACTTCTCCCCAATGGGGGTATGGTACTATTTTAAACCAGCATGGTTTCTGGATTGTGAAGACCAGACATCTCTTAATGTCAAACCTACTCAGCACTCAGTAGCGTCCAGGAACATTTTGTTGCAAGACCTCAGGTAACATGGGGATTCTTATGAGTAATGGAGCAATAAGGCCTTTCACAGGCATGTTCAAAGAGTGTTTATGTGCAGTGTATTTTGGATATACATTTGAAAAAATGTGTATCAGCATTCTTGGTAAGATCTGCCTCTGCAAGGAAACATTTTGTAAGAGCAGATGGTGTTGGTTGCTTGTTCCTTCTGGGGCTGTTTCCCACTGGCTGTAATGGATTACTTCAAGTAGCTGATTGATCCTTGGCTCACCCAGGGCCAGCTCTTTGCAGCAAAAGTACTGTACGTCTACAATTGGTATTCAGGGAAATCATGCTTCTACCACACCTCCGGCAACACCAAAACACAATAAGGCTGAATTTTAGACATTTTCTACAAAAGTTGAAATGTTAAAACATGTCTTTCTGGCATCTATTTGATCTGAAGTGAAAAACATTGTTTATAGTAACTGCTATAGTTATCAGGTTGTGCTGTAAAATGGTATAGACTTCGTTTATGGTCCATGCTGGTCTGGAGGCAGTTTTTTAGATGGCTTGTGTATTGCGTCCACCACTTTTTCCTTCTGTTCCCACCCAGAGCTGGCTGATTGTATCTGTTTAGCCTTTTCCATGGCCATTGGCCAGTGAATGTACCACAGGTCCACTGCCAGCTGAACTTGAAACTTGGTCTGTCCCTCATGATGGAGGTGTGAAATGGATTTGCCTGTCGCTGCCCGGCCGTTGGAATGTGAGTGTTCCCACACTGAGCACCAGTGAGTTGCTTTCTGTCTTGGAGCCCCCAGTTCACAGCTTTGAAACCGAGCTCTTAGCAGAGTTGAAGAATAAATCATATGAATACAAGCATTTAGAATTGTTGTGTTTAATGCTAATGAGTTTTCCAAGTGATATATGATCACATATGTGCCAGAAGCAGTTAGTCTAACTTTCAGAGATTGTAATGAGATATAATGTGAATCATCAGATCATCCCACATCATTTTACTGTAGAGGGTCAGTCATGTCCTGTAGGATAAGTAGGTGTATTGCAAGTCTGATCTGCACTGAGATCTGGTCTTTTATTGTCAAGGCCTTTCATTAGCTGGATCACTAAGGTGTTGAACAGGAAGTGATTTGCAGAGGTCAGAGTTTGATGGCACTGTCTGCCTTCATGTGCACAGTTGTGATAGAGGTCTCATAAAAATGGCTTGGCAGGGAATGTGTCCTGGCCCTTAAAAAGGAGCCATGATGCTACTACAGTAATTGAGATAATGAAACCCCACAATTGAATGGATTACTTTTTTTTTTTTATCCTCTGTGTGTTCATTCCATCTGGAATTCAGATTTTGACACTCTTTTACATGGTACTTCCCTTTTGCTTTGAGTCGTTGTTTCCATAAAAATCATCTGCAATGACTTAGGTTTTAGAAGAAAATGAAAGATTTTGCCAAGCTCTGGTTGTCATTAATCTGGCTGCTCCACAGTGAGGGTGCCTGTTGGCTTAAGACATCTGTATCTACAAATCGAGGCCTGTCGCTGCCACTACGTCTTCATTGTGTCTCTTGAAGTTGCGCTAGTTTGGTGAGCACTAGTTGCTTTAGTTGCTGGATCTGACTGCAGTCTGTTTAAAAATAATTCATGTTAATTCTGTTTCTGTAAAATGTCAGCAAGGGCAAAGAAAGCAACTGGTATCTGGAAAGCTCATTCGAACACCCAGTTACAAGTGCAAGCCTGTTAACTTTGAAACCCACACCTATTAGCTAAGCTCTACTAATTTTTGGAGCTGTTAACAGAATGAAATTCTTTCTGCTTTTGACATACCAGCTATAGCAACTGTCCTAGTTGCTATAGGTTAATGTAAGTCAGTGCATAAAAGGAATGCTAATACTTGTTCACTGTTTTACCACTATGAGATGGCTGTTTATCTGCCTGAGGGAATGATGAATTCTGCATCCCTCTGGACTGAACTGTATTTTACAGGGATTTTTTGGCATTTCCATGGAACAGTGACAGAAAACAGCACTGCAGCAGAGGCATTTTGGTGCTTGCAGTAGCTGGAGCTCTTGGGTTACTCTTCTTCCTTTATGGAAAAGCACAGAGGAGTCTTTGTTTCTATTTTACTTAGTTGAAGGACACAAATATAAATGAGTTTTCTGATTGAGCTGGAAAACAAATTTTGGACAGATGAGGCAGAGGTGAAGTTAGACACTGTCCTGCCTACTGGGTAGGTTTTTTGTCCCTCTTTGCATTTTCCTGACAGATAAATAGGCTGGTCCCTCACCCCGACTCCTTTGTGAAGTGCCAGTCCTCTCTTTGGGTGGTAAGGAGTAATGATGGGTAGCTTTGGTGTGCTCAACTGTTTCTGAATACTGGGAGCTGTCCTGATCTGACAGACATGCTTTGGAAATCACAGCAGAGGTGGGAAATCCTGGAATAGAGGCAGCTTAAGTTTGTGTGGTATATTTTCCTCATTTTCAACATTTACGTCTTCTAAAATGTGTGTTTGTATTTTTATCACACAATTCTAATTTTAGCTAGAGCAAGGGAAGTTGTACTTTGGGGACAAAGTGATTAGTCTGATGTGTTTTGAACACAGAAGTTTCAGGTTGGACTGGATATCTAATATCAGTAAATATACAGTGGTATTTGTAAACTTACTCCAGGTCTGAATGGTTGCTGGTTAGTGAGGCTTGGTTTGAAGAACTTTCCCTATATAGTACATGGACTTTTAAATTTATTTTTGTGTGTGTTTGCAGCTTGTCAGCGTGGGGCAGCAGGAGGGCACTGTCAGAAGTGGAACACTTACAGTGTATGTTTCAATATCAAGCTGCTTTACAGTTTATTTTTTTTTTTTTAATAATTGTTTTTTATTGATAGAACAGACCAGGGAAAATTGAAACTTCTGTATACAAAATCTAAGCAATTTTATTAATTAGCCAGAAGAGGGAGCTTAACAGGTGTAGCTTGTATATAGTTTAACAGTTATAGCATGAGTTTTGAATGCAGAGCACAGTTGCTTTTGCTTAGCAAGCTGAAAAACTAATTTTAATCTAAGTTTTCTGGGATTTAAGCTACTAACTGGAGTTATCTTTGTTTCTCTTTCTTCCTTATCCCGGGTGTGCAATTTGTAAGTTCTTACATTCCTTTTTTTCCCTTTTATCATCAGCATTTCCAGTGCTAATGGGGAATATCCCAGTCTTACATGTGTTTGAGAGAAATGTATTTTCACTCTCTAACTGGCTGATGCTTTAAGCTGATCCTTTCTTCAGAGGATGGCAAGCAAAACCAAAACCATTGTGAAATAAAGCTCTGAAATGAGACAGTACAGAAAGTAAGAAAATGGTGGTTCTTGCTTTCATGCTTTCAAACAGAGTTGTGTTTGCTTGAGAGGATTGGCTTCTAACTCCTGCTATGCTGAAAATATTTTGTCTACATATCACTGGGAAATGCAAAGGTAACAGAATATTTCAGGAATTGCATTTTGGGAATACTCTACAAGCAGATCAGATCAGGCTCATTTTATTCTTTGATTTCCCACCAAACTCTTTGTTTTGATTTGCTGTTGATCAGGCTCTAGAAAAGTTTTATTCAGTTTCTGTTCTCAGCTGTGCAGCCTGAGTGCCTGAGGCATGGCAATGAAAACAAAGGGATATATATTCTGTGACTGTGACACCTGAATGGTCTCTTCCTAGTTCTTGCTGATTTTGAGCTGGTTTTTAATCCTTCCATTGCACAAAAAATATGCTGTGGCTTTAAATGCTTTACACTTGGGCCTAATGCTGTACTAAAAGGTAGATTTCACTAACATTTGCAGATGTATACTAATTTGGGCCTCACCAAAGAGCAGTGATAGTTAAAGTAGAGTTACAAAGGCCTATTCCTAGTAAGAATACAAAAATACTTATGTAAAAGGTATGTTTTTTTCACTAATCCCAAATAAAAGCATTCACTGCACATTGTGGGTTAACTTGGAGAGTCTCCTAAGACTTGGGGCATACTTAGAGTTTGCCCTGTGCCTGACTAGAGTTGTGGATTTTGACTGCTTGTTACTAATGGATGCCATAGACAAACAAGCATTTTTAAGAGTACAACATGATAGTTTTTTGCATTTTAGGGATGATTTTATTTAGATTCAGCAAGACACTTACTTAAAACAGTTTATACTTACATGCCAAATAGTTCCAAGTGTAATGCAACTATAAATGGATGTATTTTGGTTTCTTGATCCAGGTAGCCCGAGTAGGTGTAGACTCCAGATGTCTCCATCTGCACGTGTCAAAAACTCTTCAGATCCCACAGCTGTTCAGGTGTCAGTCCAAGTATACAAAGTGCCTCAAAGTGTACATAGGTAACCTGTGTTTGGTGTCCATTGGTCTTGCTCTGCTAGACCCAGCTACATAAAATGGTGTTTATCAAATCAGTGGTCTCTGTTCAAATGAAAGATAAATCCTGTGCAATATGTTCTGCTATACTTCTCAGATATTTTTACTTGAATCTTTATAATATCAAATAGATCTATTAAATACTATAGGTTTTGTTTGATAGAGCAACATTTTGATGTTTATGTCTTCATACTAATAAAAAAAAAAAAAACCAGAAAAAGGAGTTTTTCATTAACCCCTCAATCTGTCTTTCCCCAGCTGCTGTTTCTAATAATCCCTGTGGGAGGCTGGTTCTAATCTTCACATTCTCAGAGATTTTATGAAGCATTTTCTGAGTTCAGACTTTCTTTGTGGGATGGGGAGTGACAATGTCTTAGAGAAAAAAAGTTTTTGGTATTACAGAATAGCAGTGTTGCTGAGGTTGGAGGGGGCCTCTGGAGATGGACTAGTCCAGCCCTCCCCTGCCCTCAAAGCAGGGTCACCTGGAGGAGGTTGTCCAGGATGTTGTAGCAAGATACCTGAAGCATACAGAACAGCTCATTCTTACACTACAGTAATAAAGAGGTATCTGAACAAACTGGAAGGTGATGTATTCAAAATGGATGCAAAAAAATATTATTTTCAGACAGTCTGTTCTTCATCCTTTGGAGCTGATTGTCGCAGTGCATTATTGAAACCATTAGTGTAGCTACACTTTGAAAGGACTTGAAACTTCCATGTGATGAGAGTACCAGGATTACAGGAAAGTTCTGGATGGAGTAGATGTATGAGAAATGAGCTTTAATTTATGAGGATGAGAGTCAGTCATTAACACAGATTTTCCAGAGCAAGAGGGAGAAGGCTAACCTGTATCTCCAGGTTTCTCTTCCCGGTGTCACTCTTGGACGCATCCATGCAGACAGCTCCTGGCAGGGACCAGCCCGGTGGAACACAGGCCTTGCTGTGCCTAGCATTCCCAATGGTGTGTTTCAGTATGTGCTAGGATGGAAATGTTAAATATTTGTAAGGTGAGAAGCAAACACTTCATTTGTTAGATTTAGATGTGGTAGCTGAGGTGTGCTTTGTATCACATAGACATTTCCTCAGGCTTATAAGAATGAGGATCTTGGGTGCTGTCCTTCCCTTCCCTTCCCTTCCCTTTTTTATTTTACAGGGCAAATACTTTTTGTTTTTTAAATAGTAAACAGTTTAATAGTAAATGCTATTGTAATGTTGTCTAAGGATTGTGGAATTTTCCAACTGTGGAAGTGTTTTCTGCCTTTCAGCAGCTGGGAAGGGAGATGTTCAAAGCCTTGGAGGCATAGGTGGGGGTTTGATTAGGGTGACCTCTGTCCAGGTGTCAGCGCAGGAGGTTGTACGATGTGATGGTGAGAGTTTTTTCCTTTGGTTTTCAAAGTGCCTAACTGGAAAAAAGCTGGCTTTATTTAAACTGAATGTCTGAGCATTTGCATCATTCCAGTTCTCAGGCTACCGGAAAAAATTACAAACATGTGGCAGAGTAAGAATAAATTTGTATGTGTCTTTATACTTAACTGGGGAGAACAGAAGGAGGGTTTAATGATAACATTGCCTGTAGTACTGGGGAAAGATTGCGCTCCTGATTTGCCTCTGCAACTGCAAGCTCTTCAGAAGCACAGTGAGGTTTTGTCTCCACTTAATTTAAAAATATGGCTTTGTATAGGTAGATGGAGAAGAAAAGTGAAAAAGAAAGAAGTAGGGTTTGAGGCATGATGCCTTTGGGTGTTGAAGATGTGGGAGGGTTGTCAATGCTGTCATGTAACTGCAGGAATTCATGAGAAGAGCTTGTGCTGCTGTTTCGTTAAGTGACTCTCCTAAGTCGTGTGACCAGCCCTCTCACAAGGAAAAGGGACATTTGCTCCTCCTCGTGCTCCTACTGACTGCATGCCAGTGCTTGTTAGAAATGCACCCTCATGTGCTGTGGCAATCCATATCCACCTAAAAGCTGCTCAGTGAGTTGCAAGTGGAGTGCCCACCCTCAGCTGCATGTAAAACTTTTGAGAAAAGAATGTGACTTGACCACGTAGCTTTTCATGAATAGGCCTCTTGTTTTTAATTTGATGAGCAAGGAACTTTCCAGTCCTATCCTCCGGCTTCAAATCTGTCTTTAATTTGCAGAAAGATGCATTCCAGTTTTCCAGGCATAAAACTGTTTAACGGATTTTTTTGACTTTGCTAGAACTTGCTGTTTTACGGTATCCTGAGGTTCATGCGTTTGTTTCTGTCTTCTACCTCACAGGCTCCCAGCAGAGCTGAAGTTGCGTGGGACTTCTGGGGATGGTGTCGCACAGCCTCCACTGCTGAAAGCAGGGTCAGCAGAGCAGGTTGTCCAGGATATTGTCTAGGCAGGTTTTGACTGTCTCCAAGAATGGAGACTCCATGACCTTTCTGGGCAGCCTGTTCCAGTGTTTGACCACCCTCACCAATAAGTTTTTTTTTCTTATGTTTAAATCAAATGTCTTGTATCGCAGTTTGCACCAGTTGCCTCTTGTCCATTCAGTGAATACTACTGAGAAGAGCTTGTTCCAGTCTTCTATTGTCGCCCATCAGGTATTAGTAAGACCCCATTCTACTGAAACTGCAGGTGTCTTGGCCTCTGCTCATATGAGTGATGCTCCAATCCCTTAATTGTGACCTTTTCCTTGACTTGGCTCAGTCTGAGCCTCCCTCTCTTGTCCTGGGGAGCCCAGCACTCCACACATGTTTTTATCTTACATTCTCATTAGATAGTGTTGCCGTTATTCTCAGTGCCCTCTTCCTATCCCTTCCCTTTTCTCCTCTTTGAGTAAGTGTTTGTGTTTGGTTTTGTTGGTTGGTTTGTTTGCTGGCAGAGCAAGTTGGACCATGTACCAAAGTGAGCATCACTTACCCAGTGGTGGAGGGATGCTCTGTATTGTTGTCTATTTACTTATAGTAAGAAGACACCTTTACTTGTTTTCTCTCTTTCTGTTTGGTCTGTTTTAGGGTGGATCTCCAAATGAATAGTGTGTTGTTTATTGTGATTAAGGGACTGCAGTTGTCTCGACTTTCTGCACCCTCCCTCTGTCTCAGTGCTGCTTTCTGATAATAGTCCTGAATATAGTGACAAGTTTGTGTACCCTTTATAGTAGGATGTATACTTATTTTTTCCCCCCTGTATTTTGTATAACACATTCTTACTGTCTGTCAAGTGGTGGGGTAGTGGTGTTCTCATTTTACCAGCTGGGAATAGGAAGAGGGAATGTTTGTTCTGTCGTTTAGTGGTAACTTGTGCTAGTGCCAAGGCATGTTGTTGCATCCATGCAACATGGTCTTGCTAGTGTGGCTCTGAGCTCTGAGAAGAGCTGGGTGACAGCAGTGCTGTAACCTGGGCTGATAGATCTGGCCCTGAGTGTTTCATCATGCTGATGTGGCACTGCTGCTCTTGGCTCTGCACCTAGGATAGCTGGGTGATTGTTTTTTACTGTGCAATTTTCTTCCCATTGGAATTAGTTATAGTACTGTGTAGCAATGGCATAGTGCTTTTTATTCCTCATATATCTAAATACCCAGTGCACAAGGGCAAGAATAATTCTGACTTTCAGAAAGGAAGCTTGATCTGCAAGGGTTGTAGCTTAGATAAAGTGTCTTGTTACCTGCTCATTGAGAGTCAGCCTGCTGGATATCATTTTAAGAATTTGATCTTTCACAGTACTGGATTTTGTACCCAGTAGTTCTAGACTAAAACCTCCCCAAGCCCAATGGAGTTCAGATGCAGATGATGTTTCAGCTCCTCAGTGTTTGTTTGTTTGTGTGGGTTTTTTTTCCAATTCTTGTTAAAGTGAGATTTTTATTCCTTGTTTTCACACCATTCGAGGACTGAGTTTCCTCATCTAGGGAATTAATTTTTTTTTTCTTAGTATTATAGCGATGATGACTCAGTCTGAAGTTGAGGATTTGTGGAGCATTTTAACACATTAGCACACATGAGAGGGCGCTCTGTGCTCACCTATTTCAGCAGTCGCGGCTGGGGTCTATTGACGCTGTAGACAGATTTGCATGTTTTAGATATTTCTAAGAGGTATTTCATTGATTTACTATTTTTTTTTCCCAAAGTTCGTACTGCTTTTTCTTTTTCTTCTGTGTCAAACTGGATATGGCTGGCATGAGAATGTAAATAAATCAGGCTTCCTGAGACTGTAATGTGTATCACTGATGCAGAGCGATAGAAGAGCAGCTACATCTTACGTGGGCTTTATAGAACGGCTTGCTTTAAAACTCACGTTATGTATACTCATTGGTCTTTCTTTGCATTTTTATTGTTGGCTCTATTTTTTAACATGGTGCCTGTAAGCCCTTTATTTTCATTTATTGTTCCTTTTGCTACATTTATGTTACTTGCTGCTCTGATTAATCAGATCAAACAACTGTGCTGCAGAGTTTTTTGGTTGTGTTCTGCAGCAAACAGTCCAATTTTTATTAGGTGTTTCAGTGTACCAACCCTCCAAATTTCTGATCTAGTTTGGGCTGTCCAAGGATTAGAATTTGAGCAGCAAAGGGGGAGTGTCTCAGACCTTGTGGATTAAAAAGACTGCGGTGAGACTTCCCGTTTTTTGAGCTACCAATAGGTGGCTGTATGGCAGTAAAGCACGTGCGGGGATTCCAGGATGCTGGACCTGGATTCTCCTGTAATAGACAAGAATGCCCCTGGAAACCTGCATTTCTTGTTTGGGTATACAGTCTGATCCATTGTGGCGGATCTGGACATCTCTGGATCTTCATCAGAGACCTGCAACCTCAACCAGTCTCTGAGGAAATGAAATGGAGAGTTTGGGAGAACAAGTAGACAAGAAAATACTAAAAATGGAGGAGGCATAAAATTGCCTTAAGTGATGAGTCAGTAGGAAACACTCAGGTTTACCATTTACACAGTAAAAGCGCTGTACCAAGAGCAGGAAAACCCAATTGATTAGTGCTGGGGCTTCCTGAGAATGACATAACAACTGAAGATATGTGCATGGCTTAACAATTTTGCCTTGCTGGCCTTTTGACATGCACCAGGAGCTTATTCAGGTAACGTTATTTCTACCATCTCACTTCCCTGTAGCCACATAGAATGTGGAGTGTATGTGACAATGTAAAGGTAGCACAGGGATGATTGCCACATTAAGCACAGACATCTTAGGAGTCAAAGGCATGCTAACAGTTCAAACTAATGAAATCAGGGAAGAAATTTATAGCAATTCTTACAATTTCTTTACAGTTGTTCTCTCAGAGTCACTGTTCCCTGTTTGCTTCTGAGACTGCTAAGGTCTCACCCCTTGTCTGAACTCTCAGACAAAGCAGGTGACATATCCCCTTTGCTACAAGCATCTTTGTACATGATTTCCCCTTTGTTCCAAAGGGCACATTATAAAGCCCCTTCTGTTCTGTGGAACAACAGAAGTAACTCCCTAATAGTTTGGCTACTATCCACTAAGAGAGAGTTTACCTCTGCAGGATTTTTTAAAGATGTTGAACAATGCTGTTGTTTGTCATACAGTGAATAGCCACTCTAGTTTGGATTTTATTTTCTGAATTTAAGTTTGTTTGGAACTCTTTCATTCTTCCTTTCACTTTGGAATGTCAAGTTTGCATCATGGAAGTCAAATAACTGCATTTCTCTAGAAGTTATTACAAGTCTCATAAGAATCCAAACATGAAATACAAGGTTTGCAAGCTCTTCAGTGCAGTTATTTTTATAATTCTGATGACTTTTCCAGAGGTTGTCAGTGGTATTGGCAAATTCCTGTATTGCTTTCTTCATTCTAAAGCTCATCAGGAGCCAGCTTGTATAAATAAGAACTCATATGAATATTAATTTATATAAAAAAGGATAATAAAGGCATTATTTTTGCTGGTGCTCCAGTATTTGAGAATATTCTCACAAAACTGTGTATCTGATGCATTTTCTTAGTCTTGCATTGGGTATTGGTAAGAGGCCTCTCCAATGTGCTTAATAGGCCTGTAACTGAAAACTACTCCTTTCGGTTCTCTTGTGTTAGAGCTCGTACAGTGCAGTCATGTGTTAGACAGGCCTCTGCTCATTTCCCTAAGTGGAAAACCTATTTTTCATTTGGACAAATGTTAAATTTATGGTTTCATGATGCATTTTTAATGTACTACTTCAGCTTATACCAAGCCCTAGTTTTTCTGGATGCTAACAGAGAATGTACTTTGATGAAACCTTTGTTAAGAGAAGTTCATCTCATATGTGAAGTGAAAAGGAACCTACATTAAATACATAGTTTGGGCATAATTTTCAGTCCTTTTTCAGGGTGATATTTCCTGTGGTCTAATAGGAGAAGGAATGACATATGTGATATGCTCCAAATTTGTTATTATCCTCATGGTCTTAAAGTGCAGAGCTTTGGGCTCCTAAGTCAGCCTAAGTTATGCTGTGTCTTTCAGGTGCGAGAGACAGATCCAAAATGACAAAGTAGCTGACAAACAGGACAATTTTATAGTACACCCAGAGCATGTTGTTTCAAAAGCAGTCCTCCATGAGTATTCTGACTGGGACTTTGTATGATCATAGCAAGGCCAGGTACATCTAGCAGAGATACGTGTAAAATCCTGCTGAGAATGGAGGCACAGTGAATACTGTTAGCAGTTCAATATGAACGTCTCTGTATAGGATTTATTTTGTCATCTTCAATTTTTATTCTGTTTAAAAAGGAACAAATAATGTTGATACCATGAACAACTTTCACAGTATAGTATAGGGTGGTCAGTGAAGAATGGAAGATGCTGCCTTCTCTCTCTTTGAATGCTTTGTGCCCTTTACCTAGTAGATGGTGAATACCAACTCTTCTTTCATGAGAGCTGTCACTTGGGATCAGACTGAAGGTCCACATAATGGAGTTTAAACACTGGTGGGTACGAGATGTTCAGGGAAGCAGGATGTGGGGGTGAACATTTCCCAAGCAAACATTTCTTTTTGATAGCCGTCAAAGAGATTCATGGGCTTGTGACCCAGAGGTTGCATCCAAGCTCTTGCATTTTCGTTATTACTGATCAGCTTTTCCACAAGAACTAAATGATTTCTGAGCACACTTTTCCTGGAGAACCATAACACTCAGAAGAATTCGGTTTCATAATTTTTCTAAGTGTTGTGTGAAAAGCCCAACAGCACGTGATTTCATTGCCACCGTCACAGTACCTTTTTGGCTGTGCGTTGCTGACAGCTTCCCTTGAACTGGGCAGAGGATCCATTGTCCTGCCCTCGTCCTAGCTGGAATCTTCTAGTAATACAGGACAGGAATTCTGGATGGATTCTCTTATTTTTATTGTCTTGTTATTGTTTCTGAGATCATAATTCAGTCTTCATTGGCCTAAAATAAAAAGTAATGGTTCCCTTTTGCTTTTCTTTTATGAGATGGGTAGGAACTGAAAACAATCTAATATTAGATTCCGCTGTAAATGTAACCTTTAGCCTCCCTCCGTTATCACACAGGAATACATGTAAGCTGCGTGATTATCTTTTGTTTTTCATTGCTTGTGCATCTTGGTTTTGCCCCTGTCAGTTCTCCGGCAGCAAGCCACAGCATTATCAGAGGTTTGTAGTCACTAATAGCAATTTATTTTAATGACAGTTTCCCTGAATTCTCTCCTGTGCCTTCAGAGATCTGTGTCAAGCTTCAAGGCCTCTTACTCATTTAAATCTTTGCTAGGAACATGGACTACTATCACTCTGGAGAATTCAGATGTGCTACATGCTCATGTTTATTTTATGTTGCTACATTTTGTTAAGTTACCATTGTTACTGGTGTGTTCAAGGAAATTACTTTTTATCCGGAGTGTGGTGGGTAAGAAATGCATGCAACTGTATTTCAGGGAGTAAATTTTTCATGATTATAGCCCATGGGTACTAAATAAAAAATGTCAGCTCTTGGATTCTGTTGCACTGTGAAAGTGTGCCTAGAAATAATGGATTCTGTGACTGCTTGGGAAAGGACAGCTATAGCAGAAAATATGTGCACTTAACTGCAGAGGGATTTGTTTGGTATTGCAACGTACAATCATTAAGGCTTTGGAAAGCTGTAACAGAATAGGGAATGCAGCAGGAAAGGAATGCGAATAAGAGGAGTGTGTATAGTAAACATAGCTTTTTTAAGAGCTCAAATTAATGTTCCAGAGAATAAAAAAGAAATGAGTTGCCTGTGTGACTTCATGCTCTCCCACATTTGTTCTGCTTTGTCTCACACTTGGGCTGCATTGAAGAATGATACTGATTCTGAAGTCCGTATAGAGCAGAGCAGAATAGGAGTAGGAAGCATCGGAGCTATTAGTTAATGATCCAAAACAGCAACTCGGTTCTGGCTCAGAAAAATCCATTGTCTCTTTTGCTCTTACACAATTTCTCCTCCTAAACACTTATGCCTATTTTTTTTTTTCTTCCTTCCTCCTGTCTCCTCACACAGAATCATGCCTAAGCTGGACAAAAAAATCACTGAAAAGTAATCTTTATGGCTGGTAATTTAGAGTGATCAGTACTGTTAAGTATAGTGATAAATCATTTCTGGAGCTATAAATATTTTAATGCATTTGTAAATACGTTGCACATTATGTTGGTTTTGGTGCTTAATAAAATAGGGAAATTTAAATTTGTATAAAAATAACCATCTGAAAACTGAAAACAATCTAATATTAGATTCCACTGTAAATGGTAAATTTTAATTAATGAAGTATTTCATTAATTAAAAATTTAGTGTAGCTTCTGTGAATTCATGTTTTATAATCACACTGTAGAACAGAAAAGAAGCAACATGGATGTGGCAGATCTACAAATCTTCATTCTATCAATCTGAGAAAGGAAGGCAGTTTTTCCAGTAAAGTAAGTGCCATCAGCTAACTGGTCTTTCAAGTGCTGAGGCCTTTGAAGGGGCTTTTATTTTCATTTAGCTTCATTTTTTGCTTTCTGTCACAGTAAAGATAAAGAAGGTGGTGTTCATGTTTTGCTTTAGGTGCCTCTGAGAACGTCTGCATATTGCAACCCCCAAAATCCTAACAGGACCCCCAAAATCTTAACATACAGAACATTTCTTACCTCATGATTTCCCTTCGTTCGAACACCCCAGTCCCTCAATGTCTGTATGACACCCTAGCCTCTTCTGAATTCAGAGGAAATTACAGCTGAGAACCAGTATGCTTGTTCGGTCTAGTTTCTTCTTTCAGTTGAAACTATAGAAGTGAACAGTGGCATTGTTCAAATATTCACACTTCAAATACTGTGTAGCTCCAGGTTCATTCTAAGACCGTATTTGGGAAACTCACTCCGAAGGTGAGGTATTCCTTCTCCTTTGAGGGATACCTATTCCCAGTTGGATGGGAACTTCATCTACTGTCCTTCAATGAGGTGGCAGTAATAAAGATGGAAAAACTCATGCTGTTTGTGATCAAGACGGGCAAGGACTTTATTGCTGGTAATACGTAGGAACCAGCCACATGAAAAATATTTTGGTCTCAAAATATTTCCCATCTGCTAAATATCTAAAACATTTAAACAATACCTAATAGGTTTTTATTTTACTTGAAAACAAATACAGGATATGAATATGTCTCTAGTAATGTACAGAAAGCTAAATTTGCAGTCAGGAATTTGAGCAGATGTCCAAGACAACTGGCTTTAAAAAACTAAAGCACCCCCAATCACTTGCACCGAAAAAAGTTGTTTTGGTTTTTATCCGCCCCCCCCCCCCCCCCTTCCCCCTTAACCATCTGCTCATTAGATGAGTTACAAGTGGAAGACTTGAAATAGAGCTGGTGTGGCTTGCAGCTTTTTGCAGATGCTGAGAGATGTAAGTAGGATTTAGTAGTACTTTTCAATAGAATCCCAGACTGGTTTGTGTTGGAAGGGACCTTCAAGCTCATCCAGTTCCAACCCCCTGCCGCAGGCAGGGACACCTTCCACTAGAGCAGCTTGCTCCAAGCCCCTGTGTCCAGCCTGGCCTTGAACACTGCCAGGGATGGGCCAGCCACAGCTTCTCTGGGCACCCTGTGCCAGCGCCTCAGCACCCTCACAGGGAAGAATAATAATAAGTGGTATAGACAGGCCTATATCAGAAATAACATAACCATGTGAGAACTATTTACATTCCAGTAGTGCCTATACTGCACGCATAGCAAGTTTAATAGCCAGCAAGGAGGCCTCTCCCACATGTTGCAGGCATATTAAATACTGGAAACCATTGGAAGACTATTAGGAAATTTCTGTCATTCGCTTCAATGCAAAACTCAATCCTCTGCAAACTTCAGGTTTATATCCCACACTTAATTGTGATGTAGAATGATAGTCTGGCTTGGGATGCAAGGCAGCTTTAAAGACCATCGAGTCCAAACATACACTACCAAAAGCAAATATGTAATATAGATGCTTTACAGGAGGCTTGGAAACATGCTAGTCTGCCTAAGATACAGAGGAAGAGTTTTCCTTTCGGAGCCTGACTTGGGAAGTGGCTGAGACCTCTGCATTCAGAATGCAGTTGCTGCACTGATGGGAAGCATATGGGCCATGCATTCTGGTGCCTCACGTGTTGTGGCTAAATCCTTGTTAGGATCATCCTCAAACTATAGCAAGTGACAGCTTTCAAGAATCTGCTGATAAACTTCAGACAGCTGTAGGTTAACTTGCAGTCTACTTTCCAGATATGCTTCAGACACCTTTTATGGTCAAATATTTCTTCAAGATGTTTTGAAATGTAAAACCCAAGGAAATCCATTTTCACCTCTAGGTTTTTGTTATCGTTATAACTGTGAGTGAACTGGGGGAACTGGCTGATGCGTTTCAAAGGATTAGTTGAGATATTTTTTTTAATTAGTTTGATTTGGTGTGATTATAAACAGTTGGGAAATAAGAATCCTGGGAAGATTCCAGTTTTTATGTAACTACTAGTTGATGCTGAATAGCCATTAGTACTCAGAACATTGATGCTGTTCTGAAAGATAAATATGCTAAATAACACTGACCTTGATCTTGAAATGAGCAAGGGTAATTGCTAATAGAGAAGATGATGAATTAGGCTTATCATCTATTGACTGGTACCTGCACTGTCCACAGCTGTGGCTAGAACAGAGAAGCATATGGAGAAGGAGAATGCCTCTTCAGGCATGCAGAGAAGTGCGGGTGGCCACGGCTGTTAGATGGCGGCCTTGTTAGTGCCCTCTGTTCTGATGCAGCCATTCCAACAGGGTGATGGATCATGTTGGGCTATGTCTCAATCCAGGGTTGCTGCATTGCATTCTAATTAAACACATTAGTGCTCCATCTCCAAGATTACAGGATAACTTTTCTTTAAACGTTCTATAAAGACTCTGTCCCTGAAAACAAATGCAGAACTCAAATTCAGGACACAAATTCCACTCCTCTGACACAAAATACTTCTTTCCTTGAATTGCTGGTACAGGTGAGGAAGGAGCAGAAATATTCGGAATTCCCTGAATAAAACAAGCTAACCCTGTAAGAATAAGTCTAGGAGTTCAAGGCTGACCCTTCAGATCTCTTCCTTGTGTCAGTGTCTTTTAAATCTGGCATTTCTAAGGTCTTTTACTTTATCTGCAACTGGGATTCTCTTTGTACAGTGTGTTTGTTTCCCCACAAAGTGTCCATGTGTCTGTGGTGTCCATATGTGCGCGGTGTCCATCTGCCTGTGGTGTCTGTGTGTGCCCTCAGTGTGTGCGAAAATGATACGAAGTAAACCAGAGGAAAGGTATGGGACAAAGAGCTATGAATTGCTGGCTTTAGAAGTCCTTCAAGTGATCTTAGTCTCACCTATAAAAAAGTACAAACCTCCCAAAGAATACGTTGCACACAGTTAAACCACATTAAATCTAATTCTGTCATAGTATTCTAAGCATTTTTATGGTTACCTATTCAAAGTCAGAGACTGGAGGGCAGCTAGCTGGAGGAAGCAGGCAGTGAGGGTTCAAAATCTGGGTAGCTCAACCAGGGAATGAAAGAAAGTGTTTCTTTAGATTACCCACATGTGATACGTGGTGTAATGCTGAATCTCAGTGCTGTAATTAGCTTTTGGGTTGCATGTGTGGAAAATACAGTATTTTTTCCACGCACAACTTAATTGCATGGTGGGATAAGCTAACACAGGATGGTGCAGAAGCCTGTGTAAGTATTTGGGTCCCACTATTGCTTAGATAAATTCATGGGTGTTGCAGAGCATGATGCATCATTGTCCAAATATCTCTTAGGAGTCTCGTAAATACGAGATTGCCCGGAGCTGGAGGAGTGTGTTGCAAAGGGTTGGTCTAACCCTGCAGCAGTTTGAGCCTAGGGCTTTCCACATCACAGATGAGTATGTAGGTCATGGGCCTTTTGTCCTGCCATATGTCTGCCTTTCTTTAAAAGGTTTTGAAAGAGTTAGTTATGGCTGAACACTAACATTTTCCAGAGAACAGAATTATTTTTCTTCTGATTTGCTCTACAAGGTAAAACCTGTTTTCTTAAGTGTGCTAGAGAGCTTCCTTGCTGGTGAGACAGTGATAAGTAATGTGTATCACACCGACTGAGCCATTGATTTCACCTCCAGAGAACAATGAGTCTGTGCTGCATCGCCTGCTATTATCCAGAGCAAGGAAAAACAGATATGTTTTGGGGAAAAATACAGATTTTCCAGTTTTCAGGTCATCAAAGAGTTAAAGCCCAATGTGAATAGAAGGAAAAAGGCATGTTCTCTTCTGGGAAGTCACAGCTTTGTGCACAGAGAAAATGTTTACAGGAGGGATAAAATATAAGCAATTTAGGAATGATTTGAAAACTGTTTTCAAGTAAATGGGAAGTAGAATGGGTGCGAGTAGGAGAGAACACAGCACAGCAGATGAAGCATTAAATAGCTTTTGCAAGGGGAAAACCTTTTGGGTTGGAAGTTAGCCCTCTTTTCCCCTGGGGATTCTGAGGCTCTGTTTTGGTGGTCTGTACGGTAGAGACGGAGCTTTGGCAAGCTGGAGAGCGCATGATGTCATTGGATGCATAACACATGCCCGGAGAGCTAGTAAATGCTGTTCACACTGCAGCATGCTGCCAGATGTGTGCTGGAAACACTCCACAGATGGAAAAATTAGTTTTGGAAGGATACTGAGAAATATAAGAATGTCCTGTGCTGAGCCTGGTCTCAGCCCGGTGTCTGCTGAGTACAGATACACTCTATGGGGTTCCTCACTCCTAAACCCCAGGTTTCTGTGCTTGGAGCAGTCTGTGTGGAAGGCCTGATTCAGCATTTTCCTGTTGTTCAGAGATGAGCTCTGAGAAGCTCCTGTTTTATCCAGAAAGCGCATCTAGAGCTTCTCAGTATGAATTATTTGCAGCAGATGAGAATCAAAGGAATCCATTCACTCTGGTTTCTGCTTTTCTTTTACTTCTTGTAATGAATGGTCACCCTATCATTACAGCAGAGGCCTCTGCTTCCAGGCACTGCTCTCTTCAGTGATGCACAGCTCGCTCTGCAGATTAACGTGCTTCCAGGGAGTATTTGAATCTCTTACCCAACAGTGCTTCACATGCAATAAAACCAAAGGTGGGTTTATGTTTTTCTGTACTTCCAGGTGAAAATACAACTTCATTCCAGATTTTGAGGTCAACTAAGATTTTGTGTGTGTGTGTGTGTGTTCAGTACAGTATATGTTACCTGCTCATTGGCATAGAGAGAGTTAGATTTAGCTTTGCTTCTCCTATTTGCACAGGCTCTGGGACATTAAAGGAGGAAGGGAGCTGCTTTAAGGCAGCAATAGGAGAAGGCCTGCAGAAAGTCAGGAATTCCTTATCCAAATGGGACAGCATTTCAAGCTTGAGAGATATTTTCTGGTTTGTGTATTTGTGTTCTTTGTTATGTTTACTGATGATTTTTCCTGCTAAAAGGATTTATTGCTATCTAATGGTGTTGTAATCTTGCTGGTCTGTATACAGGACTATGGAAAAGTCTTCTTTAATAGCTACCCAGGTAAACTGCTGCTCTGGAATCTGTGCTGTTTTTGAAAGGTCTGGTCAAGATGTACCCTGCTGCTCAGAGAAACACGAAGTCTGTGACTTGCTGGGAGATTCATACTCATAGAGTAGAACTTGCTCTTCTGCTGAGTTTTGAGACTGTGCATCCCAAAAGGGATCCACTTCCTTCTGCTGGGGATGCTGAAGTGTTTCTGCCATGCCTGTAATAACCAGCAGCATACAGTGTCAGCAGCATGCCTTGGTGCTTCTCAGGCTTCGTAGCAGAGAAGGCAAGTCATGTTCAGTGTCGTTTTAATAAGGAAGAACGTAGCCCTGTAAATATCACTGTGTTTGGATGGACATGATAAATGCTCCCAAACTTCAGTCTCCAAGGCACAAACTTCTAACAAGTGGCATTAGAAAGGAATTTTCTTCCTGGTAAAATCTGAGCTGGAGAGAAAGAAAGGTAAAATGAGTACAGGCGACTTGTCTGCTGTGGGATCACCCCTTGTAATAAATCTTCAATAAGAGGATAATTGCAAAAATAGATTATAGAATAAACTTCTGTTTACATAATCTCTTAACTGGATGGTTTGGGTTTTTTTGTTTGTTTGTTTTCTTTAAAAAGTATTTAAAATTAATCTTTCATCATCAGGAACCACTTTTATGTAGATGCAGATTGAATATTTTCTTATTTTTGGTTCTTGCAAGTAGCCATCTTTCCTGTCAGACTTGGATGGAAACTGCTGCATGGTTGGTTCTTTCTGTTTCTCCCTGTAGTAGAAAAACTTTAGTACCTCACTAAGCCTTATGCTCTTTCGGCGTTGGATGCTTGATCATACAAAGTTAAATGAAGCAGCTATGATCTTCTGTATTTTTAGGCTGGATCCAGCAGCTGTCCTAGTTGTTCTTAAATGCACTCACAACTTTATGCTTTATGCTGAAAAATGTCATTGCAAGTGAGGTTCTGAGTAAGTGTTTTGTGATGTAGCAGCATGCTGTCCTTCCGTGGTGGAGCAAAGCCAGCTGAGACTTGGTCACTGGCAGGTTCCTAAATTCTTATTTTGACGAGCTCTGCTAAACTCAGTGTTTGTGGCAGTGAAGCTAAATAAAACTGCATCAGAAATGCTTCATCATGGTGCTGAAGTATATTAGACTATGTTTGCATCTGCTCATCGGGTAGATACACCCACTCTTGGAAGAACAGGGTGTGAGAGTTGGGAGTTTGCTGTACCCCACTGGGTTGGGCATGGACATGCTGCGGACAGATCTGGGCTGACAGCCGTGTCAGTCATGAGGACAGTGTCAGGTAAACATCTGGATATGCTGTTGCAGCAGCGAGTTGGGACTGGGTGATTGCTTCTAGGTCTCTTTCAACTGGAGCTATTCTATTCTAAGAATATTAGATGTAACTCCTCAGTGAGACCAAATAGTTCCTGCTGCAATGATTTCAGGGATGCTGTACAGTTTTACAGCACCTCAAGGTTGTTTCCTGCTTTTAGAGTGGTTATCTCTGACATGGCAATGACAAGTTACTCTTCACATTAACTGTAGCCTAAAGAAAGAACTGCTCTTTGAACATTTTGCTGAAGATTTTTCTGATTTTTTTTTTTTTTTGAGACCTCGTTGGCTGTGTATCTGTGGACGATTTATAATTGTACAGGAGTTCAGTTTATTCCTTGCTTTCATCTTGTAATGCTGTAACAGTGGAAAGTGCTCCTGTAAGGCTTCAGCACGCTGTGGGTTGGGGAAAAGGAGACTGCATATGGATGAATTGTGTCACATCTCTTATTCATGCAGTCCCAGCTGAATATGTGAACAGACACAAGTGAAATTCCTGTTCCACATTTTACAAGAAAGTTCAGCAGTAGAACTGTCTATCATTGTAAATCAGTAAGAGAAGACTCCTTAGAGAACTCTAAGTGCCATTTCTGATGGCTAGAGGATCATTGTGGAGTATCTCATGGCTCAGGAGTAGGGTAGCTGATGTAATGCACCTACATTTGCACTGTGTGGAAGAGAAATTCTGAATAGACAAACCAGATCTTTTACAATACAATAGTTTTATTGTGTAGCCCTTTCAGAGGAAACTAAACCAGAATTTTAAATTAAACCTTGCATTTCCTTACTTTTAGAAAGTACATTCTGTGCCCTGAAAAGCAGGACAAATTTCATTCGCAGAGTATGTCACAAAGCTCAGTAACTGCCTCCCCCCCTTTTGTCTCCCAAAGAAACCTGTGAGCTCCAGCAAAGGTATTTGTTAAAGCAGTGTCTGGTTTTTTCGGTTTTGTTAAGCCTGCAGCGTTCTGATGGACTGTCCCAAAGGAGACCCTCCACCACTTGGCACCGCACAGCTTCTTGGGGCTCTTGGCAAATGCGGCAGTTCATCCCACTATGCAGCTCGTTGTATTTCTTGCATGAAGTTAATGAACACATTTTGTCTTTCTCCCTCACCTCTCTTACTTGACGAGTCTCTTTAAATTCTCCCTTGCTTGTCTTTCCTGGCTTTTCACGCTTCATAAACTTCTTTAAAGCTGCTCCTGTTCTGAGACACTGATAACTGAGCATGATATTTTCTGTTTTGTACTGTTGCTTCTCTTGCATAACTGCCTGGGTCTTCCTTAGCAACATGCCAGGATTCAGTATTTGGGAAGATATGCTGGCAGATGGGCACGTTTAATGTATTTTACTTTCAGTTTCTTCATGTTATTTTCCAGAGTGTCTGGAGTCACCTCTTTGAGAGCCCTGTCTTGTGTGAGAGTGTGATTCCAAACTGTAGATGAAAGCTGCCACATTTAGAATGCTACCAGAACTTCAGAGGTTGTTCTGATGCTTCTAGTATATTGATGGATCTGTTTCCACAGGGCTCATGTTTCTTTAAAGGTACCTCAGCTGCCTACCTTCCTGCTTGGTGCTATTTCATAGTCAGACACAGAATTCCTTCATTTCAACACGAACCAATCTTTTAAATCATTGCCTCTTCCAGCAAATGATTGTCTCAGCCCTTTAGTCCCAGCAGCATCACACTGGGAACAGTGAGGTTGTTTTCTTACTACTCTCTGCATCCAGAAAATTTAAATTGCAACTGGATTCCTTGGGAGGAATTTGCACGGATATGTTCAATGTGTAGTATAAGGAGCAGTCAAACGGGGTTCATCTGGATCTTGAGGAATAAAAGCAGTATTTTGATGTTTATGAATTTGCAGGAGCCTGATAACATTTTAAGTGTATCTAGAAAAAGGTTTAATTTATATAGCCTTCTCCACTAAATTAGTGTGAGTCTCCCATTTTGGGATAGTAAGAGCTTCTTCAAGCCTACTGTGCTTGCTGGAGAATCCGTTCTGGCTTCTGAGTAATAATTAGAGTAGTGTGGGATAACAACTACAGATATATAGATGTACGCACACCAGAGGCGGGGAAGCAGTGCTTCACCCTGGAAAACAACCCATGTTTTTAATTTGATGGTGGCCTCCTGATGTTTTCTAGCACTTCAGAAACTGCCTTGCAGATTTTTTTTTAAGTGCTTTTATCACTTGCTAGTTTTGGTACTATATAAATACCTACAGGGAGGGTGCAAAGAGTATGGAGCCAGGCTCTTCGCAGCGGTGCCCAGTGCAGGAGCAGAGGCCGTAAGCACCCACTGGCACCTCTGAACATCAAGAAACACTTTTTTGCTGTGGGTGTGACTGAGCACCTGCACAGGTTGCCCAGGGACATGGTCCTGGAAGCCAGCTGAGTGTGGCCCTGGTGGAGCAGGTGATCTCCAGAGGTCCCTTTCCACCTCAGTCCTCCTGGGATTCTGTGGTTTGTTGCCTACAGACAAGCTGTAGCCTCCAAGGTTCCCACAAGATGATCCAAGCACTAAAGGGAAGTATGTTTTTCTGGTTTAGCTGTGTCTGTTTTCATTCTTAAATTTGTGTTTTTCAGTACAGGGTAATGGTTTGAGCTGCTGGTGGTTGGGAGGCAGGTCCTGCAGACAGGCTGGAGTTGCTTGGCAACGGGCAGGAGCAGGGAGGGAGGTGAATGTATGAACAGCGTCCTCTCCAAAATCACTGGCATGTGAAATGGGAGAGTTTCCTCAAAGACCTGCAGTATTTGGGAACGATTCTTGGGAATGTGAGGAAATATTGTGAATATTGGGGCATGGAATGAAACTGTGGTTGCCTTTGAATTCTGATACTTACAGTGAAAATATTTATTTCTAATTCCCCCGTTCATGAGGTTCCCTACCCCTCTCCGACTGACAGTGCTCACTGTGTATTCCCTGGTCTAATCGTTGCTCATGGCTCCACAGTGTTGCTCTTTGGAGTCCACCAGTGCTGCTGCTCAATGGGAGAGCCATGGAGCTCAGGGACAAGAGCAGATACCACATGCAGGAGCACATGCAGACCCCCGATCACTCCCTGTGCGCTTCCTCTTTTTTTCTTCTTGGACATTCTGCTCCCTTTGCCATGTGTGCTCTTTCTCTCCCTCTCCTTCCTCCTCCTCCTCATTTCCAGCATGCCCAGATAATTACACTTCCCTTAACGTCTCTTCTTAGGTCTCTGTGCTGTATTGTGGATTCTTTGGGAAAATGCTACTCTTGAAGATTTGGCTGGGGCCTGTGGCACAGTGAGTTCCATGTTAATGAACAATAAATAACATACCCTGAAAACAAGATGCTCTGAGGTAGGAGGAGGTTTCCCCCCTCAACCTCAAGCTATATTCCTTTAGGACCTGCAGAGGAGGTGACCACCTGTCCCTCAGAGGCTGGTCCCTCTACATGCGGCTCTGCTGTCACCGGCCTTGCAAGGAGCAGACCAGTTCTCTGCTTGTCCTGGTGTCACCTGGGTGCTACATCATTACACGCGACTTATGTGGCTCTGAATTTCTTACTTGAGACAGCAGATGGTGATGGATGTCACTGGGAGAAAACCCTTCTCCAGGAGAGGACAGGCAGCAAATGTGATTCTTTTTGGTAAATCTTTGCCTCCCAAGTATTGCTTTGACCCACATCTTGACTGAATTACACTTGTTTCCATAGCAGCAGTAATTGTGCTTCCTACGGAAAAAGGGAGGGGGAAGTCATAATGAGAAGCAGCTCCCAAACATGATGTTTTCTGCTTGGAGTCATGTAATGAAGGAGCTGAAGCCTCTTAAGCCAATAACGTGGTGCAAAAGCAAACACCTTCTTTGGTAAGATAGAGTTAAAATTTAGGATGTATTTCCTATCCAGTGAACTAACTGTTGCAAAAGGAAACACCTTCTTTGGTAAGATAGAGTTAAAATTTAGGATGTATTTCCTATCCAGTGAACTACAGAAATACACGTTTTGCCCTGAGACTATCACATAAATATTTCACAGGCACAACATTACATTTAAATAATGGTTCTCTCGATGGATACAGTCACTAACCAGAAAACTTCTATTTGTGACTGAAACATTCATCCTTAGGCTTGATCTGGAAGTTCCCCATCTCTGTCTTACAGGGTGCTCTATGTAATTAGCTTTTCCCTTGCAAATAGAGAAGGATTTGTCCCTCATATTAATTTCTGAGTATTTTAGAATCTTGACTTGGGTGCTTGCCCTTGGCGAATCAGAGTGCCATCTCCATGTCAGTTCAGCTGCTTGCTTCTCTGTTTTGCCACTGTTTGTCCCTGCTGCAGATGAGTTTGGTTATTCTATTAACATTAAATTCGCCCTTGTGTGGGCAGAATTCCTTCTAGTTCCTTGTGTGGACCTGGGCAGTACTTACATGTCCTATATGCATCTTCCTTGTTAAAGTGTTGGACATTGAGTGTAGTGGGCTTGATGGGGATGGAGTCGATGTTCTTTGCAGCAGACTGTACAATGCCTTGTTTTAGATTTGTGACCAAAACAGTGTTGGTAATGCATAAATGTTGTAGCTCTTGCAGAACTGGGCCTGCAAGGCATCAAGGCCTTCACTGTTTCTCACTCTATGACAGTACTTGTTTTCTTGCACATTTTTTGTATTTTATGTCACAATTATGGTCCAAGAGAGACTTTCCTGCTATGCTGTGGAAGGGAAGATGGTGAAATGGGCCAGTATGCCATTCCCTGTCCCACCTCCCCCCTCCCCTTTTTTTTTTCTTTTCTTCTACAAGGTGAGAAGTGGGGCTCTCTTTTGGAATACCAAAGAGTGGCATAGGGAATGATGCAGCTTTCACCAGTTACTTCCCAAAGGGTGTGAAATGGGTGAAGTTTTATTGCAAGAGTTGGTCCATGAATCAAAAAAGGACTGCCTAATTTTACGGCAAAAACCCCAAATAAGGTAGAAAATATGGACATGCATTTGCAAGGCCTCCAAAGATGAGTGGGTTTTGGTGGGTTTATTTTCCATGCACATTCCTAGTTTACCCATCTCTTTATTGTAGACAAACCTTTGGTGGGGAAACCTGCTGCCTCCTGTGTTTCTGCTTGTCAGTGACCGGTGTTACAGACCCATAGAATCAGAGAATGGTTTGGGGTGGAAGGGACCTCTGGAGGTCATCTAGTTCCAGCCCCCTGGTATTAGACAAATACCACTGCAAGCTGGATTTGCTTTCTGGAGAAAATATTTACAAGTGAGTGCCTGAAAGCCAGGGAATCACAGGAGCGAAACACGCAGCAGTTCTCTGTGCTCTATGTGACCACAAGCAAGAGGTACCTGTGCAAAAGTCCATTCCCTAAGCCTAGCTCAGGTGTCAGTACTTGAGAGGGAACTCCACTGGAACAAGATCAGCCCTAATCTTGTATCAACCTATTTGATCATTTCTTGGTACCACAGAATAATCTGTAATTAGTGACAGGCACCTACAGCCCTCAGCTCATTTGGCCTGTGTGATGCCTCCCTCCCTTGCCCCTCCTTCTTCATGAGTCCAGTTGCCAGGAATAAATGCTTTAGGCTCTTTTATCTTCAGTTCATTTCATTTCTGCATCTCCTCGACCTAAATTGTGCTACAACTCTCTAATTAGTCTTAGCAACCAGTTTTTCTTAGCTGCTTCTCCTGTCAGAAGTGGTATTTTCCAGTAAGTATATCCTCATTTTTGAAAGCCCCCTCCTTGGTTTTTCAGCCTGGATTATATCCCTTTGAAAAGGGCTTTTTCTGCTTGACTAAACAAAGTATTTTCTGAAGTGAGTCTCAGTCTTTTCAAAAGAGTCAGCTGCTGAGATGTGAACCCCAGATAACCTAATCATGAAAATACATGCTATTGCTACACTGGATAGAACACTCAATCTTTACTATGAGAGAACAGGGTGGAATGCTGTAGTAGCAAAATGCAACAGGAACACAAGGTTGGATGGACCAGAAGACCATCAGAGCATGCAAAAAACTTCACAGGACCTTGAATTGCTTTCCTGGCCTACTGTATTCTTGCCCTTCACTGTGCCTTCTTCCTGGTATATGTACTGTGACAATGCTGCATTACCCCAGCCCCTTTAGCTGAACTTTGTACTTCTCTCTTCCAATATGAGAAACTAGCAGTAGGTTGTGTGCCCAAAGTGCCCTCAGTGTGGAAGCTGGAAGTAAATTCTGATTGTAAATTGCAGAGAACTTGCTGTAAGCTAACATGGAGAGATAAGTTAGCATTGCTGGTTTCTGGTGATCTAGAGCAGTGATTAGAACTGCAGCACCCCAGCTACTGCACTTCAAGGGGGTTCCCTTCTCCCAGATTTAGGAGAACCTGCTGAAACACTTTCTCCCTTTCATAGTGCACACTTGCTTGGGGCTGCAGTAGCTCAGATGGAACGTGCAGGACCTGATCTTAACCCATTGCAAGGTGTCGTGTTTGTGTTCAGTGTGCTAGTTTGAGGCAGACAAAGCAATAGACACAGAATCATTGTAATGAATTGAAAGCTGCTTTAATAAATTCAGAAATAAAAGGATTTGATTTTATTTGCTTCATGAATTTGCCAAGGGACTGGGCTATTAAGAGCGTGATCTACATCCTCCTTGCTGTGTTGGTGTGTTGGTAACTGTTAAAATGCTGGCATCTTCCAGACTACCAGTCCATTGAGTTCACAGGACCGTGTACATCATAAAATCAAGGTGTAACTCCAAATCTTTATGTGCCTGCTGAATACTGCCCAATTTAGATCCTTGCTAAGCTGTAGAATGACCCAATAAACTGAATTCTCATACACTTTGCATAGCTTGATGAGCAGACTGCAGGTTAGGCTATCTCCAGCAGGACCTTTTTCTACTTGCAGTATGTGTGATTGCTTCTAGTTGATGCACTTTGGTTGAGTAGAGGTATTTCAAGGTATAGTAAAGGTATTAGAACTTACATGTTACTGAAAATCAAGGGTTATGTAAGAAAGGACATAGTACACTAAATAGTTCTAGGTTCTCACCAAGGGTTAATTTGAAAATAACACTTTAAAAGATTTTTTTTTTTCATAGAGTAGCAAGAATGAGATCTAATATCAGATAGGTGTTAATAACACACAGCTTTCTTCTAGGCTAGTCAACACCTTGAGTAGAAAAGAAGCAGGTATTTGGCACAATATGTTGGACAGATCCACAGTCTGAGATTTAAAAATAGCAGTAAATCAGGCAAAGGAGAAAAAAAAAGGTATTGGTGTAGCCAGCCACTTTGCTCACCATTATTCACTCATAAATATTGGAATAAAATATGTTTATTCCTTATTGATGTGTGTTTGAAGAGAAAACTCTGTTCCCTGGGAGCTCCTGTCCCAGTGCCCAGAAGTCTGACCATTCAAAATGGGTTCATGGTGCTGCTTCTTACAGAGGAGAGTTGTCAGTAACCTGTGATGGGGGCTGTGAACAGGCATGATCCTGCACTTGGCTCATGCACATGGATGGCACACGGCTCCCCAGCAGTGTTGTGTGCCAGGGCTGCTGGGCAGCACAGCTGACTGTTTCTTGTCAGCCATTTCACCCTTAATGAACAGAGAGGCATTTAGCTTCCATGGTCCAACATTATCTTCTACGTTGTGCTTGTGTTATTCACAACTTGTCCACGATTCAGACCGGACTTTACGGAAGCTGTAGCACTTGAGTTTCTTGGCATTGCTGATTACTTGAGAAAATTAATTGGTTAACTTTGAAATGGACACGAGGATCCTGTTCTCATGATGGAAGAGATGGAAGCTGCCAGTGTTATGAGGATGGTTTCAGCATTTTCTGGCAATTGAATCACTACATCCTGAGTGGCTTCCAACCTGGGAGGAGAAACTCTTAAAAACAAAACCAAAATTCACACTGCATTTTCTTTAATCTTAAAGAAGTCAAATAACTCTGACTTTGAAAGAGGGAAGAATGTTTGCCATTTCCTTCAGATACAGGCATTTATACTGCCTGCATTCTGGCTATTTTCAGTGGCTTTGGAAATAGTGCCAATGTTATTTCTTTTTTCAACAGCAGAAAAAAAAAGCAGTTTAAATCCAGCAGAAATGCCAGTCACTGGAGTAAGCATTAGGCTCTGAGTGAAGCAGCCTGCTCCCTGTGTGACAGGTGTATAAGCACAGCTCCTGCTTTGCTTCCTGTTAATTAATCTTTACTCAGGAAGAATTTCAAAAACCTCCTGTTGATCTTGTCAAAACAACACATTTTGCAATCTGTCTGTGAATTAAATTAAGCTGCTTTCTGACAGCATCATGGTAAATGGCATTGTCTGACTCGAAGCATTTATTTTCTTTATGGAGTACCCACTCTGCCAGTATGGAACTCTTGAGGATTGTCAATGCCAGTGTTTGAACTGATGGAAATCGAGTTCCAGGGCATACTGGCTGTGCTGTGAGTGCAGCAGGAGGGCACAGCTCCCTGATATGCCAGCTCTGACCAGTAACACCTTTGGGTTTCTTCTACTGTAACAATCCAAACACTTTTGCCATAGGGAGAGAATGTTGTCATTTCCCTCAGTGCACATGAGGCGATCCAGGATGGGTGGAAAAAGGAGATGCGCTGAGCAGGAAATTATATGGGAAAATCCAGCTTTATCCCAGTTTGTTCATCCCTTTCCCTGGACGTGAGCTGGAAGAACAGAACAGGCTCTTCTCCCCAGAATACCCTCTGCTGTCTGCTCTGTGGATGTCCTTCACCCTGTGCTGCCAATGCCGCACACAGGGTGACTTTGGTCTTGTCACAGTCAGTTCAGCTTTGACACGTGGTGGGATTTGTGGCTTTCCTGCTCATGGCCTCAGCCCTGCAGGTATCGCCCCCAAATACTTCCCTGAACCCAGACAGTTTCCTCTGGTGAGCCCTGAGCGCTGGACCACGGAGCACCGCGGGTAGACGCGTTCCGGGCTGCTCTGAGTGAGAGGCGTGGGTTACCGGGTGTGTGCGGGGGTTACCGGGTGTGTGCGGGGGTTGCCGGGTGTGTGCGGGGGTTGCCGGGTGTCTGCGGGGATTGCCGGGTGTGTGCGGGGGTTACCGGGTGTGTGCGGGGGTTGCCGGGTGTGTGCGGGGATTGCCGGGTGTGTGCGGGGGTTGCCGGGTGTGTGCGGGGGTTACCGGGTGTGTGCGGGGGTTGCCGGGTGTGTGCGGGGGTTACCGGGTGTCTGCGGGGGTTGCCGGGTGTGTGCGGGGGTTACCGGGTGTGTGCGGGGGTGTGTGTGCGGGGGTTACCGGGTGTGTGCGGGGATTGCCGGGTGTGTGCGGGGGTTGCCGGGTGTGTGCGGGGGTTGCCGGGTGTGTGCGGGGGTTGCCGGGTGTGTGCGGGGGTTACCGGGTGTGTGCGGGGGTTGCCGGGTGTGTGCGGGGGTTGCCGGGTGTGTGCGGGGGTTGCCATCGGTCAGTGCCGCTGGGGAGCCCCCGGGCCGCGCTGTCAGCAGTTTCTGCTGCGGCACCGAGCCCGCGCTTGCGCTGCCCGGAACGCGGCGCCGGACGCTGCCGCTGCCCCCGGCGCTGCGGGGATCGCGCGGGGAGAGCCGCTGGTTCCGGAGCCGCGGGGCGGGGCGGGGCCCGCGGGGGGGGCGGGGCCTTGCCGGCGCTCGCGCCCCTCTCTGCCTCGGTGCGGCGGCGCGGGGCGGGGCCCGTGCGTGGGCGCGGGGCGGCCGCGCAGGATGCGCGCGGGGGCTCCCCGCGGGCCGCTGCCGTGAGGCGCTGCGGGCGGAGCCGCGCCGGGGCTGTGGCCGCCGCCGCCTGACAGAGCCCGGCTCCGATGGCCCGAGCGGCGCGGCCGGCTCCTCTCCCGCGGGCGCGGCGGAGCGCGGCGCGGGCCTGGCGGCGGGGCCGGGCAGCATGACCACGGGCTGCGGCCCCGCTGCGCTCGCCGCCGGCTCCCAGGCGCGACCTTGATGCTCCGCGTCCCCGCTCTACAAATATGATGAAATGGCAGCCCCGGAAGAAGGTGAGTGGCGCGCAGGGGCCGGCGCCGCCGCCGGTCTCCCGGAACGTGCTGCCCCACAGACGCGGGCGGAGCGGCGGGGCTGGTCCCGGTCCCGTCCCGCGGCCGCGTTCCGCCGTGTCTCCCCTGTCCCCCCTTGCCGGTGCAGCCCCGGCAGTCGCAGGAGCCTTCACGAACTTTTCTCGCTGCGGCCGGTGCCGCGCCCGCCCCGCCGGGATGCCGAGGAGCAGCGGCAGCGGGGCCGGGCCGGTTCCGCCGGTGGGCATGGGCCTGGGCCGGGCCGCGCCGTCCCCCCGAGGACCGCCCGCCCGGCTCTCGGGCCGCTTCCTAATATGGCTGCTCGGCCGGAGTGCGGCCGGGCAGCGGGGCCCGGCGGACTTGGGGCCGCCCCCCCCGAGCCCGGTGGGTCTCTCGGCCCGTCGGGGCGCTCCCGCTCCAGCGCGCTTGGCAGCGCTTTTTATTGACATTCTTTGGGGGGGAAATCCAGCAACCGGAGCGCGCTGCTCCCCCAGCAGTGACCCCCTGCTCCTGGCAGCTGCGGGCCATTACACTCCTTATTTTCCTTTTGCTTTTGGAAAAACCTGCTCGAACCAGCAGGGCTCCGGCTCTCTTTGTAGCGTGATGTGCGATACTGTGTTTTACATCAGGGGAGAAATAGGAATCATATGTGAAACGCATGAGAGCGTCTCTCGCTTGGAGTGCTGGACGTGGAAGTGAACGGTGCTTCAGAAGGTCCTGATGGGGTGTGCACTGCTGCTGCCTGCCCAGGGAACCCGCCGGGCTTTGTGTCATATCCTCTCCTTCCAGCTGTTCCGAAGCTGTGCCTTGAATTCCATCAAGCAGGCAATGCCTTCTAGTGAGAGTTCTCATTTCAAATTGTTGTGTCTTCAGCAAGATAAAACTGGTGATGGGCAGGCTCGATGGGAGTGCCCGTGTGCTCTTCAGGCCCCTCTGTGCCTCCTTTCAGGCTGGTTTTGAGATGTCTATAGCTATAGATTTTTAAGTGTCTGTTTTTACTGTTTTCAACTGAATGTGCAGTCACTCATGTGGTTATGGCTGTGAAAACCCCTCCAGGCCATGGTTACAGCTGTATCGACTGAACCACTGAAATATTATTCTTGGCTGCTGGCTGGACTCCTCAGCTCTGGAAGATTCTGTTTCAAGTGTCAGGATTCACTCTGCAGTATTGGCTCACCCATGTATACTTAAATCACCATGTCAGATGCTTGGGTTTTTTTGTCTACATTATCATCTATATCCAAACTGAGTTGATTTTGGGCAACCAAGTTTGGTTGTGTGGAGAGCACAGGAGATGGCTGAACTTTTCTGAACTGTTGAGGTTTTTTTTCCTAGTGTGAGTAAAACATAATTCCTGCTCCTGCTATGGTGGGATGGAAGCTATGTTCATGCTGGAATAGGTCCTGTTCTGGAGTGTTCTACCAGTAAAACCTAGAAGCGGTTGTTCTGCTGCTGCTGCCAGCACTCAGGTGAGTGGAGCCGGGGTTCCCGCGGGCCTGGCCTCTGCAGGGCTGCGTGAGAACATGCTCAGCCCGTGGGAGAAGGCGCTGCTGCTCTGGCCCTTGGTAGGATACAGACCGAGCAGGGCAGTGTAGTAGGGAGCGTTCCTGTAGCCCTTGGACTTTTGGCACTGTTGGTTGTTTCTGGCTGAGTTTGGAGAAGTGATTTGTCTGCCTCTGCCGTGTGAAACACCCCCTACAAGAGCTGTCGCGCAGCAGTGAACGTGCGTGTGCTGTGCTGAACGAGAGCTCTCCTTGGATTTATTGTATTTGTACTCCTGATCATTTGCTTTATCCATTCTTTTTAATTGTTATTAAATGTTTAAGGTGTTTTGTTTTTTGAGGGTTTTTTTTGCTTTTCCAGCTATTAAATTGTGCAGCACAGGATCGCATGCAGTTTGTGAGGCTGTTTGTAAACCTCGAGTAGGTTCCTTTGTTTGGTGGTGCTAAGGTACCACTGTCACCTGTAGCGTGTAAGGCGTTCTCTTGCCTTCAGCAATGAAAAAAAGTGTTTGCATGTGACAGAAATATTTATTTTCTGTTGCCTTTGTGTGCCACAAGCACCATATTTTACAAAGACTCTTTTCCTTTGGACTTCCCTGACTTGCCTCTGGCTCTGTTTCCTGTCAGGTTCCCACTCTCCTGTGTCTGGCAGGTGCCTAGTTCAGAGCATGGTTCGTGTTTGTGGCCACTCTCATGGGATGTGTTTCTGTGGTAAATCAATGGTCAGTGGCACCTGAAGCCACTGGAACAGGTGGGTGAATGGATGGACAGACGGATGGATGGGCTGCCGGTACCGTGCGGAAGCTTCTTCCCTTGAGAATCCAGGCTAAAATTCCAGCATAAGATGCCCAAGGCATTAGGGTGAGCACAACGGCACTGACAGACTCTCAGGAGGCTGGTAATTAAATTATACATGATCTCGATACAGAAATGGCTGATGCACTGTATTGATTACATTCTTTGAAAAGCATCAAATCAGCTGTGTTGCAGTGCCGAGTGGCTCAGGCTGCAGGAATTACAGCTCGCTTTCCAGCGTCCCCTATCGCAGCCTCTTTAAAGCTTCCTTTGGCTTCAGGGTATGGTTTGGTGGAAGGCTGAGTGTGCCCTGTGCCCAATCCTAGGGATGCTCACTGTCCTTCGCTTTCCAGTGTCCCTTATCGCAGCTTCCTTTGGCTTCAGGGTATGGTTTGGTGGAAGGCTGAGTGTGCCCTGTGCCCAATCCTAGGGATGCTTACTGTCCTTCCTGGCTGTTCTGTGGTGCTTCTTTCTGGATGCCTTCCCTCAGCTGATGGAAAAAGAGGATGGCTTTGGGGATGATGTGCTCTTGTTTGCCAACACAGATTCTTCTGTCTGTGCATAGTGATAAAAGAGTAAAAAGCACTATATTTGTGCTCGCATGGTGGGTGCTGGAGCTCAGAGCACTCCCTTCAAAGCTATCGTAGCCAGCAAGTTGTTATGCAGAAGCAGTGTTCTGTATCTTGTGTGCTTAAGGAGCCCAAGAACAGAAGCTGTTTTACATATTGACAAAAACTGTGTCTAGGAGTCACTTGCTACTCAGTTATGATGACAAAATGCTGGACAAAACCTGAAACCACTGACTGTCAGGTGCAGATTTAATGGAGAATCCAACCAATCATTAGTGACAACACAGGGCTGAGCTGCTATATCACTTTGTTACCAACAAGCAAAAGTTATGTGTATTTACCAAGTGTGTTTCAGGAAGAGGATTCATTCATAGGTAGTAACTCCTCTGTAATCAGATGGCTTTTTCAGTTTCCCGCAGTACCAAGAAAACATGCTTTTAGTAAATTCTTGTGAATTTCACTGTATTTCTGTCATAACTTATACTCTTTTAGATTTGTATTGGTTTAGTGAGTGAATTTTAGCGAGCCCTGCACTAGCTCTGGTCATGGGCTTAGAGCGGGCTCCTTTTTGCTGTGCTGCTGGAAGCAGCAGCATAGGATTAGGAGTAAAGAATGAACAGGGATATATGGCAGCAGAGATGTGCAGAGGCTGCAGTGGTCCAGCAGACTCTGCTTCCACAACTGGTGACAACATATGTGGGATTGTACATACTTCCTTGTGAAAAATAGCAAATAACTGACATTACAGTTTCCTGATGTACATTTTCCTTGTGCACAAGAACAACAAATGCAAAGCTTAGTCTCTTGTAACCTCTGATACTGCGTTTGAGTTTATGCAGTTTCTACAAATACTGCAGCAGCTGTGGCCATACTTGTCCTCATTGCCCGAAGGAATGCACATGGAGATGATGTCTTCTAGCCTTTGATTTTACTCAGCAGAGAAGAGCTGTTTTGTCCAATGCAGTATTATAAATAATGTTCCTTTGGCTTAAACTGCAGATGTGGTTTATTCCTCCTCTTCTCTGTGTGCAGTTTTGGATGCCTGTGTCTTTTAGGCTTCCATAACAACCCAGTGATAGGGTCATCAGATAGGGATTGGTGATCCTTGTTGTTAATATCAAAGATAGATGCATGTTCCAGCAGAGCAGAGCTGTGGGTTAATCCATGTGATGGCAACATACAATTCACCAAGAAACAATTCCTCTTATATTTCCTAACTACAGCAGCTGATAGGAATACTCTTTGTAGTAGGTGCTGTACTGGAGAACTGCAGAGTAAAAGATAATTACTTGTAATTATGGAAATTTCTGCAAGGGAAATTGTCTTAATTTGTTCCTGTTAAGAAATGGAATTGCTCTAGTTGCCGCATTTGAATCCTTTTAGATGATTAATGCAGTCTTCTTTCATTACTGTGAATGGGCTCTGTAACCTTCTGATACATCTAAAATCACCCTTTTAATCCTGCTCATCCTTTTGAGCTTCTGCTAAAACATGGTTTGGTTTAGAAGAAAAATCAATAACATGATTTTTGTTATTGATTAAGAGCTGACAGAAGGGCTTAAAAATGAACATACAGAAACACAAGACGAGAGTGAAGGTGTACAGTTTATTGATACAGGTTGGGTGAACTGGTTCAGCCATAAAGTGTTTGGGAAGGAGAGCCTGTGTGTGAAGGAGTGGAAAAGGATTCCAAAGCCAGCCTAAGGAAGTGCCTAGTGTGGGATGACAGCAGAAGCCTGGGATGGCAACTGTCTGGAATGATGAATGGGGAATATTCTCTGATTGCTTCCTCCTGTGCTGAGAAAACCAGGACTTTATAAATAATAAAATACCTGCCTATGTCATTGGTTCGATTGGAATAATCTCTGAGGTCATTGCTCTTTGGTGAGCCACAGCTAGTAACGGCAGCAGCAGCGCTTGCCTTGGGGTATTTATTGAAGCTGTGTGGATGGTTCATTCCCTAAAGCAGGGCTGTGTGGCTGGAGCTGACCCTCCTCACTGTGGGGCTGCTGGGAGGTGGCATTCAGGAGTAAGTCGTGGTTTCAAAAAAGCTTTTTTTTTGTCATGATAACAGAAGTGTGGCTCTTCCTATCAAAGTTTCTTACTGCTGCTTTTATTATTTGCTTGCTTGCTGCATTTACCGGAGTAAAGGAGGGTGATGAGATGAGCCCAAGTGAGACGTCATCTTGCTGGCTGTGTTTATGTGCCTTTCCTGGGCATGAGCAACTCGTGACTTCAGCTATTTTAATTACCCAGATCTAAGCTTGTTTAGTTTCTTGCTTCATGTACACTATGTTTTGAACAAAATTATACAGCTGAGATGGGAATGTTTATAGGATAGCCTATGGGATTCCAAAATTCTAGAGTCGGAATTAAGTTTTGCGGCTTCAGTTCCAAATAATTTGTCCTTTTAATGGAAAATAGTTTGTAAAAAGCACTTCTGGCGGTCAGTGCACAAATGGGTTGACTCTTCCCTGGATGCAAACTGTTATTTGCCCTGCTTTGGACACGATGGAGCCATTGGAGACTTATGCTGGTGACTCCAGCTGAATGGCAGCTGATGCTGGAGGTCTGGGTGATGTCTGCTGTTACTCTTCCACCTGGGTTGTGTGGTGCAGAAGTGGCTGAGCAGCCCTGGGAGTGACCTGGCCACGAGGCTTCCTGGTTGAGGTGCTGCTCTCAGGCAGCTCTGCTCATGCAGGACCCCAATGCAGTCTTGCAGTACTGGAGCTGCCACTTCCTCAGATTAATTCAGATGTGATGTATCTGTGAAGAGCAAGCCAAAATGTATTCTGAACTAACCTGCTGTCAGGGTGATGAAGCAGCTGTCTGAGCTCATGACAAACTGCGCTGATTTCTCAGTCAGGTTTTTCTGTGCTTTTCTTTTTACCTTGTCATTATTATTTTCTTTTCTGTTACATTATCTTGTAACCTGCCAGGTGATGATATCAGCTCATCTACCTCGAAACCCAAGTCTGGAATGGAAGGAAAGGTGATTCCATTGATATTCTGCCAAATATCCACATTTCCCTGACAAACCTGCTGTTTTGTAACTTCCCTCAGCAAACACCATTAAGACAGGCTGGCCATATGCCTCCCATGTGGATGACTGCAAGGGGCTAACAATTCTGCTTCTCTTAAAGTGGAATCACACCTAAGCAGCCATGAGTGAACCTCCATAAAACATTCTCCTATTTTTACTCTTAAGTAGCAGGAAGGAGGGACTTAGAAGGTTGATATATAAAATATCCAGCTGTGTTACTCATTTTAATGAGGACTTTACAGAGACTGTTACTACTTGGCGCTCTCCCATTTTCCATAGAAATGTTAATCTGTTATGGTTGGAGAGCCCCTTCTTGAATTTCTGGGTTCTGAATTTTAGCTCTTGCTTGGATGCAGACCCACACCTGTTGTACCTGGGCAGAGAAACCCTTCTGCCAGTCTGCCATCATGTGGAATGCATACCACAGGGTCTTTCCCCCTCAGACCGGCTCAGTTCTTGGCAAGTCCCTGGTGCCTTCCTGGCAGTGGGAGTTATGGTTTCCTAATTACACCTGTGAAATACCAAGGGGTCATAAAGCCCTGGGTCTATCATAGCGGGGACTTGGGTAGCCACAGGTCCTCTTACCATAAAAGATGCTGAAGTTACAGGGCTTTTAAGAGCAGCAGACTTTGGAAGGCAGCTTCCATCGTTACGATCTCACCGTGCTGGTGAGCTGCGGTTGCTCAGTGTCCCATGGTCACTCAGCCAGACCTCATAACCAGGTGGGTTCTCTGTTTAGGAAAGCAGTTTTCTTTAAAAACTCTACCTGTGTTCTTGCTATAATCTTCTCGATAGCAAGTTTTGCAAAATAACTGGCCACGGTTATAGCCAGCTGTTGAATTAGTTTAGGCTCTTTTTCTGCTAATGGTCCTCTCTTTGTCCTGTCACAGGCTTTTAGGCCTGCATAAAGTATCAGGCTCTTGCTATAAAATCTCACAGAAGCTTGGTAGAGGGCAGATTTAGACTGGATATAAAGCAGAAGCTCTTCCCTGTGAGGGTGCTGAGGCACTAGCAGAGGGTGCCCAGAGAAGTGGTGGCTGCCCCATCCCTGGCAGTGCTCAAGGCCAGGTTGGACACAGGGGCTTGGAGCAAGCTGCTCTAGTGGAAGGGGTCCCTGCCCATGGCAGGGGTTGGAACGGGATGAGCTTGAAGGTCCTTCCAACCCAAACCATGCTGTGATTTTATGAACAGTTTCCTTCACATATAAGAATGCAGACCTCTGCCCTCAGAGGTGTCAGTTTGGACAGCAGTCCATGCAAATCACCTCTGACACCTGGACCACTAGTTTCTTCTCAGCATGGCTGCTCTTCCTGGGAAGTCTGGGCATAAGCTTTGTTTGATGTAGAAAAAGCTGAGAAATTATTTTGAAGTTATTTAACTTTTGTCTGAGATCAGATCAGTGTAGCTCAAATTAAAGAAAGGAAGAAAGCATCTTCCGGGAAGTAAAGTAGCTCCCTTAGTAAGAATTCCTATCGAGCTCCTGTTTTCTTCAGTATGCCACCAGTTATTAGCAACACAATAAAGAATAGGTTTCTTAGTTGTGTGAAAAGCAGATTGAGCTATAGGGTATTCTGCAGGGAAGAAATGGGCTTGAAAGTGAGCCAGAAGCTGTCATTTCCCTTTTCATCCATTAAAAAGTGCATTAACACTGTCAATCATAGGGCTTCAGAGGCTAGGCAAATACAGTCAGCATCCGCCAATAAAATCAAAGATTTAACATATCTCAGTATCAAAGTTACATTAAAGAGAGAAATTTGCCTTGTGAGCAGCAGTGCAGCGGTGCTTCAGCTGTGATGCTGCGAGCAGCGTGTCCTGTTCCGTGCTGCGGGGAGCCCAGTCCCGTCCCCCCCGCCCCGTGTCCTGCACATCCCTTCTCCCCCAGGGTCCTGCGTTTGCTGCCGCAGGGGGGGCTCTTAGAATTGGCAAATCACGGTGTGTCACAGAGCTCCGTCCCGCTGCGGTGGGAGGGTGACTTTTTGAGTACAGGTGTCCCTTTAAATGTGCTTTTGAAGCAGCCATTCTGCTCTTTGTGTAGCTGGCAGAAGATAACAGCACATTGTGGGTCTGTGTGTGGCTAACTGGCGTTATCTTCTGAGCAATTAGCAGCAGCTCAGTCAAACTCATCTGAGTAAATGGAGAAATTCCTGTCACCTTCAGTAGCTGTTGGATCTGGGTCTGCTCCACCAGTTTTGTGCCTGGACTGCTGAAGACATTAGTGTTGCAGAGTGGAAGTTCTTTCTCTGGTACTGTAGCTTAAGTTTAGGTTTTTGTCATCCCTTGCCTTTGCTGGCTTTTAAGAAAGAAGTGTGGTGGGGTTGTGTTCAGGGGGTTTTGGTGTGTTTTGTTTGGTTTAGATGGACTTCTGGAGAAGCCTTCAGAATCTACAGCAGTGTCCATTTTCCCTCACCTTGTTCCCCTGCCCTCCCCTGCTTTTTAAAAAGCTCCTGTCTTGTGAGGCTTTTAGGAGAATGGAATTTGGGACAGTTCAGAGGTGGGTTCAGAGGCACTCACTTGATGTTCTGCTACAGGGTAACACAGGAACCTGGGGAGGATAACATTCTGACAACTACAGTTCAGAAGGCGAGAGGGAATAGACTGTGCTGTAGGTTAACCTCAAGGACAGTTCCTGGTCTGGTGGTTGCGTCCTGTTTGGTACCTGTTTGGGTGCTGAGGAGATAGACAAGATTTCAAGCTGGTTTTAACAATGTAGCAGCAGTTGCTTTCCTCTCTCTGCCGGCTGAGTGGATATTGCATCAAGGTGTTGAAGCTCTTGCACCCTTGTTTTTATGTGAAAGGGTTTTGCCCCCAGTGATCTCATGTCTCACAGCACTCAAATTTCCTACGAGATACTCAAGGACTTCTGGGGTGAGTGTGGTTCTTCAGTGGGTCTGGGTTTTCACAGGGACTTCAGGTGTGCTGGGGCTTCCCTTGGCCACCCAGGTCAGGAAGCTGGAGAGCACTTTCTTTGAGTCTTCCCATGTTGGCTTTGAAGCTGGACTGTTTCATCTGTCCCACTCAGGGGATAAGGCATCAGATCTTATGAAGTAGAATTGTAAACAAGCTACAGCGCTCTGAGTTATAAGCAGTTCAGCTGACTTAAGTGTAAATGCTGTGGGATTATGTACTTGATCTGTTACAGTTTCCTAGTTCTGCCTGCCTCAGCACTTTCTTGGCAATTAATTTCATCACGGCTTAGAGAAGTGTTCTATAAGCTGCTGAGGAGCTTTCCTGAAGTCTGAGGCACTTTCTTCCTTGCTTACACAATGAATGGGCACTCTGGGATAATAAGTAAGGAGGTGCTCCAGTGGCCCCAGGTCTTCTGTGACCTTTTTCCTATGAGGTCTTCTCTCTGCAAAGCTTGGAGGTCTGTTGTTTTGGCCATGGATGTGTCCAGTGTCATCCCTTCCAACCAAACCGTTCGATGAGCCTGGGCTCAGACAAGTGTGAGCTGCAGCCTGGTGTCGTGGTCTGTCAGGCTGAAGGGCTGACAGACCCAGGCAGCGAGTGTGAACCAGGCGGCAGCTGGTCTCCAGCTCTGCCTGAGATGTTAACGATGAGCTGCATCAGACTGACGGGTGCAGGAGCCAGCTGGAGGGGAAAGGATGTCACTGAGGACAGCCATGGGCTTCATTAGGCTTGTGGCTAATAAGCAGTTCCAGTAAGAGAATCTAGTATGCGACACATCAGTGAAGACAGAAGGCAGGGTAAATTCTTTACAGTTCTGCTGAAGAGCAGTCTAATGCTCTTCCTATTAGTGAGTTCCCCAGAAGTTACTTTAGCTTTCCTTAGTTTTCTTCAGCGTGCAGAAGTCTTGGGAGAGCAGGGATGATCTTTGGTTCCTGCAGTTACAGAACAAGGCTCTTGGCAGCAAAAATACATGTGTTCGCTTTCACCTGAGACAAGGTCTTGATGCCGCTGTGAGTGTCACTGAATAGTTCCTGAGACTCCTGGATGCAGGCTGAATCACTGTTGCTTCATTCTTGGCTTCCCGGAGTCCAAACCACAAACATGGGGCAGCTTTTGTGTCTTCTGGGTGGCACCTGCTGGAAAGTGAGGGCAGGGTCAGTTGCAGGGGCTGCCTGGTCAGGGCTGACAGCTCTTTAGGTGCTTTCCTGTTATTTCTTCATGTCCTAGTTGTGCTGTTGAGGAAACCCATCTGTGCCAAGTCTCATAGTAAATACTTAGAGCTGAGCCTTTTGCACTCTCTTTTTAATCCCCCCTCAAACTTGAGCAAACGTGCCTGGAGACAGGTAACCTCCAGTTACCTGTGAGAAGCGCAAGGCACTATATTAGTATTTGATTCCAGTTATCCAACCATATTTTTACATTGTAGTCTCCTAGCTGAGCATTCTCACCAGTGCTAGGGTATGGGTTATTACTACAGAATTTAATGTGTGAGTTGTGCACTGAGCTGCGTTCTTTGTCGAGGTGATGACGTTCCTGATATTCCTAGATTTGTGTGTGACAGAGCACCCCCCCTGGCATCTTCAGCATTTCTGTTCTAATTTCTGTGGTGCAGCATCCTTCTGAATAGGTCATCTTTGGGCTCTCACAGTCCTAACTGGCTTCATTCATGGCTTGAAAAAGCAGGAAGTGGTAAACACAAAGCTTTGAACAGTTGGTGCAGAATGGAGAGTTCCTCTGCCCAGCCTGTCTGATGTGAAATAATGCAACAGAGGGAAATTTTCCTGAGGGAAATTAGACTGAAAGATGCGCGTGGGCTGAGCGTCTCCGTCTCCTGGAGAAGCTACGTCTTCTGAGGCATAATTAAAATTCTTTCCAGTTACTCACAACACACAGAGTGGGTAAGTGTGGCAGGTGAGTGACAAGCATAAACACAGATAAGAACAGGCAGATGGGGTGAATTTCTTTCTCTGACTGAAGCTTTTGTTCTGAGCTGAATTCACAGTTAGGATACAGACATGAAGATGCATCTGCCATTCCAGATGCTGATTTCTTTTTTTCCTGCTTCCTTTTTCATGTAGCAACCTCTTACCAGCTCGGACTTTCCTTCCAGCTCGTGCTGTGCTTGTGGTGCATTGTCTGTTGCAGTTGAAACTAAAGTGATTGTTTGTGGCACCATGCTTAGTTATGGAGGAGTAAGGAGGTACATGGCTTCTGGTGTGGCGAATCAACTACAGTGTGGTTAGTCTTCACACAGAGCCCTTGGCTGCATGAGTCAGTCTCCTGTTTGCTTAGAGCACCTAAACCTTTGAGGCTTAAAAGACTGATGACATGCCAGGTACAAGATTTATTTCTTAAAAAGGTTGATAGATTTTCTAGTTTTAACCTTAGTCTTACCCTGTTAATCATCTCAGCATTGACTGATCCAAGTTTTTGTTCCAATAAGCAGCTAAAATTAGGATTCACCCCATTATAGATGTTCATTAACCTGTACCCTCTTTGTGGACTTGTGTTTCACTGCAGTAAAAGTGACCCCAGATCTTGCAAGTATCCCCAGAGACATTATTAGCAAGACTATTAGAATCCTCATGGTGCTGCTGGTGGATGGTGACCTCTCCACTTCTGTGAAAAATCTGCAGCTTCTGTATTAAATCCTGGAAACCCTAGAGCCCACCCCAGGATAATCTGTGCCGTGAGCACAGTTGTGCTGGTCCATCCCTTTGAAGCCAGAATATGTCTATTGCCATTTGTACCAAGTGTCAAAGTGATAGTTATGTTAATGTCAGGCTGTACCCAGGTCTGTCTGGGTCTTTAGTAATCAGTGAAGGAACTCAAGGGGGTGTGCCCAGTCCCATCTATTTGCTGCTGTTTGACTCACCATATCCTGTTGAATCCATTTCACAAATGCAGGTTCCAGGCATTTCCTTGCCTGATACTTATTTTCATTGGAAAATAATGTTCTCATTTAAACAGCATTAAATCCTTTGAGGTGTTGAGCCCAGACTTGTTAGACTGTTTGGATGCAGCTCTTGTGCAAAAGGTCACTTAATGCTGCATTAAAATCACTTGTTCCCGAATCATCTGAACCTGTCTGAGGGGTTCTTATCCTCAGGATTTTACTCTGCACCTAGCTTTTGTCTCATGTAGAAGCACAGAGGAGGGAGTGCTGTGGCAGCTGGAGTGCTTGTTCAGTCCTCCTTATTCCGAGCATCCTTTCCCATCACTGTCCTTCCCGCTGCCTTTGCTGCCATGGAGATGCCTCACCAGCAGCCACCCACCGGTGCTGAGATGGCGTCTCCTCCCTGCTGCTGCCATTCCTATTGCTGTGCTTCTGTCAGCGTTTTCCTGGTTTGAATCCCATCTCCTCTGTGCTCATAGCACAGTACTATTGCCCTTCCAGGCATATAGCTGTTGGATGTAACACTTTGTGGTCCAGCCCAGCAGTGTCTCTCTCTTACTTTGGTACCTTTTAGTCACTGAAATGCAGTGTTTTGCGCTGTTCTGCTGTCTGGTTTTTGTATGAGGCTTTTCCTGGCTTCATGTGATGTGTGAGAAGGCAGGAGATCTGCATCCCACCCAGAGGAGAAGCTGCGAGACAGTAACCGATCAGGTTGGAGTACATGTAATTCCTGTGTGATCCCTGTGCATAAAATGGGAAGTTTTCTGCAGCAGGCAGAGCCCTGTGGATTCTGATAAAGATAGCTTCCTTTGTCAAAAAATTAGTCTCTATAGTGAAGAACACAGTCATCAGGCAGCATGTCAGTGGAAAGAATTTGAAGGGTATTTACTTACTGGTTGTCAAATTAGAATCAATTTGTCTTAGTTTATTTATGTGCTCACTAGAGAATGCACCGAGGGAAATCATCTGAAATATCGAGGACTGCTGTGTAGCAAAGAGTACACAAGGAATTAGACACAGTGGTGGAGGGGTTGTATAAACACTGACTCAAGTAAAAACAAGGAGAGAATCCTCTGAGCCTCATGAACAGTGAGCTGTGAACATGGAAAATATCATCAAGAGAGGCTCTTCTGTTGGAAATTCAGAGTTCTGCTGAGCTGGGTTTGCTCTCCAGTGGGCCTCATGCCCTTCTGCCCTTCAGGCAGGCTCAGGTGTTTTTGCAGCCTGACTACATGATGTGGTGTCCCTATAAACCTCCTGGTTTCTACGTAAGGTCTTTGCTTACCATGAGATTCCCTGCATCAGGATTAACTCCTGATGAGTAGACTTCAGTCTCTTGGGTACAGGAGCTAGTGTAAGCACCTCTCTGGAGCGATCAGTGCTTGTATCTGCTTTGTTCTGCTGAAGGGAGACAAAAGAAGCCATGGCTTCAACTGGTTCTGTTGTTTAATGTGTTCTGTTCCTTTTGTTTGTTTTTTAAGTGTGCTTCTAACTCCATGTCAAAGCTCGGATGTGAACTGTGGCACTGACAGGTTGTGCCACCCCTGGAGGCCTCGTGCTGCCTGGCGTCTTTGCCTGAAGTGTTAATGGTGTCCATGGTGGCTGCCAGGTGCTGTGCTGGTACCGGCAGTGAAAGGTGGATCTGCAGGATGGCACGTGGCAGTTGTCAGAACCCCCAGTGCTGGCTCCATCCCCCCTTTACCTGGTGTGTTTATCATGAAGCTGCTGCCTGAGCTGCAGTTCTGTAAGATCCCGGGACTGTCACCGTTGCTTCCAAGCATCCAGCAGGCAGCTGTGCCTGTCTCCTACATGTGGCATTTACTCACACCAAGTCCTGGTGGCTGTATAAAGTGCGGATCAGCATCGTTTTAATTCTCATTGTGTTTTCTTGCAGCCTCTGGCATGACCCGTGTTCATGAGACAATCCCAGCTTTGTTTCAGTGTCTCAGCTTACTGCGTGGCGGCTGGTGACAGTGCTGCACACGGAGCTTGGGAAGTCTCTCTAAATTAGTTTGCTGGCATCTGTGTGAAGAACTGAAGCCAAAAGTGTCTCCTTTCAGAGGATCAGAATCGCATCATTATTGGAGGCAGTTCAGAGAAGAGTGAAAAAAGTGATTAGGGGCCCGGGGGGACTGATGTATGAGGAGAGATCAAAGGAGCTAAATTTGTATCATTTGGATGACTGACAGTGAAGGGGGAACATGAAAGTCTGTGATTATTGAACGTGTATAAAGAGGGAAGAGTTGGGGAGAGATTATTCAGGGTGAGATGATGGGGGATTACATTAGAAAGAGGGAAACAGCAGTTAAACAGGGGAATTTCCCAACAACAAGTTAGGGTATTAATTGTCTCTTGCTATAAAGCCAGTGACTTAAGCTACTGCTTTTTAATTTTCTGATGTACGCATAGAAAATGTTACAGAGAAAGGAAGAAGAATAAAGCCAAGATTGGGGCAAAAATGACTCCGTGGGTGTGTGCATCTTTGGCCTTGGTGGCCGTGTTTACATGATCTAGCATGTAATTGAGCGATGAACAGAGCAGCAGGTAGGACTTGGCGAGAAACAGGACTTTGCATCAGGACTAATGTGATCAGACTGGTGGAGGTCACTGTCTGCACCGTTCTTCCTGCAGTACCTGGGATTTCAAAAGTACTGCACAGGGTCAGTAGTGGTGTTGCTCTGGTTTAGAAGTTTGGACTATAGCCTAAATATTAAGGTGGGGTCTAGGACTTTACTTTCAGAATTAGCAGTTGCAGGAATTAGTGATATTTTAGATGCTGTTTCCAGGGCACTGCTTTAGAAGTACACCTCCTGCCAGGCGTCTCGTGCTCTCGCATTCATGCGTCTCCTGCTGAATCTTTCTCAACAACCTTTAAATGAGTCTGGGCTTCTGTATGAGCTCACTGGTTGTCTTTTCCACTGATGTTAATAGTATCTTAATAAATGCAAAACACATTTTGGAAACTCCAGACTTAAGTTCCAGCTGAATCTTTGCCTTCAAGCTAGAATTTGTTTGAACTGGAGCGGTGGCTGTATCGGGCAGGTCTTTTGGGCTGGCCTGAAAGTTTTCTTTCCCAGATGGTTATAGCACCAAAGCCTGGGAGCAGGGTTGTGTGTCATCCTAACTCCGCATTTTCTATCCCATTGTCAATTTAAAGCAAACCTTTTATGTTGCTTTGGCATATCCTTGCAAGTATAAACTGTTGTAGCACTCTAATTTTTCCTGTCTAGCTGGGAATAATAAATTCTCCAGTTTGGGATTACAGCTGCTCTGGACAAGTGTGTTTCATGTGTACAACAGGACTAAACCCAGTGAAACAATGAGCTGATAACCATCAAATGCAGTTAGAGGTGAGCCCAGGTGAGAATATGTTCAGAGCAGTGTGATGTATTGGTGCCTTCTCAAGTCCTGACATGCCCGTGGTGTTGCTCCTCTGTGAACTTGTCCAGTTTGTGCTCACGTGCTATAATCCTTGGCGTGCGGCTGATGTGAAGGGAGTACATAGCAGGTTATGTAAGGAGTGCTAGTGTGTGTAAAGGAGAGGATCATTGTGTACTGGTAAGACAGGGACATGTGTATTTAAAAGCAATGGGGACAGTGTATTCCTTTCCTATTGTATATTTCAGAGCAGAGGCTTATTGATTCAGGTGCCTGAAATAGTGATGCTTTGAAGCAGAATTTCCTTTGGGAGCAGTTGTGTGAAAGGGCAAAGGGGAGATGATTAAAATATAAACCTTCATACCCTGCTGAATTAGTCGTTCTCATTTCTTCAAATGACACTGTGTCACTGAAGGAACAAACATTTAGAGCTCCCCAAATCCATGTTAACTACTGCATCCCTGTCTGGGATGGATTAGTGACAAGAGGTTGCAGGGTTAAAATGCTGTGTATGGTGTGAAATGCCTGCTGCTGGGACACTGTTTGCTGTGTCTAAAGCAGTTGAAGATGTTGGTGGCTGTTGGCTGCTTTTCCACTGGATTATTGTACCAGATCTCCCAGTTGTAATGAAATGCACAGTCACAAAATTACATGTCAGCATTGTTGTTTGATATACCACTTTTCTGAGCTTTCCATCTCCCCAAAGGAAGATCCATTGTGTGAGAAGTGTGCCTAGGAATTGAATTGATATTTGCTGATATTAACACAGGACAACAGTGGATGTTCAGCTGGCCAAGAAGGCAGCTTTTCTTGGTGAGCAGGCTTTACTAGACAGTATGTTTTTCAGTTTTCCCATAAAAGGGTTTAGGGGCTTTATTCATGGAGATTTCTGACAGTGTCAAATGCAAATACCAAGATGATCCTCAATAACTTCTTCCTAGTCAGGCTTAAGAGGCTCCAGGTTCAAAGCAGCTGCCCTGAAGAGATTGTTAGAGCATTTCCTGATGTACCAATGTACGTTTGACTTATTTTCTGATGGCAGACTCTTGTGTGAAAGCTGTTGTGTGTCCCACGTCTGATGGGCTGTGTGTTTGCAGCTTTTCCACCGGAGCGTAAATGTGCAAAATCTGTGTGTTTAGTCCCGCTGAGGAATGACTCCAGCACTCTTACCAAATGATAATTTTGGTGTTGCATATGAAATCAGAACATCTGATAGTGAATGTCTTATGAGATATTTATAACAACTCTATTATTTTCTGTCTGCAGGGATCTGTGTTCATTCCTCGCAGCTCCTGTGTCTTCCCTGTGTTTTTATGCCCAGAGACTGATTAGGAAAAGCTTGCAGATTGTGGATTCCTGAATGCATTGGTTGAGAAGTATCTTGTGGCAGTGAATCATTCCTAATGCTGCCGTGCTGCTGCAGGCCTCATCACACAATGTCATTAATCGTCAAAGAACTCCTTTAAAACCAAGCCAAGATTTTACAGCGTGCAGTGGATCTGATCTTTATTACCCTGTTAATTATGTTGTACTTGCTAGCAAATGATTGTTTCTGCTTTCTTCTGTCAAGTGAAAGGACTTGTGATAAAGAAGAGTGGGTTGTTACCTTTGCCAGTACTATGAGGGTGAGCATTGTAATGTTGATGGCAATGCTAGCATCTGAGCACAGTGGGTCACTGCAGTGACCTTCTGCTTCCTGGGTGCCTGGACCACAGTTCAGCTGGGGGTTCAAATCTGGTGAGCATGTGGCAGATCTTGCTCCCAGCAAGACACAGGCTCTTCATCTTCTTGACAAGAGAGAGCGTGTTCAACCCGTTTCTCACGCACGAGTCAGTGCTGCGCTTCCAGTGTGCACCTTTGGCTGTGCAGAAATGTAGAAAACAGAGGGGAAGAGGGGACATGGCCAGAGGTGGCGATGCCCTGCCTGGCGCGGGTTGCTGCTCAGGGTGCTCCGGGCTGTGGGTACATCCTGCTGCAGGCGCAGGGCTGTCCTGCCTGTGGTCTCTGCTGGCAATAAACCCAGCAAAAATACAGCCTCTCTTAGTCTGGTCTTGGTGCAGTGCTGGTTTTGTTGTTTAGTTTTAGCTTACAGATCAGAAGGAACAAGTGCTTGCAACCTGCAGCATGGGATGCAAACCCAGCCCACCCAGAGTACGAAGTTCGCGGGTGAGCAGTTGTGCAGGAAGGGTCCCAACATCTTCCTGGGAGTGGGAAATTGCCACCATTCCTCTCGCTCTGGTTTTTGTTTGTCTGCATGGTGGATGTAATGCTCACTGAAACCTGGAATTTCCCCTGTGAGGGAAGAGGCAGCAAGCAAAAGTTTGTCTTTATTATGCTAAAGGAACACGTTGTTTTGTTAGTTGTTCAACCCTGATTGCATAGTCTGTGCTGGATCAGATGCGTGGTGCGATGTGCCTCAAATCTGATTCTAGAGTAGAAGACTAGCTGATCGATAGAAAGGAATTGGAAACACACTCGGGAGTGTGTAAACCCTGAGGGATGCTGGGTCAAACAGACCTTTGCGTAATAGGAAATGCCAAAGTTTATTTATAGTGAGGTGGTTGACCCTCACTGGATGTCACGTGCCCACCAAAGAGTTGGAAGAGTCTCTTTGGATCCTATGATACAATTGTCTTTTTGTGAGGCTGTTACATGGGAAGGAGCAGAACATGGCTGAAATTTATAACCTGTGACTCTTCGCTGCAAACTAATTTTCAAAGCAGATTTCTGTAAGGGGACTGAGTTGCTGTGATTTCTTGTGCAGTATAAATAATGTTCCTTTCGGTTTACATCAAACAGAGCTGCCATTGCTCACTGATCTAATGAAAGCTGTGGTAATTGCTTTTGTAGGTTCCATTTATAGATAGGACTTCTATAACTAAATTTAATTACTTACAGCTGAAACCAGTTGAAGTAATAAGTTCAAAATAACTCCTGTCATGTGCAGTGGAAGCAGCTTGTGCTCAGAAAAAGGCACTTCCTAATTGTTTCATTTCTCAATTAAGAGGAGAGTTTTCAGCTTCCACATATTTATGGCCTGGTTAAATGAAGAAGGTACCTCTGCAAATCTCTCATCATGGCTCATGGCATTAGGTAGGAGACTCCTGTCTCCTGCTTTACAGCACTTGAAGCATTTCCTTACACATGGGTCTTGCATTATTTGCATAGAGTGGTTGGTGTTCTCTGCAGATCTGCTCAGCTGTGATACACGGAGAAGTGACTTAGCCAAGATCACACCAAGCCAGTAGCTGGCGAGATCCAACACTACTGTCTACCAAGCAAATGGTGTTTCCTGTGATTAACACTTAGTTGTCTTAGTCCCTCCTGGAGAGATCCAGTTGCCTAATGTGACAGAGGTGTCTCCAGCTGCTGAGGTAGGGTCTTGCTGTGCCTGTTTAAAGCAGCTCTTGTCTCAGAGAAACACTGGCTTTCAATCTCCCTGGAGGTTGTAGGCATCATTGGTACAGCCTTCATCGCCAGCAGCTGCTGTAGCATAGAGGTGTACACGGCTGTGCCATGCAAGAAACACCAGTGTTAAAACTTTGACACAAGGCACACGAGCAAAAACTGTAGTGCACGTTCTCGTTTCCAGGCTGAACTGAGTCACAACTAGTTGGAGCTGGGGCAGTGCTGTGAGGACCGCTACTGCATGCTTGCCTAGCTCCTGCCAGCAGCACATGGCAGGGCTAGAGGGACCTTCTGTCAGCCCCGGTATGGTGGTTGTGATCTTGCATAATGATTTCCTTGTTGACGCCTGGCACCCTGATTAGAAGTACAGTTGAAGATGTGTGATGAGAAAGATTAGGTGCCTTAGAAGATTGACATGTGAAGAGTGAATTATTTACTGAAGTGTTTAAGAGATGTAAAGAATGTGATTCTTGTTTTTTCACTTCATTATGCAAGAAGGAAATTAAAGACTGCTTAACTGGTCTGCCGCAAAAGCTGCTGCAGGACAGTCCAGGGACATGGTGACGTGGGTGCAGTTGTGTCTGTTTCTGTGCCGGTGTGCAGACACTGACACAAAGCTGAGGTTTCTGATGTTAATATGATGTTAGCATGATTGATCGGCAGCTGGATGTCTTTCTGTTACATATGCATGAGTGCACACACATGCACACTTAAGTGAATTTGATTTCTTCATTGCTTGTCTTTTGCCTTTGTCTGACACGTTGTCATTTCAATGACCAAATCTTTCCAGACTCTTAATTCTCACTTTACATTTCTTTTAAAAATGTTTCATCTCCTTTTTTTAGCACCGGGCATTGTTTGAATCCTCTCTGTATGGACATACTTAAGATCAGGGTACACAGTCCCGCTTTACCAGTGTTGGCATCCAGAAGCCATGGAAGTGATAAGATTAAGAGAAACAACAGAAAGCATTTATTATCAGCAAAGCCAAGCCAACATGTGCACAGTGTAGTTGCATTACATTTTATTTTTTTCCCCTCAAATAATCTGATACTTTACAAAGCTGATGTAAGCCTTGGTGGAAAGGAGAATTCGTTAGCGAGTGCTTGCCTGTTCTGCAGGGAATGCTGCAAGCACACAGCTCTGCTTCGGACATGCTGCCCTTTCCTCCCAGAGGAATAGCTCAGCTGAGAACGCTTCTGTCATTAAAAGGATGAGTCAAGAGGTAATTACTCATGCCACCAGGTTTGTTAATATTGATGGGGGCTGCTTCAGGACTGGAATATGTGGATGAGTCCTTGGTGGTTGAGAATTGACTTAAATCCTGCTTTTTTGTGTGTGTTAAAAAGCTTTGTTATGTGTGTGTTAGGTATCTGTGTATTCATACTATCTGAAGTAGATTCCTAGGAAAGCAGATTTCCAGACCAGCTTGAGCTGTACTCTTTGATCCTATCACAGGCAGTTGAGTGTGGCAATTGTGGATTTCCCTTGGAAATACAGGGATTTGTCGCTGCTGCCATATAGTAACTGGTGAAACAGGCCAGATGTGGATTGCTGGACACGTGAGCACCGAAGAGGTGGACACGCAGTGTCCGTCGGGTGCAGGTCTGCTTGTGGTGGCTGCTGGCAGCACTTGGTGTGTGAACATGGTGGATCTGTGAAACGTTTGTCCATCGCCTCACGGATGTCTCTGTGGGGACAGCTTGTGTCAGTGTGCAGCTGAGGACAGGCTCAGGAACAGGGCAGCAGACACTGCTTTGTGAAGCCCACAGGGAGCATTCCACATTGAAAGAAGCAGATTCATAATTCATACTGTCAGTCGGGTTTATCTTTTACCAAATACACTCACCTTCCTGTTTAACCAGGCCCATAAGTCAGGTTGGGGGTGAGTGTCTCTTCAGCCCTATGAGAGCAAGTACTTTACAGTGGAAGGAGGGGTCCGACTCCTTTGGCTTTGTGCCCCGTGCTGTGGCTGGTGCAGCTGGGACATGCCATACGCCAACCACGGTGAGCCTCCAGGTTCGAGTTGGGTGAGCATGGCTCTAGGTGTTGGGGTGGTGGACACCAGCCCAGCGCAGGTCACCTTCCTGCTTTTGCTGCTGAGGAGCAGCATTGGGGCGAGGAACTGTTGGGTGGCACTAAAGCAGGTTCAGAACCTGTGGGGCTGCTGGGTGCATGGGTGAACGGGCTGAGGTTTCATCACCTCTTCCCTCTGGACCCTGCTCATTCATCTGTCCAGACCCATTCAAGTGTCCTGACGTGTGTTGGACCATCGTTAGCTGTGAGTCAACAGCTGCTGACCAAGGGATAACTTATTCAGTGTGTCTTATTTGGGAACGCAAAGGCTTCCTGATGAAACCTACAGAAGCATATTATGTCTCTGACATTCTGAGGTTTCATTATTGTGTCTTCAATTATTCACCAAGGCTGCTTGTTCACCTTCTGGCACCCTCATGGATCTGCAGGCTGGTGGCAGGCAGCAGGCAGTGCTTGCTGCTCTTTGTTCTCGTGGCTTTTTCTTGGTACCTTGTGGAGGAAATTTCCCTGTTACTTACTGGCTTCAAGCTCTTGCCCAAGGTTATTCACATTGTTCCAGCTCGCACCAAGTGAAGAGGACATCCCTGTGCAGGTTTTAGTGCATGGTGCAGAATTTTAGAAAAGAGAACCAACATTAGTGTATATAAATATATAAAGGGGGAGTGTCACGAGGATGGAGCCAGGCTCCACTCAGTGGCAAACAATGATAGGACAAGGGGTAATGGGTACAAACTGGAACACAAGAGGTTCCACTTACCCTCACTGAGAAGAAGTTTCTTCTCAAGTTTGACGGAACACTGGAATAGGCTGACCAGGGAGGTTGTGGAGTCTCCTTCCCTGGAGACATTCAAAACCCGCCTGGACACATTCCTGTGTAACATTATCTAGGTGTTCCTGCTCCGGCAGGGGGATTGGACTAGATCATCTTTTGAGGTCCCTTCCAATCTCTAGCATACTGTGATACTGTGATTAGTATTATAAACTCAACACCAGATGAAGGGGAGACTTTCCCTGTGGATGCACAGAGAAATGCTTTCATTTCTCCTGGGGTTCCTTAGGATGGAAAGTCTGAGTAAGGGCTGGAGTCTCTGTACCAATGCATGCCAAATGCCTCAGAGTTTAGAATATTTTCTTCCAAGCCAGAACTTTACAGAAGTAATGGAGTTCACAGGATGTGTGAGGAAGACCAGAACTTGTCTACAGATGTAGCTTTTGCTTTCTTTGTCATCACTTGGATAATTTCAGCCAAAGGAAGAATAGAGAAAAAGTGTGGGGAGGGAACAGAGCCTTCCCTTGGCTGGCTTGCCCTGGGCAGAGAGCTTGGGCATGGCTGTCATTGGAAAGCATGTGGCCTCCTAAATTCAGCTCTGCTCAGCAGTAGAATGTTCTCTCCTGCTCACTGGAGTTATTTGAATTAAGTACAATTGTAATTTGAAGGTACAAGGTGTTGGAATGAGGATTTCCAGGTGATGCTGCCTGCCTTGGGAAAAAGCAGCAGGAAGGGCCCCTGCCCTGAAAACTTGTTTGATTCCTCTGTAGAGGAGACCTTACTTCTGCACTCTTGTAACTTCCTGCTGATGCTTTTAGGTTGGCAATAGACTTGCATGAAGTTGAAATAATCACAGCTACAGGTTGGGCAGAGAAGAGATTCAGAGCAGCCCTGCAGAGAAGGACTTGGGGGTGCTGGTTGATGAGAAAATGAACATGAGCCGGCAGTGTGCGCTTGTAGCCCAGAAAGCAACTGTATCCTGGGCTGCATCAAAAGGAGCATGACCAGCAGATCGAAGGAGGTGATCCTGCCCCTCTACTCTGCTCTCGAGAGACCTCACCTGGAGCATTGTGTGCAGTTCTGGTGTCCTCAACATAAAAAGGACATGGAACTGTTGGAACAAGTCCAGAGGAGGCCACAAGGATGATCAGGGGCTGGAGCACCTCCTGTATGAAGACAGGCTGAGAAAGTTGGGGCTGTTCAGTCTGGAGAAGAGAAGGCTGCGTGGAGACCTCATAGCAGCCTTCCAGTATCTGAAGGGGGCCTATAGGGATGCTGTGGAGGGACTCTTCATTGGGGACTGTAGTGATAGGACAAGGGGTAATGGGTTAAAACTTAAAGAGGGGAAGTTTAGATTGGATATAGGGAAGAAATTCTTTACTGTGAGGGTGGTGAGGGACTGGAATGGGTTGCCCAGGGAAGTTGTGAATGTTCCATCCCTGGCAGTGTTCAAGGCCAGGTTGGACAGAGCCTTGGGTGACCTGGTTTAGTGTGAGGTGTCCCTGCCCATGGCAGGGGGGTTGCAACTGGATGATCTTAAGGTCCTTTCCAACCCTAACAATTCTGTGATTCTATAATAAGGAACTTGAGAAACAAGGTTCTTCTGTGGGACTGAAATCTAGTGAGCTCAATAGCAAAGCTGGAAATGCAAGCAATGCTCTTGCTGTTCTCCTTGCCTGTAGAAACAGATGCTGCTAACTGGCATTTGTAATTTGGGCCGGTAATTCCTGTGATGAAGGAAGGTGGATGACATTGTTTTGTGGTAGTTCAGAGCAGGCAAAGGGTTTGTTTTGTGTTCCTAGAGCATAGACCCTGCTAGGAAGTGCTCTTCTGCTGCTCTGTTTCGTCCCTTCTCGAAGGCACAAGGAGGTCACTCTGGTGGGTTGTTCCTTTCATTGCTGTTGTAAGCAGCAGTGTGAGACCTTTCGGGATCACCATGCAAACTAACTCTTCATGCTGGTTCCTGGCGTCGCAGGTCAGTGCTGATGTGTGGGAGAAACTGTAGTCCACAGCCCCTTAGCCATTCTGCCCTCAGCATGGCTTCTCTCTGTGAAGGAGTTTACAGTGTATTTGGGCATGAGAATTGCTGTTTTTGGACTTACCTGTTGAAGCCCCACTGAAGGATGACTCCTATTCTGGAGTCAGTCCATGTACTGTTCTAACAGCAAACCAGAGAAGTGGTAGGGCAGCTAAAATGAAGCAGATGTTTAGCAGGGAAGTAATTTGTAATTGGCCAGTTTGATGGTACCTCTTGACCCTTACAGGGCTGTTCAATAAAACTAGCAGTTTCCACAGCAACTACTAAATTACTTGGTGCTTCAGAGATCTGTGATAAAGGAGGTTGAGTCATTGTAGGGAAACATGGTGTTGCTGTTTCTCCCCTTTGCATTACAAGAGTAATGATCTGGCAGAACTTGCTGCGTGTGACTCCCCTCCTGAAGAATTTTTCCCACGTTCACCTTGGCCAAAGAGATTTATGTATTTCGTACTTGTGCAAATTTGATTTTTCTCCTTTCCTCCATCATCAGCTTTGTCCTTCTTGGCAGGCAGCGCTGGCTGAGCACTTGGGCTGGGACGGAACAGGGACGCTGAGCCAGGAGCCCGTGTCTGCAGGAGATAGATGTGTGCTGGCTTCTCTGTCACAGCTCCTCCAGGGCACCAGGTGCTTCTCTAGGGGGTGCAGAGCAGCTCCAGCATCCCGCAGGGTGCTCTGCAGCCGCATGGGCACATGCACGTCACAACTCGCCATCATCCAGCGCCTTTTCTGCTATTTACTGCTTTTTGTCCTCTATTTTGACAGCTCTTGGAAATTGTACTGTTCAGATTTTTTTCTTGTTCATGTGTTTCTACTCTGAGATAGGGACGTAGCTTGAGATCAAGGCAGTTTTGAGAATGGACCCATGGAGTTGCATGGAAGGGAAATGGCTTCAGGGTTGTTTACCACAAAGCCCAGCATAATCCTGGGGGCTCTGAAGATGCCTCCATGTGCACTAGCACCTCTGCAGGTATTTGGTTGTGTGCACAGGTGTTGTTTCAGTGCAGTGTGTGTTGTACAGGGAAAGCCGCCTGTGTTAAAATCCTCCCCTGCCTGTTTAGGATATTGTGGCACACTAGCTCTTTGGCCATGCAAATTGCTGTTTACATTTGATGCTGATCAACGTTTATCTGACGCTCGGTAGTTATGAAGGGTTTGAGTCATTTGGATAAAATGCCTTGGTCCCTCTGGATCCCATCCCTCCCTTCAGCATGTCAGCCCCACCACCGTAACATGGATCTTTGAATTATCTCTGCTGCTGGATTTGCCTCACCACTGTGGGCTGACCAGATGCTTTAATGTCTCATTTCTGGATTTTGCGGTCAGTTTTCAGTGGGATCCATGAAGCTTGCAGAGCCTGCAAGATGCGAGATGGAGAAGGGCTGAAGGGGAGCAGTCATTTGAGCTGCTGCTCAGATGAGTAATTCGAAGTGAGACAATGAAACTGTGCTGGAACACTCAAGCTGAATAGCAGAAAGAGCTCTGGTGGTGGATGTCTTCCAGTTTAGGACATGATTTTTATTATTCCCTCTTTTCCCTTTGTACTGGTTTTTAATTTGTTTTTGCTTTTAAGGGTATAAGAACAAATAGGAGCACATGTCTGTATATTCTTGAGCTCTGCAAAGGTTCTCAATGCTTTTGGTGGTGTTAGAATTGGGAGAATTGTGTGCACATGTACACTGGCAGTTAAATACCAAATGTTAATACGATTTAAGTCATGGTACAGTGCTGACATTAAGCAAAGCACTCAAGGTAATACGGCATTAAAAACAGCCTGCTGCTGGCCCAGACCTCACTGAGAAGCAGCCTACAGGTGTTATCTAACCCATCTATTGTAAGTTTTGTGTAATTCTGTATCTACAAAATCTCCAATTCTATCTGACCAGTATTGGTGTTACTTCTGAGCAGGATGAAAAGTGACTTTTCTTGTGCAGTTGTTCAGCCTGAAATTGGGCAAAACTTTGTCTCTGTTTAGGGATTCTAGAATATGCTGCATACGCATCTGTGCCCAACAGCTTTAAACACAAGAGGATGCTGGTGCTTTCCCTGTGATGAATTTGGGCATCAATTGGTTGGTGGTTACTTGTCCAGAGCACTTCACTCATGGCTGTTCTTGCTATTCAATAAGACTTAAAGAGTTGTATGTGATAAAGATGGGAAGGCTGTCACCACCACCTGCTGTGGAAGGTGGGGATGCTCTTGGAGGGGGGAATCTGGATTGGAGCTGCTGTTTCTAGAGCGAGCCTGAAGCAGGTAAGAACAGGGCAACAGCCAGCAGCTACGCAGAAAGCTGGGTTCTTAACTTAGACTGAGCACAGATTTGACTCTTTACTATTGATGATTCCGTTTCATTCAGGTGAGCAAGTGATCTGTGCACAGTCTCTGCTGGCCACACAGTTAATAAGAGTAATTAAATGCTCTTTGGATAAAACAGTGCTTGATGCTCTCTTCCTGTTTTCCTGTATAGGCTCAATGGGGAGTAGAGGAAATTTCCATTTCCAAGTAGTGTGGCTTCTGTAGGAGACACCCTGGAGTGGGTGAAAGGTGGAAAAGCTCTGCTGCAGAGACAGAGACCCATCGGGGCTCTGCTTGTTCTCTGGGGCAGGGTAATGGCAGCAGTTCAGGTGCCTGCCCAGTGTACGGGCTGCAAAGGAAGATTGTTTCCTAGGGTGCAGCCTTAGCTTTGGGAAGTGGGAGCTCAGTTCCTCTGGACAGCAGGCAGTATTTATGCATGTGCTGCATGTGTTCTGAATTAAAGCGCATTCTTCCCTCTCCTCACATTCTTGAAATCCCACAGCAGAGATTTATCCTGTGTTTTTTCTTGACAATTTGGCTGTAAAGCAGTTACAAGGGGAGAGGAAAGATTCAACCTGGTCCTTGGCCCCAAGCAGCCGTAGTGGCTGTTCCCTCATTTCCCTTCTTTTCGGTGGCAGTGCCGCTTGCCCCGTCCCATGGGTCCGTCTGTGCGGGACGTTTTGCAGGCTCAGAACAGGCTGGTGAGGTGCTTCGTAGGTCACTTGTGCTGTTTTTGGCATCATCTCCTGATCTGGCAAACCAAGGGAGCATTGTGGAAAAAGCGTTTTCCCTGTGCTTGCCTTTCCTGTCCAGATAGTGGCTGTCCAGGGTCCGAAGCTGACATGAGTACAAAGGTGTTTTGGATTTCCTCCCCTGTGTACAATGGGAGCCTTTGTCTAAGGCTGTGGCTTTTTTTTTTTTTTTTCAGGTTTTCCGTGTTTGTTTGACAGTAATTTTCTGTTCCAGGTTCTTCTGATGCAGTTCCAGTTCTGTTCCTCTGCCTCCATTATCCAGTTGCAAGTTGGGCAGCAATTCATGATGTAAATGAGCATCTGAGCATGAAGACTGCTGACAGCGTTAAGGGATGAGCCCCCCCATGGTGGTGGGGTTGCTGTGTGCAGTGCCAGAGGGTTGTGCAGAGCAGGGAGGAGGCGCGGGAGCCCCTGGCGCCCTTGGCCGATGGAGATCCCAAGGCAGTCTGTGTCAGGGCAGCCTGCAGGCTCTGTGTCCTGAGGCAGCCGGGCGACAGGACAGGTAATCCTGCAGTTTGAGCTGTTCTGAAAGCATTTCTAAACAGCACACCATCCTGCCCAGTGATGTGAAGTGTACAAGATGGGCTACTGTTAGAAAAATGCTTATAGCCTGGAACTAAATCATATTCCAGAAACATGAGCTCATGCTTCAGTCTTACAAGAGACTGTGGTAAGACAGGATTGAACTCCTGTGGCTGCTGCTTCCCTCTAGCTCTTGCAAGCCTTGCATATGAGGTCTGAACGATTCATTGCTATGGATTCTACTGGGGAAAATGGTATGAGCTCCAAGAGTTATACCAGAGCCTGCTGCAGATGCCAGTACAGCATGAGTGTTTGCCTGGATTCCTGGGCCAGAAAATTAAAGAATATTTTTATACTTGCCCGATAAGAAAAGCATTGAGTTGTCTTGGGCTTCCTTTGCTGGGCTTGTTTTTGTTTAGCAGAATCCTGGAAAATATAGAGGTCCCATTCATATTCATATGTGCTCTTGTTTTGTATCAATTATAAACCAATTATTATTGCTGTGCCTAAACCAGCTTTTTCATATTGATACTAGAAGGGTTAATAAAAATGTCAGAGCCCCTCTTGATATTGGCCATTTCAGTGATGGCATTTACAGTCTAATCCTGCTTCAGATTGCATGTGAAAATTTAATATTCAGGGTCTTTCCAGTTATCCAGATGCGATCTCAGATGATGAGCATTAAAAACCTAACAAGCACATTTGTGTTTGCATTGCCTGGATGCTGCAGCAGTCAGTCCAGTGCTAGCTCCTACTAGGACAGATAGAAATTCTCCTTGTGCATTAAATGGGCTGTAATAAACACAGATGAAAAATACCAGCCTGTGCAGAAGCTGCACTGTCAATACATTGAGCAGAACAAATGGGACTCGTGCTCAGAATTGGAGAGCGACGTTCTGCTTGGCTGGGCAGGTGCTGCCTGCTGCAGCCCCGCCACCGGCTGCCTCTGCCAAACTGCAGCGGCCCATGAGGAGGGTCTTGCTCCGTGTTCTTTTTGTTCTGTCCATACAATTCTTGTAAAATTAAATTGAAGGTAGAGAAAAGCACCAAAAGCTGCGATCCTGCCATGAGAACCTGTCACGTGCTGAAAAGCATGGGGGCTGAAAAAGGGGGGGAGCCAGTGAAACATGAACAAGGTGGGAAGATCTGGTGGCTTTGGATGGGTCCTGATGCAGCTCCGCATCCCTGGCTCTCTGTGCCCGGGCTCGCGTGTGAGCAGGCTTGTTACAGGGCCAGTTTTCTGCATGGCTTTGATGTTTCTTGCCAAATATTTTTTGCCAGTTAATTAGAGTAACTTATTTTTGCTTCCAGAATATCAGCTGTGCTTTCTGTGGTGTTATGGGTAGCAAGCACTAATTATTCCCTGTCCTCCACCCCAGGCCATCTCCACTTGGCTGTATGAAATCTGTAACCTGGCTGCAGTGAGCCTAGGTGTTCATGGAGTAAAACATATCCATGGAAAGGCCATGTGGTCTGATTTCCCAGAACTCAAGGTCCATGGGCACACAGGATTACTCTCAAACAGCTTCTCTAATGTAGTACTGGTGACTTGATAAGATTAGGGGTTTGGTAGAGCTGCCTCTTACCCTTTAGTGCTACACCCCTCCCAAAGGCTCCTGGGAAGTGTGATTTGGAGATTGAAAAACTGAAGGAGGTGGTTCCAGCTCCAGCTCTGTGTGTTACATGGAGGATGCAGAGAGCCACAGGTTAGAAAACACCTGCTGTTCATCTGTCTTGTCCTTAGCAAAACATCATTCTCTTGTGGCTTTAATCTTCTTAAAAGAAATCACTAGTTCTTTCTTACCTGGGGTGAATGGACAATGAGCATAACTTTTGCTGTGGGGTGAGTTCTCCCCTGCCTTCACATGGTGTGATTATAACTGTGAAGTTCACTGAGGTGTGAGAAGACCCTGCGTGTGTCAGGACTGAAGAGCTGCTCCATGTCTCATTGCTTCAGCTGCAGCTGCTGGCTCCCTGCCTTTCCTTTTCCTCTCCTCTTCTAAAGGGTGATTCTCAGTTTCCTCTTTGCAGATCTTTCCCTTGATACAGTGTCTTCATTCCATTGCTAAACTAACTTGTGTACGCCTCTTGGGGAGGAAATAGGTGGTGTGAGTGCTCATTACTTACTTTGCTAAAGGTCTCTGGGGAACACAATGTGTGGAGAGTGTTCTGTATACACTGGAAACTGGAGAAGAAACGACGGAAGGGGTTTTGCAGGAAAAAGTTGGCTAAAATCTTCCTTTCAGTTACAATTAATAGATTTTTCTTTCAGGCTCTGAATGCTCTGTTTGTATTCAAATTAAGTGGTTTCCAGGGGGGACTTCCAGGAATAGATGTGGGGAGGGCACAAAAATGCTTTCCAGAGCAGATGTTGGAGGTGCCCGGTACAGAGCTGCGTGCAGCTTGTGAGCCTCATCCCTGCTCTGTTTTCTTCTGCCACCTGGAGCCTGTGGTGCCCTCGGGATGCAGAGCTTAGGGGATGCAGACTCTGGTGTTGCACCTGTGGTGCATTTTCTCCGCTTGGGACATGATGTTCACTTGGAGCTCTATACAAGAACTGGAAGTAGGGCAGAGGCTTCGCCTTTGTTTTGTTGGCAAGAAAAGCCTTGCCTTTTCTCTGTTTTCCTCACAGGGACCATTTTCCTTCATGGGAGACACGAACATGAGCTGTTGCCATGCCTATAGGTGACGAGTATGACGCTTTTTGTCCTACAGTGCTGTGTGTATGAGATAGGAAGTGAGAGGATTGTGCTGTGTGGTCCCTCTGAACCTTGGAAACAGAAGCCTTGGTATTCCTGTCTCATGGAGGCTGTGGGAGGTTTGTCTCCATGGCCTGCAGCATCCCCCTCCCTTTCCTTGGGGCCCTGTGTGCAAGCTACTGTTGGGTGCTGGGCTCTGCTGACTTTGGTACCGACGGGTGCTGTCTGTCCCCTCAGCGTGCGCTTGGAGGGAGGAGGTGGCAGGTTCTCCCTTCCTGCAGAGCGGGAGATGTGGGGCACCCGCCTGCAGTACAGCATTCCCTTGCTGCCTGCTGTGTGTGCTCTCATCCTTGGTACCTGAACCAGGCAGACATGCTTGTCCTGGGCCAGCCTTGTTGGCTGGAAAGGTTCCCATCAGAGAAGTGCTGTGTCAAACTGCCTCTGTCATCAGGTGTTAAAGAAAGTAATTAGATGATAATTCTGGGGAAAAAAGGGCATAAAAGTGTACACCATAATTTAGGTGACAGCTCACTTGCTGCTGGGAGGCCTTGCGCTTGGTGGCCACTGCACGTTGTTCTTTGTATTTTCTTTGATTTAAAGCTTCATGCTAGTAATCTAATTAACATTGAATTGGGTTTCCAGTACAGTAGCTTGTTTGGTTCAATAAAAGCACATTTATAGTAAAGGTTAATGAAAAGAATTTTGCTTTCATCTAATTAATTATGGGTGGTTCTACAATCAAGGTTTACTAATGGAAAGAGATTATATATTCATGTTGATAAATTTCTCATGTCATTTCTGATTTTCCTTAATCTCTGCATCCCTGGATTGGATTCCAAAAGTGTTTGAAAGCTCTGATGAAATACCAGTTTGGGTATTAATTGGAGATTTATTCTGTTTACGTAAAATGACTTCTACAGTTGTATAGTTAATGTATCTTGAGCAGGTTTCTGTTACAGATGGAGGGAGATAGTGATCAGGTCTCATCCATGAAAGCAGTATTAGGAGCCACTCTGGAGGAGCACCTTTATGTTTATAAAGCACTTCTAATGAAATGCAAATATTGTTTTATCTTCTGACAGCTTTGTTTGTGCTCTTGAAATAGCTTTGAGTGAACCTGAAGTGCAGCAAAGTTTGTATCAGGAGAGTATTAGCCATGAAGATGAAACCTGAACAATGGGCATCAAAGGTGCTTGAAGAGTCAGGACCTCAACTACATAGTGTCTGCATTATGTGTGGGGAGAGGAGGTTCAGCTTCTGTCTGGATCTTTGCATCATTCATCGTGTTTCATTGCAACTTGAGCTTTCAGTACATTTTGATCCCTGCTAGTACTAGGTGTTTATATTGGACTTACTGGTATGAACTGATGAGAAAGGAAACAGGTTATTTGCATGCTATGTGAGCCAGGAGGGCTGAAGTGGAGGTCTTGAGAATGAGCATTTGGTTATAAGTGGTTAAGAATAAGTCCAAGTCCAAGAGGAAAGCTTTGCCTTCATAGTAATTACCACCCATGGTCTCCAGAGCAGTTCTGAGGCCCTGCAGAGGGTGGAATGTCATCACACCCGTGTGTGTGTGTGTGTGTGTGTCTGGATGCTACTCACAGACCAGGCGGTGCTGTTCAAGTATTCTCTTTTAATTACAGCCAGCATGACCAAAGGAGCCAGAACGTGCCTGTGTAGCCCCAGTGTCCCCCAGCATGTGGGCATGGGCACAGCTGGTATTTGTGACTTCTGCCAGTGAAGTAATTGGCACTTCTTCTTCCCTTTGGCTTTCCAGGCATACTTCCGACAGGGTGTAGCCCTTCAGTATCTCGGGCGTCATGCGGATGCACTGGCAGCATTTGCGTCAGGACTGGCTCAGGATCCCAAGAGTCTGCAGCTTCTGGTTGGCATGGTCGAGGCCGCCATGAAATCTCCTATGAGAGGTAAGCACCAGGGGATCTTCTCAGGGATGACAGTCATCTGCTGAGGTACTTAGAGGTGGTAGCATCAGTCCATCTCTGACTCGGCCAGCACTTGAGGCGGGGGAGAACCTGGAAGCCCGAAGGGAAATGTTTCAGGGTTTGGCTTCTCTGCTGAGAAAGGAGCCTGAAGTTGGAGGAGGAGCAATGAATATTCTTCCAATTCAGACAGCAAGATGGTGATACCCAGCTCGTGAGGCTGCTCTTGTGCAGCAGTTCCAGTGAAGTCCTTGCTCATTTGTCTTTTGTCCAGTATCACTGTAGATAGGAGAGCTGTGTACTGCTGTGGCCCTGGCGTTATTATTGCTTGGAACAGCTTCCCATGTTGTTCTGGTGCTTGACCATTGGGAATAGAGAGTCTTAAATGCTCCAGGTTTTTGCCCAGAAGAGCGCATCAGCAGTTTTCCCATGGCACTAATGTCTCTCAAAACAAGAGTGTTCCAGAAGGCAAAAAAATCTTCTTGGCTAATTCACTGATACTCAGGAAGTGTTGAAATCACAGGGACCTTGAAACCATAATGGCTGTGCAGCACCTCTCTTTCATAATGTCCCTGTTTTCAGGCTTTTCCTCTCTAGAGGGAGGAGGAGCTGTTTTTCTCTGCTGCTCTGTTTCTCTTGCAGGCTTTGTATTGCAATGTCCTAGTGGTATTTCCCAGGAGGGAATGTGGCAGTTCTCACCCTCAGCAGATGCTGCTGGGAGCCCCTTGGCACAGGAGCCAAGAAATGCTGAAATGAAAAAAACATCCCCAGTGGTGTTTCTTTTTTTTTTTTTACAGTGTTTTTCTCCATCCTCTAAAGTGAATTAATCTGGAAGCTTCTGTCCTATATAGCACTTACCTTGTGAAGCTAATTTCATTTGGTACCCTAAGGTACTGTGGCTGCTGCTAAGAGTGCAGGTAATATGGTATTTCTGTGTAAGCATCCCCAAATCTGGCTGTTGTAGGTAGTCTGGCAGGTCAGCTGCTGTTGTCAGGAGCACTGCCTCCTGCCTAAGGAGCAGCTCGGCTCTGCAGTTCCTGTCACCTCTCTTGGTGCATGGTGGTGCTGTGCTTGTGCTGGCTGGACAGGCACAGGTTTTGCTGACGTGCAGCTGTAAGTCTGTGCTGCAGGAGCAGACACTGCAGTGCGTTTACTGCTGGTGGCCCGTTTCCAGTTTCCTACAAAACTCTTTAGTGTTCTCTGAATTCCTTCTGCCATTAGGCCAGTCTTCAGAGCTCAGTATGAGACTGCTCGGCATGTTTGTGCTGTCTTCCAGGGAAAACTTGCTACTCAATGTATCTTACTGTATTAGGTGTTAGATGATGCATTTGAGCCCTGAGTTTCTGTAATCTTGGTTTGATTTGGGTAGTCTGGTCCATGACTTGCATGTCACTTGGTTCCCAGAAAGCACAGAGGAGTTGTGAAGGTGATATCTAGATAAAAGTAACATGGTTTGTTGAGTAACTAATTCTGCCTTCGTTTCTCTGTGTCAGAGTCCCTGGAGCCTACCTATCAGCAACTGCAGAAGATGAAGCTGGACAAGAGCCCCTTTGTCGTGGTGTCTGTGATTGGCCAGGAGCTTCTGACAGCGGGCCACCATGGGGCTTCGGTGGTGGTGCTGGAGGCTGCCCTCAAGATCGGCACCTGCAGCCTAAAGCTGCGGGGATCGGTGTTCTCCGCACTGAGCAGTGCATACTGGTCCCTTGGGAACACGGAGAAAAGCACTGGATACATGCAGCAGGACTTGGACGTAGCCAAGACCTTAGGTAAGAGTCCTCCTTTCACTCACCTGAGTGCTAGGTGGCTACAGGTGGAACAGATCTGTGTTAATGGTCAGCATCTCTATAATACTCAGGTGTCTGTAGGATTTCTCAAGCTGCTAAATCAAATCTGAAGTGGGAATGTGCAGGCTACAGGCTTGTTCATTCCTGTTTACCACGTGTGTGAAGGGCAGATGATCAATGAACGTGCTGAGGTTTTACAGGGTCCTGGAATTCTCTGGTGTCAGGTATGTGGGAACTGGCCTTGTCCCCTCTGTAGACTTGGGCTCAAAACCTTAAATGAGTCTTAAATGAAGCAGTCTGTTTTCAAGAGTTCAGTGGAAAAAGGTTCTTGGTCTGAGCTTCTGAGGCAGTTTCCAGGGAAGGAACAAATCAGGAGTGAGACGGTGGATGAATGGGAGGGCTAAAGAGAGAAACAAACTGGAAGAGTTCCTCTCATGTACAGTATGTCCTGCACAGCATAGAGCTTTCAAGCTTTGTGGGTGCTGTAGAGAGAAGGTAGTATGTGAGACAGAGGTCAAGACAGTTCTTGAGAGCTCCAACCAGGAGAGTTCACTGAAAGTACAGGGGCTACTTTCAGTGTCTTGATAGCAGCAACAGATCAAGGGCTGAGCTGAGCTGTGCTGCAGAACTGCTTTCTGGAGAAAGCTGACGTGCTCTTTGCTTGTTTGAAGCCTGGGCCACTGACTGACTTGCATGAAAAAATTGCTAATGTCAAGCAAGGAATAAACATGGAAGGATGGGAAATTGCTGAGTGTCAGGTCAAAGAAAGAAGCTGTTAAAACAACTCTGAAAGTAAGGTTAGTGGCTATTGTAGAAGTTTCTGAAGGCCAGCAAAGAGGAGAGTTCAGGCTGTGTGTTAAACATAAGGATGAGTTTGTTCTGATGCTGGTTCTCCCACTGGAGCATCACTTGCACAGTGTGTTCCATGCCCTGTTAGCTAACCTTTGCTTTGTTTGCATGTGACCCAGGTGACCAGACGGGAGAATGCCGAGCTCACGGAAATCTGGGCTCCGCATTCTTCTCCAAAGGAAATTACCGGGAGGCCCTCACTAACCACAGACATCAGCTGGTGCTCGCCATGAAACTCAAGGACAGAGAGGTAGGAAGCTTATTAACTAGACCAGTTGGGAGTCAGTACTGCGTGCTTTTCTGGAGAGATACAGACGTGTCAAGAGGCCTTGTCTGTTTGATGCTTTTTATTCTGGGAATTTGGAAGCTGCATGGTTTCTGTTCTAGCTGTTCACTTCCTTCTTGTTAAGGAAATGGTTTGCACTACTGGATACAGTATGTGATGCAGGTGGCAGGATGCTTGGTTTGTCCTTCAGCCTCCCCATATCTCTAGTTTCTGTGGGGCTCTGAGCAGGTTGTTCTTCTCCTTCTCCCTTCCTGTCCATTTTGCCCACATAGTCTTTGGGGTCTGAGGCAGAGGCTGCTGCTGAGTAGGTGTCAATGCAGCATCTCTGCAGTTGGGCCCTGGCTGTCATCAGCTCTTGTCTTCCCTGTGATACAGGTGCTGTCAGTCTGGATTATATTAGGTGTGCCCTGTGTTGCACCTTTTCCAGACTAGCCATGAGCTGTGTCCCTGTCTCAAATGGTCACATAAAATACATTTTGTTTAAAAAGCAGTGAAAAGAATCCTGAAAATGCAATGCTGTGTGAGGTATAGGGGGTGTTCAGAATGGATCCGATTTGCCTTGACCCCTTACCATGCAGCTCTTGGTGTGCTGGGCTCCCTGCCAGGCCAGGGAAGCGTGCTGATGGACTGAAGAGTCTGGGCCAGGAGGGTCCTACTGAAAATTCATTGTAAGGACAGAATCGTAATTTTAGTGCAAGTTACAGATACAGAAGCTATCCCTGGCCCGCTCCAGCGGATCCCCTCTGCTGTGAATGGGAAGATGGCTTGTGGGTTGCATGGCTGGTGAAGGGAGGGGATAGAGGCAGCAGGGCAGGTGTAAATTCATGTGAACACAAGGAGTTCTGGGGAGAGCTGGAAACTGAGGGGGATTACTTTCCTTCTGAGAAGTCATTGGAAAGATTCATTTGAATTAGCTAAGTGCTTTACTGAGGTGTTTTAAGTTAAATATGAAGTAAGCCTTGGAGAAATACATCTTTCAGTAGGTCATGGAAGCCTGTGACAGGGAAGGGACCTGCTGGGCATTTCCATGGTTATTTCAGCAGCTGGAAAACCTCCTGAATCACTCCTGATTTTCCTGTTTGTCCTCCTGCAGAGCAGAAAAGCTGTTACTCACCACTGTTTTTATAGTGCTCTTGGTTGGGGTCCCTGTTCAATCAGGCTGCATGGCTGCTGCTCCTCCGTGGTGTTTCTCGAAGCCACAGATCCCTGTTGTGGGGGGAGGCTGAAGGAGGTGGCAGGAACATCACTGCATGCCCAGAGCCCCTGGGCTGTCCCGGGACACGAGGGCTGCTGCATTCCACTGGCTTTGGGTGCGGATCAGCATTGATCCTCCCGGTCCATCTGGGAGGAATCCAGGGAATGAAGGCTAATTGTGATAGTTCTTAGCTTATGACACATCTGGGCACATAATTAACGGTTATTGACAACAAATGACTGCTCGGTGTAGCAGGAAAGCTGAGCTCCTTGGATTTCCTGTAGGATGTAACCACAGGAAATTAATTTGGCGCTCTCTGATGACATCATCCTGACCACAGAGCTTCCTCTGCACAAAAAGCTGTTTTTGTTGGCCTCCTTTGCAGACATTTTTATAATGCAAATGTTATAAAGTTGCAGTAGTGCTGATGTGAATTCCGCAGGAGGGATTTGGTGTGCGACTGTAATGAAGTAATTGTTTTACCTCTGACTGTAGAGGGGCTGGTGCAGAGGTAGAACGTGCTCCTTTGTGTGGACACTGCCCTCGGAGGCGGTGCCCAGTTTGGAGCCTGCTCAGGCAAATGTTTGCACCAGGGGCTTCTGCTGGATTGTGTTACCATAACCGAGGGGGAAGGTGCGGAGGGTCTGTGCCCCACAGACCTGGCAAAGGGAAGCTGTCAGCTGAGTGGGATTCACACAGGGTGCTCCATGGACTGAAGACTTAAGCTGCTTTTCTCCCCGGTGCAGGGAGTCTGTGCAGCTCCCGTGACAAGTGCTGTGTCTCACTGAGCACAGTCCTGTGTGCAGACAGGTCACCCGCTCTGCACAGCACACCCTGGGGATCTCCACAGCCTGGTCTGTGGTACTTGTGCCCAGAGAGAAAATGGAGCAGAAGCAGCTGGGATTTGGCATCCTCTAGGGTCTCCAAAAGAGACCTTGGAGTATTGACATCTGTGTGGCCTTGGTCTATGCAGACAAGGAAGAGACTCGTTCTTAGCAGGACGCTGTAATGGGCACAGTGAAGTAGCCATCTCCAGTGTCACTCCAATGCTTTCCATCACTGCTGGTTGAAGGGTTGGATTTTTTTACCAGCTGCAGTGGGTGGTCAAGAAATTCAGAGGAGGTAATTCTGAGATTGTTCCTGAAAGAATTAGACTTAAAAGTACCATTGATTCAGGAGAAATCAAAAAGGGCTTTGTCTGTCTTTCTGTGTGTTGTTTGTTTCTTGTGGAGATCTGCAGGTGGTCACTGTGGTCAGTAGGATACCATCCTGAAAAGGGTGGCAACAGAATTGAGGTGTAATAAAAGAGAAGAAGGTAGGCAGGACCATCTAGAAGGACCATTACCTCTCTTCTGATGGAAGTGAGTTTGGCTGCAGTTACAGAGGAAATAGCAGCACAGTTTGGTAGTCTGTCATTTCTCTGTGAAGATTAAGCTGAACAGATTTCAGCGTGGGCTGTCTTGGCCTGCTGCCGGCCCTGGGAATGTACTCGGGTTGAGAATCATGATGAAGTCTATGCTGCTGCTCTTGCAGCGATGTCTCCTGGCCTGGATGAAGTGATGCTGATGTGGATATACCCATCCTTGCCTCTGGTGGCAGGGTGGCCGTGGCTGAACTGCTTCTGTACAGCAATAGGTAGACAGCACAGTTTGGCCATCCCTTCCTGGGTGGATGCCGTGAAGCTCTTGTGACACAAAGCGAGCACGAGGACTGGAGGCCAGCAGCACCGTGGCTCTGTGCGTGTGTGCCTTGGGGAGCTTGTCTTTGCACAGCTCCATTAGCACTAGCTCCAATTAAGACCCACTTAATTTGTGCACATGACTGGGCTGGTGGGGCCTCAAGGTGCAGGCTTATTTTTTCCTTTCGTGTTCAGAGCCAGCAGAATGCTCGATGCAGCATGTCACGTCAGTGCTGTATTTTTGAAGTAATTACTTTGTTTTTAACACCAGGTAACCTTATCTTCTGAAAGCCATCAGGTAACCCACATAGTGTGTGTTGATGCCACATCACAACCCATGATTTAGACAAGGGTAATGCAGTTGATGAGCTATGCCAGTGTGAGAGACTGGAGTCAGAAGTAAATGTGAAAGCTTGCCTGTAATACTAGTCTCCTGTGTCCCCATTCCTCCCCATCTCTAGCTGCTGTGCGAGCAGTACAAGAGAATTCTTGTATTACAGGTTCTGTAAGGTCAGAGCGCCCAGGCAGAGCTAACAGTGGTGATCTCTCAGGGTAGTTTGGAGTGGCCCTTGTTGATGACCTGTGTTCCTTCCAATGCATTTCATTTGGAAAAGTATTAATTGAGAGAGTGTTTTGAATCTCTGAGGACTGACAAGCAGAAAGGGAAAGGAAAGCATATGTCTGGAAGTCCTTGTGTGACAGGGGAAATACCAGAATACAGAAATTCCCATTATAAAGAAAAGCTGTGGGCTTGAGCCCAGGAGACTCCAGAGGCCAGTGAGGTGCTGCCCTGTGTCCTGCAGAGAGAGCATTGCCGTGGAGTGATGCCAAGAGACCTTTGCTGGCAGCAGGGGATGGTCCCGGAGCAGGGGCTTTGGGGATAACCAGCTGCTGTGCGCGTCAGGGGGAGCTGGGCTGTGGAACACGGCCGTGTGATGGGCAGAGCGAGCACCTGGCTGCGGTTGGGATGCAGGCTCTGGAGCTGCCTGAGCACACTTGGGTGCAGCTCAGCTGCAGGTGGTTATTGCAGTTTGCAGTTCTAGTAGTTTCTCCCAGTCCCCCTTAAAGCGTGTCTGAGCCAGCACTACCACACAGCATAAAGCTCCTACATTTTGTAAACTACAGCTACTTACTGTCAGGCCGTGCAAGTCAAAGATCGAATTTCACTTTCCTATTTCCAGAAGGAGATGCAGAAGGAAAGTTAGATCATTCCTTTCCACTGAAGTGTGTAAATTCTGTAAAGCCAAGGTTTTCTGCCCCTTCCTGAAGGGAAGGGGAAATGCTTTCCAGGTGTCCTTCCTGCCGTGCTTTGTCTGTACAAGCCACATCTTCGGTAAACAGCAAAGCTGTAAGTACTTAGCCTTTTGCCTGAACTCCTTGTGTGCCTTGTGGTACTGGGCGAGAGGGTTGCTTTGGTTTGGTTGTTCATGTTCCTGCCAGTCATTTTAGAAATCTGTATTCTGCTGAGTTAGGTAAGGCAAAAGCTGGGCCGCAGTCTGAGTCCGGAGGGGCACAGCTGCCCTGAAGGAGTGGTTCTGCCTTCGTTCTCCCTCAGATGGGATGTGCGGGGCGCTCGGTGTGCGCTGAGCTGGGGTGGTTTCAGCTCTGCTCCTGCTGGAGCAAGGTGTGTGTGCCCCTGGCTGAACTTCGTGATGGTCGGCACAGGAGCCTCCCTGGCTGCCTGCCGCATCCCTGCCTGGCCAGAGCGGTTTCTGTGCTTGGACTCTGTGGGCAGCCACGGCTCCTGCGAGGGGTGGAGGTACAACTGTTGGCACTTTGATTGCGAGGGTCCCTGGCTTGCAGTTGTGCTGCGGGTTTGGCTGGAAGCGTGCATCTGTGCAGCCCTTCTTCTCTGGAGAAGCCATCATAGGGCATGGCGGCGTGGAGTGAGCTCATAAGAACATGTGCAGCTGATTAGCTGTGGGTTGGGTTCCCCTCCTGGCTCCCTTGTCAGGCATCCAGAGTCCTTCCACAGCTGTGTAGACTTCCCCTGTCACTGAGGTGAAGCTGGAGCAGAAGCATCACAGCTTTCCTCAGCGAGTGCCAGTGCCTGACCTCACAGCAGGATGTGAGCTCGGAGCAGCTTCCTCAGTCCCATTGCGAGCGGGGGCCATGCACAGCGTTCTGGGGCACGCAGGGGTCTCGTGTCCCTTAGCGCAGGCACAGATGGCACCCTGGTGTGTGCCAGGCCCCAGGAGACGTGTGTGGCGCGGCAGGAGCTGGTCAGGCTGTGCAGTGAGGTCCTGGGAAAGAGGCCTTCCTGTCTTGGTGCTGGTGACAGGTTCCACGCCTGTGCCGAACGCCCGGACTAGGTTAGTGTACATCCCCGGCCGTGCCCTCGGCTCCGGCTTCATGAGACACAGCTTGACACGGGCCAGAGCCCTGCAGCCTGTCGTTCTGCCCTTGTGGGCTGGCCCCTTACTGCCCCATTCCACTTCCCAGGCACATCCTGAGCTTAACGTGAGTGAAACGTTGTGCACGTGTATGATTTTTCTTAAAATTGGTGGTAGCTTTTAAGAGAATTGGAGAAATGCATGCAGGAAGGTGGAGACTCGTGTGTTAGTGAACATGTGCTTGCATCACCTCATTTATAGTAGGTTCTGATTCCTGTAGCAAGTCTTTGGGAAAATAGAAAGCCAACCCAGACCTTCCGTAGTGTGTAGTGAAACAAGCTCTTGCATGTCTGCCCCTTCTCCCTGAGCAGCATCTTAACTGCTGCCAAGAAACCCCTCCTGTTGACCCTTCTGCTCATGTATCCTTAGTTATTCAGGTGCACAGCAGTGGGCTGGGTGCTGTTTCTGTTGGGTGCAGAATTTAGCTTTGCATGGGTTATGATTTGTAGCAGTGATGCTTTCCCATTGCATCCAAGTGGCTTTCAGGTGGTATGAAATACAATTTCTCATAGAACCAACTCTGTCTCTTTCTCACTGAAAATCCTGCTGTGGTCCTGCCCTGGTCACTTGCTGCCTCTCTGTGCTTCAGTATCAACAGTCCCAGGTGGAGTGCTGTTCCTCAGGTGAATTCATCAGCTGCAGCCTCTCTGCCTGTGGCCCTGGGAAGGGCTGCCCAGTGCCGGGGCTGCTGGCTTGTCCGGACAGGAACAGTCTGGGAATCTCATACCGCAGTTGTTTTGTTATGTTTGCAAACAGTCTGGAAAATGAGGACAGGATATAAATATCTCACAAATGAGAACTGAAATGAGTCTTCAGGCTAAACTAATTTGTCATGCATGAAAACATTGACTAAGATGTCAGAAACAGGCTGTGGAAGCAAAAGTAGGGAAATAGTACTTGCTGCAGTAAGTGACAGGGTTTTGCAGAGATTGAGCAGGGAAGGTGTTTGTTCTCTGCTTCTCTATTTTCTGTCCCTTCTTCTCTCCTGCAGTGAAGCTGCTGCTTCAAAGTAATCCGTTATGTAGCTATCTGCCAGAAGTGGATAAAGCTGCCTGTAGCAACACAAACAGGAAAGACTAAGAGGAGAATATGCCTTATTCCTTATAGCTTTGTCACAGCTGAGTGGGGTTCCAGAAGTAAGGAGCAGGCTGAGGGCTTTGCTAATTGATAATCTGCATTGGTTATTAATGCAGCCGCTGCTAATGGAGGAGCAGGAATGGCAAGTTTAGGCTGTGACCCCTGCTACTGTATGAGACAGCAAATAGCTTTCACTGGAGCTTTTCAAGAGCAGAGACTGGAAACAACATGAGAGCTTTTGTTAAGAGCGTAGTTTCTCTGTTACTGATAGCATGAGAGCATCAAGAGGCTATAGCCTGTTGCGTAAGTCCTGTGCACATGTATCACAGAGACAATGACTGCAGGAGTGTCCTGTTCTTGTTTCAGAGCCCCCAGTATCATCTCGGGAAGGTCAAGCAATGATCCTTTCCCACTGCATTCAGGTGGCTTCCCAGAGGGTGGCTGACGTGTTGGAGGGTCCCACAGGACCCCAGGGGCAGCCAGGAGGCTGAGCTGGAGCGGGGCTCCCAGCTTTCTGAGGAGGCGTTTGCGCATCCTGGTCTTGTCTTCTGCAGTCATCACTGATTTTGTGCTAGGCTTGAGTGGGATCTGATCTATAGAACTGAAGCCTCAATTCTGGCCACTTGCAAGGAGGAGCTGGCTGAGCAGATCGGGCAGTGCAGGACCGCTGAATCCCTCTGCAGAGACTGCTGAGGAAGGGTGTGCAGCAGCTAGTGTGGAGTTAGGTGAGCCTGGGGCAGATGGGTTTTCCAGACTTCCTAACAGGACAGAAGCCTTACTTTTGCTGCCGCTGCCCTTAAAGCCTAAGGTTCTGCAGGTGTTGTGGTTTCAGCTTAATGAGAACTTGTGGGAGATCTGTCTCAGTCTGCAGAATGTCTTCCTGGATGCTTTTTGCAGCATTGTTCAATTCACCAAAGTTCAGTCTTTGTCTGCTCCAGATGTTTGGCTCTGTTGGGTGTACAGTGTTACAGACATGCACTTGCCAGTTCATGCTGCTCCCATGTAGACTTACACTTAAAACAGCACGTCTTTGAGGGGCCTCTGATTAACCCCTGGGACTCAGCAGCCTGACCTGTGATGCAGGTATATGTTGAAACCCTTGTTAGAAAGCATGCTTCTACCCCTTGCCTCACTGGTTTCAACCTCTGGTTCCAGATGGTAGCCTTGCTTCATGAGGGGTCCAGGGCAAGCTCCCCAGGCCCGGGGGAAGGTTTGCTTTCTTGGAGAAAGGCTGAACTGCTGGGAGAACCCTTGCCACAAGAGGTCATTTGAGGACTCTGGGTCTTGTGGGGCACTATGGCTGCGTTACATCTTAGCCTGAGTTACCTCTGTCTGAGAGGGTGAGTTTGGCGATGTGAGCAACCATAGTGCTTGAGCATTGAGTATAGCTGCATTTGCATAAGGCCCCATGGATCCTTTGCCTTTCTCCTGTCTTTAGCAGCTCTTTTGGACAAAGTCAGCCTGACTGGATTCATACAGGTTTGTCCAGTTCAAATGTGATAGGATTAAGCAGAACAAAGGGAAGTCTGGCCAGTGCAGGAAATTTGGGAACGCACTAAAAAGGCCATATGTTTTGTTTTGTTTGGACTTGTGACTCAAAAGGGAAATGTAATACTTCCTGAGGATCTCCTTTAAATGTCCCCACTTGACCTCCACAGCACACGGGTTTTAGCTGAAGGAAACACAGTCTTCTGGTTTTACTTACCTCTCACGGTGTCTGCAGGGCCCAGACTCTGCTGAGGCCTGTACCTGATCACAGCAGAACAAATGAGGCAGAAAACATGTCAGGGCTGCAAGTCAGGGAGCAGCTCTTTGGGTTTCAGCAGGCCTGCCTCAGCCAGGGCCTCCCCTATGGAGTTTCCAGTGAAAGTGGTACCCAGCTTTGTTAGGAGCAGGAGCAGCGCTGGGGTTGGCACAGGGCAGCACCCACTGCAGGAGTTCAGAGATTGCTCTGCCTGCACAAAGAGCTGCTCCAGGTCCTGTGAGATCCAAGTTTGGAACATGGTGGCTGCCTCTTCCGGGACTGACTTTGACTAGGGCATGAGTCACACCTCAGCGTCCCATCTCAGAGAAGCTTGTGGTTTTAAATGAGGGCTTCTTTTCTTACATCACCCCTAAAACTGTCAAGTCAGCCATCCGCCCTAAAGTGATTTCACACAGGAGCCTTTTAGACATGTCCAGAAAGCTACTAAATTCTGTCTACTTGGAACCAAGATATGTGAGTGCTGGCTGATGCTTATACTCAATGTTGAGGTCTACTTTGTAGTGTTTCTGGTCTCATGCACTGCACTGTTATGCTGCTGTCCTGCCTATGTGCACAGCAGTGGACTAGCCCATACCTATAATACAAACAGAGCTTATGCATGCAAAGAAGTTAAGTGCTTATAGTGTTGCATTAACTGTAAGGTAACCTCTGTTACTTCTACACAGAACAGTTACACTCATGTAAGATACGGTGGGATTTGGTGAAGGCAGAACTCATCCTGTGATGCTTTCAGATTTAGGTATTCCTTTGTGTGTTTAGAACCAATCTCCTGAAGCTGCCTTCTCCTCACCACCCCCAGAATACACTCAGTGAACCAGGAAACGTTTGCTTACATGCAAGAGCAAGCACATGCCTGTGAGGAGGTGCTGCTTCTTGAAGAGAGCATGCTGCTGCCTGACCACAGATGGTACCAATGCACATCGCTGATCTTCTGGAGACGGCCCCACCACATCCTGTAGGATCAGGCACTGCTGCTACTCTGTGCCTGGAGGGAGAAGGGAAGTGGAGAGGAACAAGCATGAAAGAGCATGCTGCAGTGGGCTTTTGAGTTTCACAAATGCTTAGTCCATGCCTGTTATTCCCCTGCCTTGGTTGTAAAAGCTTGGTCTCTGATGAGTCTTAATGTCTGTGTAAGACTGCCTTACAGTAAGGTACCAGGCACAGCGTTCTCCCCTTGCCCATTTTAGAGCTGTTATAAAGTGTTCTTGTTTAAGGAGGCTGTGCAATTAGTTAAAGAATTGTTTAAATATAATATAATTAGGAAATTGCCATTCTCTTGCGAGAGTGAAATATCTAAGAAACACATCTCTCCCAGTCACCAGGTCCCTATTAGTTGTCGTTCTGTGATGTACATCTGCTTAACATCACCCTTATTCAGCTGAAAAACTGAAGCTGTCTGTTGTTCCCAAGAAAAAGAGAGCAATTAGAAACCTTTTTCAGACCTCCCTTCTGTGCCTCAGCTCAGTGTCAGAAGAATATGCTTTTTATTAAAGTGATAAATTGCGTAATTGAAGGTGTGAGCAACCCCCACTGTTAAGACTTGTATTTGTCAGATATATAAAGCATTGATTTTCTTTGTGTGTGGGTGCAAAGCCTGCTGGTATGAAGCTGTAGTCTCCCATCACCCTGCTACCAAGCAGGGGTTTGTGCTAGCACAGCTGGAGTGTTCCAGTCATGTCAACCTTCACTCTCACTGCAGAATTTAGACTATTTGGTGGGTACATCTGGGAATAGCCCTACCTGCTGGCCCAGTGTGTGAGCTGCTTGGAGCTCCCAGTAGATCCTGTTATGGGGAGGATTTTATTAAGTCCACAGTGAAGAATTTATCTCTGGAATCCTATTACTACCCCCCTGAAGTGAGTCATTGGTGTCTCCCAACAGATGTAACCACCACATTGTTCCTAAACACTGCTTTAATGTCAAGCTCCACAGTTGTCCCTCTGATTGCCCCCATGAGCACCTGATCCCCACCGAGCTGGAGAAGAGATGCTGCATGCACCTGAGGTGCTTGCTGTTGGCCAGACACCTCCCAGGCCCAAGAAACCTCTTGACCATGTGGCAGCGTGTCAGTAGCTGAGTCCCCATCTTTCACCGTGTCACTGAGGAGCTGCTGCTCCCGTCACTGGTCTGTGTTAATTTACAGCAGCAGAAGGAAGTTGCTTGTTGCCGGTTACGGCGTGTCCTGGCAGTGTGCAGTCGGCACTGCGCCGCAGCTGCCCGGCCCACGCGTGGTGCTGCAGAGCGGTTCCTGCTCTGGCACTGCTGCTCTGCCAGCGTCCCTTGTGCCGGATGAGGTGCGTCTGCAGCGCTGAGTGAAAAGAATTAAGACCTTTAGAACTGTGGCAGTTCTTCCATTATAATTAAGCTGCCTGAAAGGAGGCCTCAGGGAGAACAAATGCAGCTTGGCTATTGACAAAGCTTCTTATAACTTCTCTATTTCATGACCTGTAAGTTGTGTTTAATAGCTAATCTGTCACCTCGGGTTCTTGTGTCAGAAAAGGTGGTTTCCCTGTTAATTTGAATCAGCACAACATGTTTACAGTTCCTTGGTGTGGCAATGCTGCTCTGTTAATGCTGCTGCCTCTTGCTCTGGCCAATAGATCTTCCTGCCTTAGCATGACTTCCAGTTGTGGTTTAAGTAGAAATGATCTTGAGGAAGGTTTTTTCTGCCACTGTTTTGAAAGTCACCAGAGGCTTGTTTCTTCAGAGACACAATTTCAATAGCAAAGTGTGGTTCCAGCTGTGAGACACTGAGCTTCTTAACCAAACAGCACCAGTGTTGGGTGTGCTGGGGGGCCATCCAAGTCATAGCAGGGGGGAGAAGGGTGAGGCTGCCTCTTCACTGATAGCACAGGGTTATGCTGTTTCAAATAGCAAGGACAAGTGTCCTGAGATGCCCTGTCACCAACTCGGGTGGAAGGGAGGACTGGATCTTTCCTGAGCAGGGTGCTAGGGAAACGAGAGATGGATCTCTGTGCAATCACTCACCCTGACTGCTCCTTCCTGGAGGTCTGGGGATGGCTGTTCTGGAATTGGGTCACAGCAGCAGCTGGGCAGCAAAGAAAATGCACACTCAGGGACCACAGAGGACTTGGGTCAGGGCCTTGGCGGGAGCAGCAGTGCTGAGGCAGCACATGTGCATCAGGCAGAAGGAGCACATCCCTGCCCTGGCTCCTTGCCCTGCTCTCTGGCTGCGTCTGCTCTGGCCCTGCCACGGGGAAGCAAGAGCTGTGTCCTGGCAGATAGAGCCGGCAAAGGAAGCTGCTTCTCAGTTTTTCCTGTTAAATTACAGCTGCTTTTCAGTGGTAAGAACTCAGTTTTCAAATAGCTGCATTTATTTAAGATGTCCCATGGGGGCAGATGCTCCAGCTGCTGGAACACGGTTGTCTTCGCTGCAGTCCCAGGGTTGTTTGGGAGTCAGTAACAATGTTGTGTTAGAAGAGCCCTGGTGCTACACAGTGAGGACTGTGGTCTTCAGAGCCATGGGGTGGTTGGCAAAGCAGAAGTACGTGAAGATGCTGGTGAATGCACACTGGCCTGCTGATGTTATAGGGTAAGCAGCAGAGTCATCTCCTGTCTTCAGGCCGATGTTGGCTGCAAGCGTGCAGGCTCTCCAGCAGCAGGTATTCAATGGGTGTTTGTGCTGGAAAGAAAAGGCTGCAGAGTCCTTACAGAGGCCCAGCCTGTAACATCCTTATGTCAGGTTAAACTTTCTGCTCCTGGTCTCTGGCAGTGCCTTGGCAGCAGCCTGCAGGGTCTCAGGATGTAAGCTTACTGGGTGGAGGATGGAAGAGGGCCTTAGTTTGCAATGTACTCTGCGGGCGAGTATTGTCATTTGCCTTTTTACGCAGAGCTGCCGTACACGGGGTCGTTTTCTCTGTTGGCAGGACTTGGTGTAGATTTTAAAGATGTTAAAGGTCCTGGGAGGTGATGTGAGGTGTGGCTGCCTTCAGGGGAGGCTCTGCTCTGTGAGACAGCTCAGGTTGGTCCTGGAGCAGTTTCCTGCAGCGATGGCCCTCTGTTTCCTCAGTGGTCTCTGCACTTCTTCAGGGCTGTCCTTCCCCTCTACCATGCACACTGTACGCTTCAGAGAAAGAGCTGATCGTTGCCCTGTCTTCCTCAGTCAACCCTGTTCCTCCTGCCCCTGCCTCAGCTGCTCTGAGGGGTGTAGAAGAGCTCGGAGAGCAGGTTTTCTAGCTGGTAGTCACATTCTTTCTCCAGAATGGCCTTTTGTGGCTTGGATTTCTAGACTGGGGCCATCTGATTTGTTTCCATGAATACTTGACTGACTTCTGTCTCTTATCCCTGCAGGCAGCATCCTCAGCACTGAGCAGTCTGGGCCATGTGTACACAGCCATTGGGGACTACCCAAACGCGCTGGCAAGCCACAAGCAGTGTGTCCTCCTTGCAAAGCAGTCCAAAGATGAGGTCTCCGAGGCGCGGGAGCTGGGCAACATGGGAGCAGTGTACATTGCAATGGGGGATTTCGAGAATGCGGTGCAGTGCCATGAACAGCACCTGAAGATCGCCAAGGAGCTGGGGAACAAGCGAGAGGAAGCTCGAGCCTACAGCAACCTGGGCAGTGCTTACCACTACCGGAGAAACTTCGACAAGGCTATGTCCTACCACAACTACGTGCTGGAGTTGGCCCAGGAGCTGGCTGAGAAGGCCATTGAGATGCGAGCTTACGCTGGCTTGGGCCATGCAGCTAGATGCATGCAGGACCTGGAGAGGGCTAAGCAGTACCATGAAGAACAGCTGCACATCGCTGAGAGCCTGCAGGACCGAGCTGCTGAAGGCAGAGCCTCCTCCAATCTAGGTAAGGCCCTGATACGGAGCAGAATTTGTCAGGGAACGCAGTGACCGTCAGAGCTGCTTCCAGGGCGCAGGAGGTTTCCTGTGAGCTGTCTTCTCAGTTGCCCACTTTCACCAGCCTGTCTTCATTAGTTGAGCAGGCACTTGGCAGATTGTGTGCTGATGTAGTGTATCACAAGTCCGTTCCTGCTGCTTCTTCACAGCACCAGGTGTGGAAGCCTCCAAAGAATCGTTTCCATCTCTGCCATAGGATGTGGTGTTTGTGCTGCTGACGTTCCAGATGCCCTTGGGGATGTGTTCTCAGCTGGCTGGGAGTGGCAGAACAGGGCTGGTGTCTGTATAACAAAATGTGTGTTTGCTGGCAGCCCCTCAATCTCTTTCAGGCTGCCCCATGCTGCAAATTTAGCTGCTGGCAGTTGGTGCTTGGTTCATTTGTATGTGCTAATTGTATTCCGATGTTATCAACAGCAGGTAATTGAAAAGAGCTTGATGAATTACTTAATTTCTCTTAATAGCTGAGTCTTCAAGAGCTGAATGAAGAAGATAAGGTGAACTGGAGAACACAGAACAGACCTAGCTTTCTAATTAGTGTTTTGAATCTTCTCCTTTACAGGAACTGAGGCAAATGTGTGAGGCAAAATGAAGCAAAAGTGCTTGTGGCTGCTTAGCTAGAGAGCAGTGAGCACTGACTCTTTTAGCAACAGGCATCCAACAGACAAGGGCTGGGGGATGAAGCCTTACACCTGGATTCCTCTAGTGTTTATGGAAGGGCTTTTGCAGAGAGCAGCAGCAGATGCATCCAGCAAAACACAAACCACATCCCCTATCTCTGGTGCCATCATAGGGCTGGTCTTGGGGAGAAGCAGCATGAGGGACCCAGTGGTCTGTGATGGGGATAGAGGGACCCGCATGGAGGGGCAGGATCTTGGGTTATCCAGGCAGGGAGCAGGGTGAGGTGTGAACCGTGTGTCCTTGGTGGGGAGATGGAGGTGTTGTGCTTGGCTGTGCTGGGGGAGCACACCTGGCTTCCCAGCTCATGGTCAGCTCGAGGGAAAGCTCCTCTTGCTGTGAAGCTTCACATAATGTGATGGGTTCCAGTGGAAGCTGACCAGAGGGTGTGCAGGCTCTTCTGGTGGCATGACTGTGTTCAGCCATGAGCACCTGTGAGATGGGGGTGGATGTGCTCTGAGCAACACTGGTGAACCTGCAGAGATCAGATCCACATTCATTTGCCTTCTTTCTGAAGCACTTGCTGCTCTCTAGAGAATTGCCCCAGTTCTCTCTAAGCAAATCCAGGAAACAGAGGAGAAGCAGTCTAGGGAAAAGGGGAAATGGAAGCTGTCACTCGGTTTTTAATTCCCTGCATCAGTGTGGTGATGAGCCATCTTGGGGTTTCCCTGTCATCTCCTCCTGGTTTTGTGAGCCCTTTGCTGCTGGGCAGACCACAGCAATCCTGTTCTGTTCTGTAGTATTTCTTCCAGTTGCCTCTGTGTTCAGTGGAGTCTGTCTCTGGGCTACTGAGCATCATAAAAAAACCCCAACAAACTGGTAACTGGTACAGAAACATTGAGAGGAGATGGGCTTAGCAGTTCACTGCAAGTGCTGATACTGTAGTTGCTTTGCCTCACCCCAGAATGAAAAAGCACTGTTGCTAAAGGAACCAACTGCTGTTGCTTCTCACCCTTCACGGGAACCGCTTGCAGCTTAAATTCTCTCACCATTTTGCTGGCTCAAAATCAGTCAAGTTAGAACTAGAAAATTCAACTTAATATCATTATTAATCTTAGAGCAGCTTTGGATTTAATGATGCATTCAGCATGTAAGTCCAGAAATTTTTGGGAAAAAAAAAAAAAAGAGGGAGTGGGGGGACAGGGAGTTTTGATGCAGCAAAGAATGTTGTTCTTGTGCTGGATTTAAGCCTAAATCTAACTCTCAGTTGGTATGCTGACTCAGCCACTTTGCACTTCATATTTAAATAGTTTTCCTAGCTTCTGAGTGCAGGATCTCACGTTTCAGCCGTTATTTGGCTGTATTTTTGTCTTCTCTGTCAGGGTTAAGTTATACTGGAAAAAGAGAACATACAGTTCTTGTTGAGAAAGTCTATTACTGTTGTTTAAAATGCATTCAGTACCAATTAAAAAGCCAAGTCTTAATTGTCTCTTTCATCTAATCCACATGCAAAACAAAACCTCATCAAAATAACCATGCTGACAGGCAAAAAAAAAAATGTATATGAGTGTGTTTCTATGCCAGAATGCTGGAGTTGGCCTCTGCTGAAGTGACAGACATTTTCTGTTTGCATTTCATGGATTTAGATGGAGAGCTCTCTTAAGTGTGTTGTCTAATGCTGAGCAAGACACACACAGAATGTGACACAGCCCAGCTGCTGTAGCGCTCTGCAGGGAGACATTATGCGCTCCAGGACTCGGTAAGCAGAAGGTAATGGACTGAGGACAAGTCACAGCATACCAAGCCCTCCACAACAAGGCGATGTTGTGGAGTTTAACCAGAAGTCTCAGACTGTCAACCTTTGCAAAGCATATGGTGGTTCCAGATGCCCAGGCTCCATGCAGGGAGCTGGCTGTCAGCCTCTGCGGCTCTTCAGGGTCCTCACTGCGATGGAGAGAGGACACTTTAGTTGATTAATAACACAGTTTAAAGTCCCCCTTGGTGCTTAGCATCTCTTTGCAGTTACAAGAGAACTTTTCTCCCTGTGTTCACGTGCTTGTCATCTTGTCCAAAGGAGCCAGGTATTTTCTCTTGAGGCATTTTTGCAGTTGGGGTCAAAAAGTGGTGGTTGCATTTGGCCACCTGCTCCCTGACGCTGAAGGTGAGTGACCGCCTCGGGTCCCTTTGCCCCTGCTCTGACTGCACCCAGTCACAGTGCAGCATGCATGGGTACTGTCAGCATCAGCACGGAGGCTGGATGTGCTTTTCCCACCATGTGTGAGCTTCAGAACCTCTTCTGCTCCGTGTCAGCTTTCAGCGTGTTCTGAAGGAGCAGGTCAGTGGAGAGCAATGTTAGCTCAGTCTAAGCTGGAAGCCGTGATGCATCCACCATGACATAACCCCACCGCAACACAGAGGTTTCCTCTGCATTTGGTAGTGCCAGTGAGGACTGGAGATCCCTTTGGCTTCTGCCAGCCTCCAGCATGGGAGCTGCAAAGACTGCTTCAGTGTTGGTCTGGCACTTTTTTACCGTACCGAATTCACAGAATCATAGAATCAGCCAGGTTGGAAAAGGTCTTTAAGATCATCAAGTCCAACCTTTACCCCAGGATTTGTGCCTGAGCTGGGAAAGTCTGTGTTTTGCGGAGGCAGAATACAGCTTCTGTGATTATTTTCCTGATGTCTTACAGAGGTTTCTGCCCAGATCTGTGTTCATCATTATGGAAGGAAAGCTTGTGAATTAATGTAACTTGTGCCGGTTTTGGTGCTTTATATTAGATACAAGGCAATAAAGGCTGTCTCTGGCCATCTCCCTTCATGTTTGCTGGGTTCTTGTCTTGTGTCTGTTGTGCTGTGTCTTCTAAGTGCTGTTCCAGAGTGTAGTCTAGCTGCCTGACCAGGAGACTCTCTTTTACTTGGAAGTCAATGATTTTAGCTGTAAGAATGAGTTAGAATGCTGATGCAATGTTGTGTTTCTGGATCCTTCTTTCTTAAGTGCCACAGCAGATGGGTGACAGCTCGAGCAAACTAATGTGACAGCAGGCTCCAAGGGTGAGGAGAGTGCAGCTTTGTTCTCTGTTATGCTACTTGGTTTTGTCCTGGGTATCTCCTGGTAAACATTTGTTCATTGTTTTTCTCCTTTCTTGGCAGTAAAGAGGATGACTAAAACATTTAGGACTTTGAAGGCTTCATCTCCCATCCATCTACGAACCTCATTTTTGTCTGTTGAGGAATGCACAAAGAGAGAATATATTTGGTAGGTGATGATTTTGGAGTCCAAGTCAGAACCTTTCCTTCCTGGGCTGTCCTTTGTAATTACTGCTGGCAAATGATGGAAGCACAGCAGGAGGTGCTGTGTGGGGTCTCTTACCAGGTTCCTTTTTTCCCCAAGAGCAACCTCAGTCTTTTTAGATGAAATTTTGGGAATTTGCTTGAGCAGGGCTTGCAATAGAGAGCAGCTTTTTTGGTGGACGTAGTTTTCAGGGTGAAACTCCATCTATAGCCTCTCCAGAGAATGGCAGCGTGGGCTGTTTCAATAACCTTCTAGTATAAATTGTATTTCTCTGGCTGCCATTTGCCTTTCAAAGCCATGCTCACTGTCTGACTTGCCGCCTTCCTGTCCCATTTTCTTTTTCCATCCTGTGGGACAGGAGAGATGGTGTCTTGGGGCAGGAATTCTCATTATTGCCAGCCCCAGATACTCAGTTTCATATCTATCCTCAAGTATAGTACGAAGTGCAGTGGGAGAGAGTTTGGGTTGGGTCAATATCCCTGACATTCTTCCTCCATTGTGAGTTTCTCCATGTTAAGGGCGAGTGGCAATTACAGTGAGTGTAGGACTTCTCACTTGCATCCTCATCTTTTATCCACCACTCCTGTGGACACAGCACCCGAATTGTCAGTGGCATTTTAACAAGGGTTCACAGTGTGCTGACTTCTCTCGTTCTTCATAGTGGAGTTTCTTCAGGGTACTTACCCTTTGAGGCTCAGCTGTGGCATCTTGTGTGCTCACTAGGGCCTCCTAAAAGACGTTAGATACCAAAGACTTTTCTTCTCTGTCAAGTCAGCTGGGTATTTGCTAAAATAATCTCCAGTGCTGTGAGAGGTGCTGATCCAAGGAAGGTAAGGTGGCTGAGATGGAAAAATAAGGAGAGGAACTTTGTGACAGGAGTATGATTCACACCTTAAAGCTGGTGATACAGAGGTGGCCAGAGAAACCTCAGTCTGATGGATGGAGCATCTTGTGCTCTGCACACAGCAGTAGATATACTACTACAAGAGCTGTTTAGAAGGATTCCTTAGGCACAAGAGAAATTGCAAGCCAAAGTATGGATTTCACACCAAGCTACTGACATTATCTCTTAATATGTTCTTTTAATGTATCAGATGCTAAAAGCAGCAACTTGAATTCATGCTGCTTCAACCCCTCTTGCAGGCAGGCAGCTTTGCAGATCTTTTTTTCAGCCTAAATTTTCCCATCTCAGTGCCATGTGAACAATAGAGGCACCAAGTCACAGGCCGGACCTTCCTGGGTGTTGTCTTGGTTTCTAAGGTATCAGCTTGGAAACTGATCTAGGTGTAGGCACATGGATATTAAAGCAATTATAGCATGTTCCGGATGAGCAGAATCCCTTGCAGCCCAAAATGAGCCTCTCTTTTTTTCCTAAGAGATTTCTGGTCTGTTTCTTGCAGTTGTTTTGTTGCCAGAGATTGCAGTGAAGGAGCTTGCATCACACAGGACATGGGAAAGAATGTGAAACAGTTTGACAGTTTGTGCTTGACATGGCTTGCAGATAGAACATACGTGAAACCAGTAGCAAACTGCAGTCAGTGTCCCCTTGGAGCAAGCCATGTGTCTGCAGTCCAGAGCCAGGGTTGAATCTGGCTTTGGCAAGAACTTTGTTTAAGTGTATAGCTGAGGGTAGACTGAGGATGGGAAAACACAGTTGCCAGAGAGACAGAGAGCAGGATGCTTGGAAATCAGGGCAGGGATGGCAGCTTGTACAGAAAGGGTGATGAGCACCACTGAGCAGCAACAACACAGCAGGGAGTGAGCGGGGTGAGGGCTCTCACTGCAGGCATGAGGGCAGTGAGGCTCAGCAGGGACTAGCAGACAGTGTGTGGTGCGTTGCTGGCAGACTCTGTCCCTGCGGTCTCTGTGAGATCTGGGGGGTGTTTCCAGCCTCGTGATGGGAAGGGACTGTGTGAGTTCCTCCCGCTGTCTGACCTCCTGGCCAGTCTTCCTCCTGCCTGCCTGTGGCTTGGCGTTTCAGCCTGTTGCCATCTGCAAACCTCAGCAGGTTGTGGCTGGGAGCTGCTGGCAGTGTCCTGGTGGCGTTTTTCCTACTCGGTTCCTTGAGAAGTAAGGCTCTGTTTTACTTCTCAGAGTGACACATTTGGGATTGATGAAGCATAAGGAAATGATCTATGAATGTGCTTTATAGAGAGGCTTGCTGATGAGTTCTTTCCTGTCCTGCAGCAGCCACTTCTGGCTGGAATATCATTGCTCATGTCATGGCTTGGTGGCATAAGCGCCTTCAAGCAGATGGCCTAAGAGCAAATGGTCTGTGTGCTCTGCAGCACCATGGCAGTGCAGGCACAACTCTTGGGAGGCAAACAGCATGTTTTTGAGGCAGTGTGTGCTCCAACAATAACGGATGTTTGGGTTCCTGTGGTAATTCTTCGGCTCATGAGTAGTTATTGATGGCCTCAGACACTCTTCCAGAAAACCTGCAAAAGCTCAGGGTTACCCAGGGAATCAGTGATAAACTGAGAACAGAGGAAGATGCCTCCAGCAGCGTTGAATCCAGTCTCCTGTTACTGCCCATGCCATGTAACACAAATACCATGATTCAGAAACTAACCACGCTCCATTTTACAGTGATGTTGTTCTACTGTAGGGCAGTAGAACAACAAGAAGGCTGTTCTGGACGCTTGGTGCTGTGACAGTGAAAATAATTTCTAGGATTCATGCCCTGTGTTCTTACACCAGCATTGGTCTTTAAATTAATTTTTCTGCATCCAATGGGGATGTGCCTTTCTATACTGGAAGTAATTTGCTGAATAGCTCCTTTTCTTCCTGTTTCCAGATGATGACTCTGCCCTGGAAGTTTTGAAGTAGATGTCTGTGCTTATTTTACTGCTGATTTTCATCACCCCGTTCTTGTTGCCCTTGTACATAAGGTTGTCTCATCCTTCCTCCATAATAATCCCATCCTTCCAGCTTTGTTGGAGCTGAGGAAGGATTTGGGCAAGAGGTGGACTAAGACACGGGGGATCCGAGTCCCTCCTGCCACGAGCTCTAGCTTTGGTCATGATTGTGGTGCAGGGGACAGAAACAAACTGTCAGCAGCAGCCAAGCGTCTGCTGTTTGGATCCTGGTTTCTTCTGCCCCTGTTTTCTAAATGGCCTTGTCCTGACGCCTCGTTAGGAAAGCAAGCAGGATTTCTGAGCAACTTGCTGTGACAAGCACAGGTAACGCAGCCACAGTGCTTCGTGCTGACATAATGGAACCTTGGTTTCACTTTGCGAGGTCCAGATTGCCTCAGGGAAGCAAATTTCAGCCCTCGCGTTCCGGGCTCACTTGGAAAACCTCTGTCTTCAAACCAAGATGGGGCTGGTGCGCAGGCCTGATGAGAGTATGCTGCACTGGCCAGCGATGGGAGGGCACCCGCATCCTGATCCTCCACATCTCTTCCCCCTGAACGTGATGGATGTGATGTGGAGATGGAAATTGGAAGCCGTTTTCTTTTAGGGGCAGGGAAAGACCTGAAGCTGTTTTCAGGTATCAAGGAACTGATGAATCTGCAGGGTCAGTGTCTTCAGGGGCTTCCTCAGTGGCTCCTGGATCTCTGGGCGTGCTCACAAGTGTTTGCAGAGGAGCCACGTGTATTGCTGGCACAGAGTTCAGTTGAAGCAGAAGTTTTAATGTTGGCAGAATCAGAGCTCCTGTCTCTCAGTAAGTACAGGATGGTTTGACTGAAATTGAAAAGCAAATGCAGATGCTTCCTTGTTCAGCGTGTGGAGTATGAGCTCTGGAGCCAGCAGGTACCACCAGTCCAGGGGTGAGGGGAAGCAGAATGATTAAAACAGGAAATGGGCATTTTATAAGCCAAGACGTGCATTGTGATTCTGTGCTTGAGGTGTCACACACGCTCCGGGATTTGCCTGTTCGGAGCAAGGAAGCGGTTCACGTGAGAAGGGCTGTGCTGGGGGTGCACTGGGTGCTGTGGGGAAGGGCCGGGCTGCAGGGAGCCCCTGGCATGGCATGGTCCTGCACAGGGGTTTGTGTGGAGCAGTGGTTTCGTTGAGCGCGTGTCTGTTGTTTTGCAGGAATCATTCACCAGATGAAAGGTGACTACGACACTGCGCTGCGGCTGCATAAGGCACATCTGTCCATAGCCCAGGAGCTGAGCGATTATGCAGCCCAGGGCCGGGCCTATGGCAACATGGGCAATGCTTACAACGCGCTCGGCGTGTACGACCAGGCTGTCAAGTACCACCGGCAGGAGCTGCAGATCTCCATGGAAGTCAATGACCGTGCCTCCCAGGCATCCACGCACGGGAACTTAGCGGTTGCCTATCAAGCGCTGGGTGCTCATGACCGTGCTCTGCAGCACTACCAGAATCATCTCAACATTGCTCGGGAGCTGCGAGACATCCAGAGTGAAGCACGGGCCCTCAGCAACTTGGGCAACTTCCACTGCTCACGAGCAGAGTACGTGCAGGCAGCCCCTTACTACGAGCAGTACCTGCGCTTGTCCCCAGAGCTGCAGGACATGGAAGGGGAAGGGAAGGTTTGCCATAACCTTGGCTATGCCCATTACTGCCTTGGGAACTACGAGGAAGCTGTTAAGTACTACGAGCAGGACCTTGCCTTAGCGAAGGATCTGCATGACAAGCTGAGCCAAGCTAAAGCCTATTGCAACCTGGGTCTGGCCTTCAAAGCCTTGATGGACTTCAGCAAAGCAGAGGAGTGTCAAAAGTACCTGTTGTCCTTGGCTCAGTCTCTGAACAATTCCCAGGCCAAATTCCGAGCTCTGGGGAACTTGGGGGATATTTTTGTCTGTAAAAAAGACGTAAATGGTGCAATAAAATTTTATGAGCAGCAGCTGAGCTTAGCCCATCATGTTAAAGACAGGAGACTGGAAGCCAGTGCCTACGCAGCCTTGGGCTCTGCATACAGAATGGTACAGAAGTGTGACAAGGCTTTAGGTTACCACACGCAGGAGCTGGAGGTGTACCAGGAGCTGGGAGATATGCTGGGTGAATGCAGAGCACACGGGCACCTTGCCGCAGTGTATATGTCACTTGGGAAGTACACCATGGCCTTCAAATGTTACGAAGAACAGCTGGAGCTTGGACAGAAGTTGAAGGATCCCAGCATAGAAGCCCAGGTCTATGGTAACATGGGCATTACCAAGATGAACATGAATGTCATGGAGGAGGCTATTGGCTACTTTGAACAGCAGCTGGCCATGCTGCAGCAGCTCAGCGGCAATGAGTCTGTGCTAGATCGGGGCCGAGCATACGGGAACCTGGGAGACTGTTACGAGGCTCTGGGAGATTTTGAGGAAGCTATCAAGTACTATGAACAGTACCTGTCTGTGGCTCAGAGCTTGAACCGCATGCAAGATCAGGCAAAGGCCTACCGGGGCTTGGGCAATGGGCACAGGTAAGGAGCACTGCACGCGTACTCTAGTGACAGGTGGGGAAGTGCGCATGGGTGCACTGTGTTACTGATGGGGTGTGTTTGTGTGGCCATTGTACATGTGCAGGGGGATGTGGCACAGGAGCGAGTAAGAGTCCTCTGGGTGCTGAGGACTGTGCTACTGGCTCAAATAACGAAGCTGATGTTGCTCTGCCTTGAGAGGAAGAGAAGTTCACAGGGTGGCAGAAGAAGGAGGTTGATGCAAAGCTGCTGGGGATGTCTCCTAGAGGGAGCGTTTGTCTCTGCTGGAAAGGCCTGAGCTGGCCTCTAGAGAAAATGACAAAACGTCTTCTTTCAGGAAAATACTGGCAAAATTAAATGCTGCTGTTTTCTTTCCTTGTAGGGCCATGGGAAGTTTGCAGCAGGCTCTGGTGTGCTTTGAGAAGAGGCTTGTAGTGGCACATGAGCTGGGGGAGGCATTTAACAAAGCGCAGGCGTACGGGGAGCTGGGCAGCCTGCACAGCCAGCTGGGCAACTACGAGCAAGCCATTTCCTGCCTGGAGCGGCAGCTCAACATCGCTCGGGAGATGAAGGACCGGGCCTTGGAGAGCGATGCTGCCTGCGGGCTCGGGGGGGTCTACCAGCAGATGGGAGAGTACGACACAGCCCTGCAGTACCACCAGCTGGACCTGCAGATTGCAGAGGAGACCAACAACCCCGCTTGCCAAGGCCGAGCCTACGGGAACCTGGGCCTCACCTACGAGTCCCTGGGCACCTATGAGAGGGCAGTGGTTTATCAGGAGCAGCACCTCAGCATTGCAGCACAAATGAACGACCTGGTAGCCAAAACTGTGTCTTATAGCAGCCTGGGGAGGACTCATCACGCCTTGCAGAATTACTCTCAGGCTGTGATGTACCTGCAGGAAGGTAAGAAGCTGAATTATGCAGCACAACACGTAGTGATAGGTGTGGGGGATAGGAGGGAAACCTGAAGACATGGAGAGAAGCGGGGTGCTGTGAGCGTGACACTAAGAGGATGTGTCTGGCTGGCAGTGACCTTGGATGCACAAGCTCTTGCAGACATCGTAGCTAGTGCTGACCGTCCGTGTGAGTAGCTGTCCAAGGGGACTGTTGTGGTCAGCACATCGTGTCAGTCAGAGCCTTCCTGGTGTCCTGTAGACAAAGCATTGCAAGGCATGATCTGTGCCTTCCTGGGGCACCTCAGCTTTGAGCTTTAATCCACACTGAGCCTGGCAGAGTCTCTTTATAAAGCTGGTTTGTGCCTGAGCCTAGAAGGTGTAAACATGCTCTAAGAACAGCATTGCATACCAGGAATTGGCTCTGGAGAGCCACATCAGGTCATGATGGGTCTGGCTGACCCTGAGAGAAGTTCTAAACTGATGTGTGCCTTGCTGATAGCCACCTGGTTTTATCTTCTGTGTTCAGGTGGGAGGGATACCAGGCAGGTAAATGTCCTCTAAGGTGTGAGTAGGAGCAAGTTGTGTTTGATAGGGAGGTGGGGAAGGTTCGGTCCTCAGAGTCCTGGAGCCACCTGCTGCTGCTGAGCCCCAGGGCCAGCGCTGACTTCTGAGTTGTGCTGCTGCAGGGGATCCCAGCCTGCAGACAGTGTCTGTTCAAGGGGGTGGCTCTTTGGTGGAGAAGATGATCGGCATAGCTGGAGTGTATGAAGCTGGAAGCCGAAGAATTAATTACATCGGTTAGCCTGGTTTTCCTGAAACTGACCTTGGCAGCATTCCGTATGCTGAGGGAATTCAGTTCAGTTGGGAGAAACTGAATACAGCTCCTTCTCCTTGTGTGACACAGAATTCCTGAGGAGCCTGCTGAGGCTGCCTGTAGCCGAGCTGCATGACGGTGGCCAGGGCCCTGCTCCCCACCTGTGGGAAGCCTGAGGTGCCTCAGAGGAGGCATCCCTGTTGGCAGGGCCTGTGGAAGTGAGAGGTTTGGAGCAGTGTGGAAGTGGGGACAACACAAGGTGCTGCTGGAAGTGAAATGAGCCCCAGGTCATTCATGCCAGGACCCTGCCCTCTGCTCTGGCTTGGTACATGAACCATGCAGAGCCTGCCAGAAAGCTGGTGGGAAACGAGCCAGTAATGGGGCAGGAGGCGTCTCATGGCATTGTTTGGCAGCTCAGTGTGATTTTTGTCTATGTGGCTTTCAAAGTTTGAAAGTCAAACTTCCCAAAGGGGCTTACTGAGTGTGTCTCAGGGGACAGCTCCAGCTCCCGCTTGCCACAGGTGCCCTGGGCCCACGTGAGCCCACAGAAGGGCTCCCCTGGGTTGTCAGAGCCCTTCTCCCCTTCAGCCCTCTCTCCCTCTGACTCCTTTCAGGGCTGAGGCTGGCAGAGCAGCTGGGACGCAGAGAAGATGAAGCCAAAATCCGTCATGGCCTTGGCCTCTCCCTCTGGGCGAGTGGGAACCTGGAGGAGTCTCAGCACCAGGTACACCTGCTCTGCCTGGGCTGGTGGCTTGTGCCCTCTGAGCCCTGTGGGTCATTCCTGTCCTCAGGGGAGGGAACCTCTGCTACATCCTCTGGAGGAGCTGACTCTCGCTCAGGCTCCATTCAAAGTCACCTCCCCTCTGCTGGGGTGCTGCCATCCTGAGGGGTTGGTGGAGGCAGACTGCCCCTGCCTGAGGGTGTGTTGGATCCTCCTGCTCCCCCAGCCAGGGCTCTGTGCTGTGTCTGTAGGGAGGTGACTGTGGCTGTTTTCCCTCCCAGCTCTACCGGGCCTCAGCGCTGTTTGAAACCATCCGGCATGAGGTGCAGCTCAGCACAGACTACAAGCTGTCACTCTTTGACCTGCAGACATCCTCCTATCAGGCCTTGCAGCGAGTACTTGTCAGTCTCGGTAAGAGATACCATCATATGGTGAGTCTTAATGCCAAACCCATGCCAAGAGCTCAGCTGATGTCATGGGGCAGCAGTTTATGATGCATTCTTCACTCCCCAGCTGTCCATCACACCACAGCAGTTCTTTGCCAGAGCATAAATAAGGCTGTCTTGCTCTGGGTTTTGGGTGCCTTTGGATCTTCTTTCTGGCTTCCTCCATTCCTTTGTATTTCTGTGGCTCATTTTCCCACATACTGTGTTACTGCCTGCAGCCAGGATGATCTGTGGGACTGTATTCCAGTGCAGAGGCCACTCTTTTCAGAAGGAAGTGCTGTGACCCTGCTTCCTCAGGTTTTAGTTCAGGCTGGGATAGCAGCTGTCCCGGTTCTTGCCCATTGCACTGCAGACCACATTGGTGTCAGGTCCAAGATGACTTTGTCTTTTCAGGTCACCATGATGAAGCATTGGCAGTAGCAGAGAGAGGCCGAACGAGGGCATTTGCTGACCTGCTCGTGGAACGTCAGACTGGGCAGCAGGACTCTGACCCCTATTCTCCGGTGACCATTGACCAGGTCCTGGAGACAGTGAATGGCCAGAGGGGACTTGTTCTCTACTACTCACTGGCTGCAGGTTATCTGTACAGCTGGCTGCTGGCTCCTGGGGCAGGTGAGGTCCTGTTTGGAGTTGAGAGCCTGTAAACAAGCCTTACAAAGGGAGAGTTTTGTATCATTTGTAGCTAGGAATAAGTCTGGGACCAGAGTGAATGTACAAGGGAATCCTTTCTATCCAGTACCTTAAAGCTGAATAGACTGAAGACTGTGGCATAGCTGCAGCAATAGTGACATAAAAGTGCTTATTCAGGGCTTTGATGTTGACCTGGAGATGGAAATGTTTCACGGGTTCAATATTTCCATTTTCAGCCTCCAATCTGTATATATTTCCCACAGGGCAGAGCAGTAATGAGATTCCAAGTATGTTGGCTCTGTCAGAATCTTCTATGCATAAGAATCCCTACTTTAATTACATTTCTGTGCTTTATCCTTCCAAAAGCTTTTGACATTTATTCACTGAAGTGGGTTACAGAAAACAGAAGGGCGTCCCCACTTCCTGATATGCCATTGAACTGCCTGATCCTCTGAATTCTCCTCATCTGAATGTGGGAATACTTATCACAGAGAAGCAAGGAGGATTAATTTGAAAGGCTCTTTGCAAGCAGCTGCTCTTCATTATCTAATAAAGTGGTGACTGCGAATTTTCATGAGTTCTTTCTGGCTATAATTTAATAATTGCAGCCCTTTGCCATGACACAGCTAAAGTGATAAAAAGCGCTATTGAGATTGCACCAGAAATGCTTGGTGAAGGGAAGTAAATATTGACATGTGCCTAACTTCAGATGGGGTGACAGTGATTGGAAGATGTGCTTTGTGAGGAGTTTTGCAGTGTTGGATGTACACATGTAAGATGGTGGTGTCCTGCTATGCAGCCAGTCGCTGACTGGCTCCTCAGGCTTGCAGTTTGCACAGTAAAATGTCAGTAATTGTCTAGTATTAATATCAGGCTGAGCTTACTGAAATGATGTGGATCAGAGGTGGGGGTTTGTTATGAGGCTTTGTGACCAGTCTTCCCCTTGCCTGCACTGGGTCTTGGAAAAAAACAGTTGCACCCTTCAAGTGCGTGGGTTTGTGACTGCCTCCTGAAAGCCACTGTCAGGCGTTGGGCAGGAAAGGGGCTGTGGTGCTTCAAGGGTTCCACTTGAGCTGTTTTGCTGGGGAGCTTTTTAGCAGTGATTCCAGCCCAGCCCTGATGACCTCTTCTTCTTCTGTTAGTGCTGACAGAGATAGTAGCTGCTGTGACAGCCCAAGAGCCTCATTATCCCACTGTAGATGTTACCCTTAGAGCCTCCTCACTGATTCTCTATTTGCTGCTGTTGCTGCAGAAGGAGTTGCTTTATTCCTTTTTCCTCCTCTTCTTAACTGGTACAATAATTTATACTGTTGAGGCAAACAGGGCATCCAGAGCAGCCTTTACGGTTGATCACAGGCTGTAGAATTAATTATATCAGGAAGGATATGCCAGTCTGAGTGGAGAAAGGTTTTATTTGCAGTAATAGTTGAATTCTTAGCAAAACATTGAGTGTCCTTTAGCTGGTTTACCCATTGTGGAAAGCTGTCTTTTAATATTTTACTATGCATTAATCCTTCTTTTTCTTTCTTCGTATATAATGTATTTTCATGCATATGGGTGAAAAGAAAATCTTTGTGTGACACGAGGAGACTCTGCTTTAGTAATAACACTCCTGTTCAGCGTTTGAGCCTTGTGTGTTCAGTTTATGTGATCAGAGGCTATTAATAAGCATTTTTCATGTACATCTACTGAAATGTGAGTTACTCTGGTAGGTGCTTTTATGAAAGATCTGTTTTATAATTTATGAGAGTGCTGCAATAGCAAATTCATTCTGAGCATTGCATAAAAGTACTGCTCTGCTTTTGTACCTCTGAGCCACCATCTCCAAAGTACAAAACCAGATTTTAAAAGCCAGGCTCTAATAGAGAATACTGGGAAAGCCCTTGGAGCCATGGCACAGAATGCTGCGCCTCAGTTGTCCTGGAAATGCCAAATGCTTGGGGCTGTGCCACCTTCTTAGCCAGCTGCTGGGCGCACTGTGTCTGCCCTGCAAAAATCACCTGTGATTCTGGTGCCTTGCAGGAATTCTGAAATTCCATGAATGTTATCTGGGTGACAGCCTGACAGAACATGCCGGGGACTTCCATGAAGCCAACAGCGTGACCCTGCAGACAGTAACAAACTCTGCTCTGGAACAGCACATCTCGAGTGTGCGGGAGGCCCTGGGAGTGGAGTCCTACTACACCCGGTATGTTGGGATGGGGGGGTCTGGCATCCTGGCTCCCACTCTCCCTCTGAAAGCAGTTTACAGCAGTCTGGGCTGAGCTGATGGGCTGAGCAGCCTGAGAACTGAGAGTCAGAGCACGGGCAAATTTTCACTGCACAACACAAAATATTGCTTTATCTTTGCGTGTATGGCTGTTTTCCCCAGGTACCTCTGTAGGCTTATGCAGATAAGGTTTGAACCCATAGGCTGGGTAATGAATCTGTATCTTGGGTGAGATGGTTTTTTGTAACCACGACACTGATTATTTGTAAGTGACGGTACAAGATAAAAACAGTTTTAAAAACCCTACACTACAATTCTGAAAACTCCTGGTGAATGTGGTGTTTGAGCCTCTGAGCGTGACATTGGAGCCTGGAAGTTCCTTTGGGGGATCCCTGAGCATTTAGTATTGCCATTGGGGGAGGATGAGATTTAGTCACGCAGTGAGATGAGGGATTCGGGGGTGGAGTCTGGCTAAGGCAGACCTTGTGTGATTGAAATACTGGCGATATCTGTAGTGGATTCTGGGCATGGACAGGTGAGTTGCTGCTTTTGGCAGCCAAACCAGTGGCTCTGGCACAGCAAAACGGCAGTCAGCAGTCATGTTGGACTCATGTTCTCTGTCTTGAACTCGAGCTAAGCTTGCCATTTTGTGCAGTTACCCACCAATCTCACGTGTGCACTGAGTGTTGGAAATAACACATGCTGCCGAGATGGGCATGTGCTTAACTCATCATGTTGAGACAGCTGGAAACCAGAAGCAGGGAAAGACAACTCATCTCCAGGGATCCTCTTGTCTCTGTGTACTGGATTTACAGTTCTGTCTTGGTTGGATGCATTTTGGGTTTGTACTTTTATGATTGTGAAGGTGGCTTTCTGAAGGGAAACCAATGTGTTTTATTGCTGACTGGATTATTCATTTCACTGTGAACAGTAACAAGCTGCTTGTTAGCCTGGGATTTTTATGAAGGACTCTGAGAAAAAGCAAAGGGTCTCTCAGCCAGCTGAGTAATTGAAACATAAGGGAAGAGACATAAATGGAGGAGTAGCTTCCTCCGTATTAAACCCCTGAGAATCTACGAGCCCACGAGCACTGCCTATCCAAGTGATCATAATAATGACATTATTGCTAACATGAGTAGTACAGTGAAAAAGTGGCTGATCTTTGGTGGTGGTAGTATCTCAGGTTTTGGGGTTCTGACATAAAATCAGTTCTGAGGCTTCTGCTTCTCTTAGCTTCAGTCACACCTCCTGAGTGACGTGTTTCAAGTCTTGCTTGAAAACGAGTTGTGTGATTCCCATTAAAGGAAACGCAGGAGTTGCTCCCTCCAGCCTTCCCGTTCCCTGGGTTTTGCAAATGTGTTCCCGATGTTAATGCTTCTGTCTTAATGTGTACATGCACCATGAGCACTCTGTTCTTTCTGGGAGAACAGAGTTGCTCCCCCCACCAAGGTGTGAATCCTGACAGGAAGGACCAGAGGGGGAAAAGATCAGGACTGAATTGGTTTCATCTACCCATCTCCTAAAGCATCAGGGTTGCGTGATTCAGAAGATTACATCTGTCTCCACATGTTGATGGTTGAATCTCACCCTGTAGACATGCATCTACACAACTGAAATCTGCAGTTAGGCCTCATGTAACAGATTTGCAGACACTGTTTTCAGTCCCATTAACCATTTATCACCACAGATTCTCCTCCTGGCGAAGGGAGTCCTTCAGTCTTTAGGTTCAGGGATGAGTTTTTAATTTACTGTGATGTCATCTTCCTGCTCTCTTCATGGTGATGATAGTGGTATGGTTTTGGTTAAGGATTCTGGGTTTTATGCTTGTCTCTGAGATCATGGTGCTGGTGTGGTATTATCACAGGCAGGAGCTCTTTGCCCACTTCAAAATGATATGCAGGGAGTTAAACAAATCTTGTCTGTTCCATGTGGGTGTGGGCAAAAGCCATGTTCTGCTTTGAAACCCTTTCCCCACATGAATCAGGCACCTTCCTTACAGCACTGCTGGCTGCCACTGCGCTCCAGCACACCAGACTCCAGGAGCAGCTATCATCTGCAGGCCCTGGAACTTGTTCTCTGCCTACCAGCAGAGACCAGAGGAATTTAAATACATACAGCACACGTGGAAATTGCTGGTTGACTTCTCAGTTCATTTCTTGCTTAAGTTCACTGCAATTGTGTGTTCAAATTTCAGTGCTATCACCTTCCATAATGCTGTAAGTGCATGGGAGCTTGGATCCTGTATTTCTATCAGTGTGTGCCACTCTTTAAACCTTGAAGAAGCCAGGAGAAGAGGAGGGGATGGGATTGTTACTCTCTTGTATGCCTAACAGGAGGAGGTGATGCAAATCGGGCAAAAATTGAGAGCATTTGGTTGAGGTTTTGTCTAAAGAGCGTTTTCCCTCAGCCTGGCTGAGCATTTGTCACAAAGCTGTTGCTCTGTCTTGCATCAATGAGTTCTTCACCCTGCTGTTCTCCTGCAGAGCCTGTGCCAGCAGTGAGACCGAGAGCGAAGCTGGGGATATCATGGACCAGCAGTTTGAGGAGATGAATAACAAGCTGAATGCAATGACTGACCCAACTGGCTTTCTGCGGATGGTCAGCAGGAACAACCTCTTGAACAGGTGAGAATACAGCACTGCATTGTGGGGTTCAGCAGGCACAATGACATGTCTTGGTGATGGGCTTCTCTAAATAGCAGGCTTAGGGTGCAGCCAGTGCCATTGCTCCTGCTCTCCCTATTGCCCCAAGTTGTAGGGGCACTGAGTAGCAAACTGGTACTGTCCTTCATGCTGCAGTAACCATCCATTCTTCACAGTGTGGATGTAAAGGGAGCATTAAGCATCTTTCTTAAGAGCAAGGTCTGTATGTTAGTACCATGCAGCCCCCTCTGCTTCTGAGCAGAGGAGCCTGTAGGCTTTTCCCTTCTGTCCTTTTGTGTTCATGATGCACCACAGGGTTTCTGGTTGGATCTGTGCTCCAGCATGGATTGGGAACACAGGATACCCTAGGCTTTTCTCAGATGGAAAAGAAATGTGATCAGCCTGCAGTGCTGTGAGCCATTGCTGGAGCTTGTGAGCTGTAACAGCATCCCTGTGAAACTGGGAGCTGCCTGTTGGCACCAACAATTGCCCTGATTTTTCTTCCCAGACTCCACATGCGTTTCTGCTCGAGCTGCTGCACTGATGTTGAACTGTTGAGTACTTGTGAGGTTTGGATCAAGCAGGCAGATCCCCAGAATTGCCAAGATGTTTTCCTAGCTCCTCAGGCTTAGAAGGACAGGAGAATGACCCTCTGATTACAGGGGAAAGTATGATCTGATTCTGCTTTAGGGAATGCTAATCCCCAGGAACACTGCAGAGGTCAGCCATGCAGCATCTGTATATTTCTGCTCCATAGGAGCTAAGTGCATTCCCTTGAACCCACATCCAGGAGCTTACCTCGGGTGCCATGTCAGGTAACTGGTTTGCAGCTTTTAGGAGAAGCTCGGGGATGAGGCAGCTTGGGCACTGAACTAAAAGCACCCTCACAAAAGCGCTGGGAGGAGCACTAGAAGCAACCGTGTCCTTGATGCTCTCATCATGAGCACTGAGATGAAGAAAGAGGATGAGAAGACACTGCTGTATGACCTGCCTGCCTGCCCACCTTTTGCCTGCAGATGGGGCATACCAAGGGGCTCATTGCCGCGTCTGTTTTGCACATGGCAGAACAGATTAAGAAATAAAATGGGAGCATTTCTGTGCTCTTAGACTTTGGTTAAATAACAGGATTGAATGGTTAGAGCACAAGATTTGATCTTGCAGCCTTATGCTCCAGCTCACCTCCTCTGTGCAATGTTTTTTCTGCAGCTAGTACTGGAGTGAGTTCATGTAGCTGTAGGTCAGTGCTGAGTGGATTGTTGCTGCTTTAGTGCTTCAGATGATGGTAGAACTGTGGCTCGCAAGCAGGGATTGAAGGCATGGAGCCTGTTTGCTTTGGCTTCTGCACTGCAGGGGATGAAGAGAAGTAGGGCCTGCTTGGAGCTGAGAATGAGAGTTTGTCTTTCCTACTGCCAAGACAGGCCCTGCATTCCTCATGTGGGGCCTGAATGCATGTTCACATCTTGTGCTTGAGTATTGGAGATCCTCAAGGGAGTTTTCATGGCTTGGGGCCAGTGCAAGTTCCCTCACGCACAGGAACTGCACATGCTGTTAAGGTCCCATGTTAGAAAATGAGGCCCTGGAGATGCTGGGACTGTTTGGAGCCATCCAGTCTCCATGTCTGGCGACAAGCGGGTGACTGAAAGGAAACCCTTGGTTTTGGGATGGGTGCCCTCTGGCTGCTGTCATCAGGTAACCTGGCTTGTAAGCAGAAAATAGTAAGATCTTTTGGGCAGTTCTGCTTAGAAAAGCCAAACCATGGGGGTTTGGCAGTTAGCTTAAGGAACTTCTGAGAAGACATGGGCTTTGGAGGAGAAAGAAGCACTGAAGGGATGCTGCAGTGGTCTCAGTACTGGGCAATAGCTGCCTAAGCCTTGGATGCTACTGATAGCCCCCCCAGGATAGTCCCAGTCGCTTACGCCTTATGCAGCTTACGTTTTCTAAGCTCCTCAGAGCTCTTAGACTTTTGTTGGGTTTCCAGGTTAAAATCTGGTTTCCTCCCTGCTAGTCATCTTCTGCTCCAGCAAGGGACTTGACCACTGCCTGTACCTGCATATACTTCCCCCACCTTTTCTATGGCCTCTCCACCATCATGGGGATGCGGTTTGTCCTCTTCCCATGCACCTGCAGAAAACACGAGAATCAGCCTTCGTGCTGTTCAAAGGGTCAAATACACTTCCCTAAGGGCAGTTACTGCAGTGCAGCATGGTGAGAGTTTGTAAAAGGTAAACTGGGAGGTAAGGAGCAATGTAGAATTGTTTAGGTTGAAAAAGACCTTTTAAGATCAAGTCTGACCATTAATCCAGCACTGCCAAGCCTACGTGTCCCTCAGTGCCACATCTACACATCTTTTTAAATACCTCCAGGGACGGTGACTCCAGCCCTGCCCTGGGCAGCCTGTTCCAATGCCTGAGCCACCCTCTGGGGAAGAAACTGTTCCTGATATCCACCTAAACCTGCCCTGGTGCAGCTTGAGGCCACTTCCTCTTGTCCCATGCCTTGTTCCTTGGGAGCAGAGCCCAGCCCCTCCTGGCTCCATCCTCCTGTCAGGCAGTTGTAGGGAGTGATCAGGTCCCCCCTGAGCCTTCTCTTCTCCAGACTGAACCCCAGCCCTTCCCCATCACACTTGTGCTCCAGGCCCTGCACCAGCTCCATTGCCCTTCTCTGGCCCCGCTCCAGGACCTCAATGTCTCTTTTGAAGTGAGGGGCCCAGAGCTGAACACAGGATTCGAGGTGCAGCCTCACCAGTGCCCAGCACGGGGGAGCAATCACTGCCATGGTCCTGCTGCCACACTATTACTGATACAGACCAGGATGCCATTGCCCTTGGCCACCTGGGCACAAGCTGCTCATATTCAGCCATCTGTAGACCAACACACCAAGGTCCTTTCCCACTGGGCAGCTTTCCAGCTGTGCCAGGGGTGCTGGCTGGCCCAGGATAAAGAAAGGTCTCTGGAGGGCAGGTAGGGCAGCAGCGTTGGGGTGTCTCCTATCTGTGTGGTTCGCTTCCACCCAGGGTGCAGTGCTGTAGCTGCCCAAATACAGACCACACAAGCACAGTGCTGGGTGGTCTGTGGGTTTTGTGCAACCACTGGTGGGTTCTGGAGATAATTGCAGATCCTTGGAAGCATCTGCAGGGAGCTCATATCTGAATGCTTTCTGGAGCTTCCCACAGCTCGGTATTGGGAGTGTGTCAAGGCCCTGAATGTGGACTTGGGGCTGTATCTCTAGGAAGTCTTTTTGAGGAAGGCTTGCAGAAGGTCGGGCCTGATGGATGTCCATTGTTGGACCACTGCAGCAGTTAAGTCTGACTCCCAGCCCTCCTGGGTGGCTGTGCTTGGTCATGAGTAGTGTTTGACTTGTCCAGCGTCCTGATGGGTGCTAAGGCCAGAGCAGCTCTGTGCTGATGCTGGGGTGAATCCCTTCTTCCTGCCCAGGCCCAGCCACGTTCATCTTGGCAAGCAGAGCCAGGCCTTGGAAAGCTGGTGCTAGGCCAGATCAGTGTGAGCTCAAGGCTTGCAGGACATGGGCTTTCTCCCCCTTTCTCTGAGGCTGTCATGGGATCGTTGCTTTGTTCTTGCATTTCCCAGACAAGGGGTGGAAGCAGAGTTAATGCTGATCCATGCTGCAGCCCTGAGTCCCTGTTTGTGCTGTTTCCTCTGCTTGCTGCAGGTCAGGCTGCCTTACACAAAGGGTTAAATAAGCAGCACTGCAGACGCTGTGCAGAGTTGTCCAGTGGGAGATTCTCCTGCCCCAGAAATCAGGGGAGCCCTGTACATTGCAAGAGCAGGGTGGAAATGGTCAGTGCAGGACCTGGGAAGCCAGCACGGGCGCTCTGGAGAAGGGCTTTTGTCCAAAAGATTGACAAGTCTCCCTCTTGTCCCACTGAAATCCCCTGCGCTCAAAATCAGGTTGGCAAGCCTGATCGTTTGCACTGGCTTGGGAGGATGGAGTGGGCTGGCCAGGGCCCCAGCTCTGTGCTGCCTGCTAGAGATCTCTGTCCGTCCTCCTTCTATGGATTTTCTCATTCTTCTTTGTGTACACAAACACACAGGGAAGAGATGTGAAAGATTTATGATGCTCCCTTGCTTTTGCTCTAATAAAAAGCAGTTCGAGTGGTGAAGGAATAAATCTGGAGCTGCTTGGCTGTGAAAGCAAGCTGAAGGGGGCTCCGCGCATGGGGGGGATCAAGCCCCTGCTCCCTGCGGTGAATCACGGGGTTGGCAGCAGGGGAGGCGGCGAGTGCCGCCTGCTGGCACATGGCTGCGCGAGTGGAGGGCAGGGCTGGGCTGCTCTGCTTGGGCCGGGGCTCTCCCTGCTCGGTGGTGAGCAGTGGGGTGTCCCTGCCCTTCTAGACCCGCAGCGTAGACTAGAGGGATGTGCACTGCCATTACTGTGCGATGTCTTATTTCCCGCTCCGCTCTTTCTTTAAGGCCCACCTGTTAAAACTCTAGGAAGTTATCCTTTTCCCATAAAATGGTTGTTTGTGGCACCAAGCCAAGGGTAACATTTCTGGGGAGCACAGCTGCTGGATTAGTGCCACCAGAATGGGGCAGCGTCATTGCCTCAGCAGGGCAGTAACTTTCTGTAGCCATCTCAGTCTCCCCAGAGTGATGGTGTTTGGTGGCTGGTGATGCCAGGAGCCCATGCAGAGGTGTGTGGGGATGTCAGAAGTGGGCTCCAGGTCAGCTCTCTCAGAGCACTGGCAGCAACTGCAGGCATAATCTTCACGTCTTGTTGTTTACCTGTAGATACAGCTCCTGTTGGTGCCATGCTAGATTAGTTGGTGCACAACCCAAGTGCAAATCTTCCTGTGATTGCAGTCACTTGTTAATGGGTCTCATTTGCCTGCACACAACTGCTGTACATTCATACGCAGTAACAACTGTGAACATCACTTCAGGCACATGAGTTTGTAGAAAAGCTCCATAACAATGTAATATGCTGTCTGCAGCTGCTTCACCCTGCCATTAGTGTCGTTGTTCATTGTGATATGAAGCTGAATGGGAGAATGAAGTCTGTTATAAAGTCAAGACAACCTGCAGTGGACCTCAGATTTCTGCAGCTGACCTCTCACTTGCCTTTTGCCCGCAGGAGCTGTCAGAGCGTGAGCAGTCTGTTCAGCAGCACCATGTCTCCTGTTAAGGATGGAACATCATCCCTCCCAAGGAGGCAGACTTCCTTCACCAAACCCCCACTCCGTGCACTCTACGACTTACTGATAGGACCTATGGAAGGAGTAAGCCTTTGGTGCTGACAAATACAGAGATTCACTTACCAAAATTCCCTGTCAATGTGGGAAAGCAAGAATAGGCAGCTTGGGGATTGTATCTGAAGTGTGGTGGTTTTCACTTGGTCTTCCCAGAGGGTAAGACAGGCTGTGTTGGAAGGTGGAAGCCAGGGACCTTGAATGCTGTGCTGGTGGATCACGGTGTGAACCCCACTTGTTCCATGTAGGGGACTGCTAGTTTGAAATGCAGTGTCAGAAAAAACATTCTCTTTCAAAGGATAAGATGGTAGTAATACTGGCAAGACACCTGTGGTTGGTGTTCACAGTGGTTTTGTGCTGTAGCAGGAGCTGCTGTGCGGGGTCTGTGCAGCCTGTCAGTGCACTCAGGGCTTGTTCATCTCAGTGGGGTTGTTTGTGCAGAGGTGAGCACAGCCCAGCTGTAGAGACGTGTCCACTCCAGTGTGGGTTCACCTGTCACATCTGTGGTCACATGGAGTGTAATTCTGATGTGGGTATTGTCAAACCTTGGGAAGCACAGGTGGGGCACTGGTTGGAGTGAAAGGACTGAGGTGATTCTCTCTCTCCTCTTTCTAGGGTTTGATGCATTCCAGTGGGCCTGTTGGCCGCCACCGCCAACTGATCCTGGTTCTGGAGGGAGAACTGTACCTCATTCCTTTTGCTCTCCTGAAGGGCAGTTCCTCCAATGAGTACCTCTACGAGCGCTTCAGCCTCATTGCAGTGCCATCCATCCAGTCGCTGAATCCCAGCTCCAAGGTCTGACATTGCCTTATAAATCCTCACTCTCATAGAACCTCTCCTGTGGGGTGCAGGTTCCTACATGTGCTAGAAAAGCAGCAGCCAGGCACAGGAACAGAAGCCCCAAATGTGTTGCCCTGCTGAGGCACTCCCAGCCCTGGTGAGAGTGTTGAGCACCTCAGCTGTGAAGTAGGTGGGGGGCTGGGATCTTCTTCATGCTGTAAGGTCTGCTACAGCCCTCAAAGGGACTGGGCTAAGGCTGTTGCTTTCTATTCTTACCTATCTGTTCACCCAAGATGTTGGGATAGGAATCCTGACTGGGCTCAAGAGCAGATGTTCCTTGGAATAGTTAAATGGAAGAAACTAAAGAAACACAAAGGGGTTGTTTTTTTACATAAGACAACCAGACTCCTGTTTAGAGCCAAAGAGACAGGCTGTTTCATTACCAGCACCATAACAAACAGATCTTTGAACCCCATTTTTTCTTTCTCTCTGTAGTCCCATGCAAGGAAGAATACTTCTGCTTACTCCAGTTCTACCTCAATGGCAGCTGTCATAGGAAATCCCAAGCTCCCTTCAGCAGTTATGGACAGGTGGCTATGGGGACCTATGCCCTCTGCAGAGGAGGAAGCATATATGGTGTCTGAGCTACTCAGCTGCCAGCCCTTAGTTGGCTCTGCTGCAACTAAAGAGAGGGTCATGAGTGCCCTCACTCAGGCAGAATGTGTCCATTTTGCAACCCATGTCTCCTGGAAACTGGCTGCTTTGGTCCTGACACCCAACACTGACAGCACTCCAGCCAGCAGCAAGAATTCTTTTGGGAATCCCTACACAATCCCAGAATCCCTTCGGATGCAGGATGATGCCAGTGATGTGGAGAGCATTTCGGACTGCCCTCCTCTTCAGGAGTTTCTGCTTACAGCAGCTGATGTCCTGGATCTGCGGCTTCCTGTCAAATTAGTGGTTCTTGGCTCCTACCAAGAATCCAACAGCAAAGTCACTGCTGATGGAGTCATTGGTTTGACAAGAGCATTCCTGGCTGCTGGGGCTCAGTGTGTCCTAGTGTCACTCTGGCCCGTTCCTGTGGCTGCTTCCAAAATGTTTGTGCATGCCTTCTATTCCTCCCTTTTAAATGGGATGAAAGCCAGTGCAGCCCTTGGAGAAGCAATGAAAACTGTACAGGGCAGCAAGCAGTTCTCCCATCCATCCAACTGGGCAGGTAGGAAGAATCTGCTTTTGACAAGACAGGTTTCTAGTTGCTGTTACACCAGATTGTTTGATTTAATCAAGGAGCAGCGCCACCAGGTAGCTGGGAATAGCATGTGTCCTGTGCTCTCCCAGAATTCAGTCCTGCTTTAAAGGACTCCTGGAGCATGCTAGGACAAGTTTAGCTACAATACAGTGTTTTTCCATTTGCTTGAACAGGAAAACACTATTGATTTAATAGAGAGGGACATGTAAGAAGCATCTAGAAGCTTTCTGGAAGTTCAGTTTATGAGACCGGGCAGGGAGCTGCTCTGGGAAAAGAGTATCACTCTGCTGAGTGCAGTGAACCATTGGCCTGAGAGGGCGGAGGATATTGCTTCTGTTTTGAACATTGTCCATAACAAAAGGAGATTGACTGTCTCTTACTCTGAATCCTGCAGGCTTCATGCTAATTGGGAGCGATATGAAGCTGAACAGCCCTTCTTCACTAGTAGGACAGGCCCTCACTGAGATTCTGCAGCACCCCGACAGGGCACGAGATGCTCTGCGTGTCCTGCTACATCTGGTAAGAGGAAGAAAACCATAGGCATGGTGAAGGGCATTGCCAATGTAGCCGTGAGATAATGTTACCTGTGGATATGCACCTGTGAATCATGAATAGGAAGAGAAACACCATGATGTGCAGCCACTTCCACTTGAATATGCACATTCAGTCCCTCTCCCTTACCATAAATTAGTCTCCTGTGAAAACTCTGGGTCAGTGTGGGAAGACTTGGACACCTGATTCAGTGTCCAGAGCAAAAAGAGGCAAAGTAAGTGAAGTCTTGCATTGTATTGTGACGAGACCCTCCCCAGGCCCATCCAGTTTGCTTTAGCTGTTGAAGTGGGTCTCTGCTTTAGAAATGAGGTAATCGTTGGGGTTAATTGTTTCTAAAGGAAATTAGCTCTGAATATTGCAGGCATGGAAGTGCAGAGCAGTGTCTGCTGCCTCTTTGCATGCTTGGAAGGCAAGAGGCACTTTTATCCCCATCTGTGCCAGTAGCCTGTTGTGGGGAGCAGCCAGGCTGAAGCCAAACTGCCAGATGGCTAGAACAGTCTTTCATGACTTTTAATACTTGTCTTTCCAACGTGTCTTCTGTGATCCCACAAGAATGTGGAGTATCCATAGGATGAGGAAAACCTGCAAATACTGCTAGTGCTCCCAGTTGCTGGGTTTTGTGGACACACATCTCTGCTGTTTACCATGTAGCTGCAGACTCTTGCTTGGTGATAAGAAGTGGCTGCGAGAGACGGAAATCTGAACATGAGATCTTTTGGGGAGAAATTCAGGTGCAAGGCTTAGTGGAAACTGTCACAGACAAACTGGTACTTAGCTTCCTGTGGCATTACCTTCCCCAGCATCCCAGAGAGCATTGACAGTCATCACAGTGATTTTAGAGCTGTGAGTGCCGAGTTACTGGAGTCTGTTTTCAAGAGCACTAACATCCTTCTGTGTAAGACAGGCATGTTCAACCATGTGTTTGCTGTCTCTCAACCTGCTGTTCCTGCCTTCTTGCTGTGTAGAAAGAGCCAGTTAACAAAAATCTCTTCTAAAACAACCTAATGCTGTATTTGCCCCAAAGGTGGAGAAATCGTTGCAGCGAATCCAGAACGGGCAGCACAACTCCATGTATACCTCCCAGCAAAGTGTGGAGAATAAAGTGGGTGGCATTCCAGGCTGGCAGGCACTACTCACCGCGGTAGGATTTCGGCTGGACCCTCCAGCCAGTGGTCTGCCAGCAGCAGTGTTCTTCCCAACCTCTGACCCTGGTGACCGGCTGCAGCAGTGCAGCACCACCATACAGTCCCTCCTAGGTAAGCGCAGGCCAGCATGGGCTCTGTCCAAGCAGACATCAACCTTCCCCTGCCTTCCTGTGATGCAGGCTGTAAACCACTGATGTTTTACATCAATGAAGTATTTAGCAGGGTAAAAGTTCTGACAGTGCTTACTGAAAATTTTGCCATAGATGGGAATCACTTACTCCTGGGTCCAGTATCTGAGAAACATGGAAGTGACCATTCCGTTCTCCCAGCTCTCAGTCAGAAAATGTATAATCAGATGTAAAGTGGGAAAACCTTCTGCTTTCTGGAAATTGCTGCTCTTCTGGTCAGTGATGTGGGGCAGAGATTTTAGGAATTAGCTGAGTCTGAGTTCTGTTCAGGTTTGTTGCATGTCTAGCAGTCAAGAGACAGATGCTGAACAATCCCTGTTTCTGCTGATGTTTTTCAGGTTTGCCTAACCCTGCACTTCAGGCACTTTGTAAGCTTATCACAGCTTCAGAAACAGGAGAACAGCTTATCAACAGGGTGAGTTGGGAAGTTTTCCCCCAGTACCTGTTTCCAAATGGTTCCTCAGAAACACCCAGAATGGTTTATGCCCTGATCGATTGACCCAGAGCTCAATGAGACCTCAGGGTTGAATTTCCAAACTTACCTGTTTGTGTGAATGGAAGTTGTGTCCAGAAGAGAAAAATGCAGGTATACCACTGGGCTGCATGGCCTTGAGCCTCCCCATTCAGTGACAGAAGTGAAAACATGATACCTACTGCAGTGAGGGGAAAGCAAAACATGGGAAATGAGTGGCAGAACCACTAATTGCTATTTGGCCATCCTGTCTAGGGCCCGTGTTGGCTGGTCTTTCTCCACTGTAATTACCAAAGTCCCAAGGTACTGGAGAGTTGGGCAGGAAGTAACTTGATGAAATATAACAAGGGAAAGTGTAGAGTCCTGCATCTGGGCAGGAACAACCCCAGGTTCCAGTATAGGTTGGGGAACGACCTGTTAGAGAGCAGTGTAGGGGAGAGGGACCTGGGGGTCCTAGTGGACGACAGGATGACCATGAGCCAACACTGTGCCCTTGTGGCTAAGAAGGCCAATGGCATCCTGGGGTGTATTAGAAGGACGGTGGTTAGTAGGTCGAGAGAGGTCCTCCTTCCCCTCTACTCTGCCCTGGTGAGACCGCATCTGGAATATTGTGTCCAGTTCTGGGCCCCTCAGTTCAAGAAGGACAGGGAGCTGCTGGAGAGAGTCCAGCGCAGGGCAACGAAGATGATTAAGGGAGTGGAGCATCTCCCTTATGAGGAAAGACTGAGGGAGCTGGGTCTCTATAGTTTGGAGAAGAGGAGACTGAGGGGTGACCTTATAAGTGTCTATAAATATATAAAGGGGGAGTGTCACGAGGATGGAGCCAGGCTCTACTCGGTGGCAAACAATGATAGGACAAGGGGTAATGGGTACAAACTGGAACACAAGAGGTTCCACTTAAACTTGAGAAGAAACTTCTTCTCAGTGAGGGTGACGGAACACTGGAACAGGCTGCCCAGGGAGGTTGTGGAGTCTCCTTCCCTGGAGACATTCAAAACCCGCCTGGACACATTCCTGTGTAACATTATCTAGGTGTTCCTGCTCCGGCAGGGGGATTGGACTAGATCATCTTTTGAGATCCCTTCCAATCTCTAGCATACTGTGATACTGTGATACTGTGTGACTTTGGACAATGCAAGGTCTGTCAGAAAACTTGCTGAGCCTGTGCTGCTCCTGGTGTGCATGCTCATAGCTCTGCTGACGGGATCACTGCCTTCAGGAGAAAGGCAGTGGGACTCCTCCCTGCTCCCCACAATCTCCTTCACCTTCCTCCCTCTCTCCAGTCTCTCTAGCATGCCTAGCTTAACCCTTCCCTGTGCCACCAGCCCGGCTGGCTTTCCATTACATGTCTCTTACTGTCCCAATTGCTCCTCAAATTACATTTATCTTGATCATTTGCCTGCTCTACTGCATGAGCACACTGCACAGAGCAAATAGGGGTACAGCTCACCTTTCTTTTCCCCTTCCCCATGCAGAAGCGTTCTAGGGAAGTTCCATGGTGGGTAGCTGGAATTATCTCTGTAGCTTCAGAATTCTCCCCTTCATTCTGTTGTGTTGTCTGTCTGCACAACACACAAAACAAGAGCCCCAGCTTTGCTGTTACCCGCTAAGAGGCCTGTTTTGTCAATCCATGACACTGAGTCTGCTTCAAGGAAAGGTTTTCTCGTTATGATCTGCAGTAGTGCACAAGGTATTTCTTACGCCTTGTCCTTCATGGCATTTGCTTTCTTGCCTTGGCTCTTTTTGTCAGTGCCTGAGACTTCTGTGATTCAATAACAGGATTATATTTTCCTTAGTGCCACCAGAGGGAGGCTCAGAGTTGAAGGGATGTGATGAGCAGAAGAAAACATTCCAATAAATCCAAATGTGTTAGTGTCCGTGAGATTACTTCACATTTGCCTTCTTGCCTCAGATTATTTAATCACCCAAGGAAGAGCATTCAGGTCGCTGAACAAAACTAACAAAAGAACTCGTGGTTTCTGAGCTGCCCCATGCAGTAAATGCTGGCCGGGTGTTGCTCTGGTTTTGCAGATGTTCCTCTGTAGCCCAAGCCCCAGGTAGATTTTCCTTTGCACAGAGTTATCCAGCTACAGGCTGGGGGGGGTTCAGCTGAGCCCTCCCTTTCGCTGCCACTGCTGCCTTTCTTCCCCTCCCAGCTCTCTGCAGCTCCGATGTGAGCAGCTCCAGCTCTGCCTGTCCCAGAGGAGAGGAGACTTTGTTCAAACCCAAAACGTGGTGACCGGTCAAGCAGTGGCCGGTCCAGTCCCTTTGGCAGTCCCTTTGTCCTGTGTGGGTGATGGGTGTCCTACGGGAGCAGCTCTTGGCATTTGTGAAGCAGCAAGGCAGGGACCCTGGTCTTTTGCTCTGAATAGAAAATGCTTATCTGTAGTGCAAAGCAGAAGGTAGGAACCAAAGAGAGCACTTCAGCAGCATCACATGTGCAAGGAAAAGTTAGGGATTGCCAATAGTGTATCCCAGGGAGAATAAGAGAAGAGCTTGGTTTATGTTCAGCTTTCTGGCAGAACATGGGTTGGCCTGAGTGTGCCTGTTGGAGTCGGTTGTGATCTGGACACTCCCAGATTCCAGCTGCCTGTTCCCATGCTGTTGGACTCCTGATTCACAGCTCAGGCCACTTCCATTGCTCCCTTCTTTCTATGGATAGAGCGTCTTGCAGTCAGGATGCTGGTTTGCATGTGGATGTGTCACTGCAGGGCTCCCAATCACGGGCATTGTGTAGCACAGAATAACCTGTCTTCTTTCTTTTCTCCTCTCTTTTCCTTTCTTGTTATCTGCTGCCCGAAGGCTGTTAAAAATATGGTGGGAATGGTGAGTATTACACTGGGGGATGCCACAGCCGTGCAGGGTAGAATGCCTCAGTCACTGCAGACCCATTTCCCTGTGCTTCAGAGTTCCTGCTTTTAGGCCTGGAATTTTCTCCATGTCCTACTGTGGGAAAAAGACCATGCAAGCTTGTGTGGGTTGTAAGAGATGGGTGGTCCTGAGGTTAGCTGGTCCCTTGTTAATGACTTTCCATCCTTCCTGCCCTGGCTGTGTTTTTGAATAATACGGAATCCTGGCACCTTAATTTGTGTCAGATCTTCATAAACATGTTTCCTTTCTACTCTGCTACTCCTGTCCCTTGGGCACAGTTGAGAAACTTCTTTCCTGGAGGCCATGGAGGTATTAGGAAAGTCTTCCATGGTTTCATATGACTTGCTCTGCCCAGTTAAACGCTGAGAAGGAGTTTCCTGGGACTTGCATAAGGAGTACGGCTCAGTCATGGAATGGGCTTTAGTATATTTCTGTGAGCAGCCCCAAAGCATCTCTTTGCTTTTCTTTCAGTTCACAGATGTTCCTCCTGTCCTTCTTGCTCAATTTCCACTGGCTGCACACTTCCCCCCCTCTCCCTTCCCCCAGCCCTCACCCGTGTTCTGTCCCTGCCTTTACTGCTGTTCAGGTTTGTCCATTGTTGCTGTCCCCAGACTGTCCCCCTGCCAGACCTTTTCATCTCACTGTTCTGTTCAGGATGTACATGGATGTACAGGGAAAGGGATGTTTGCAGCGCATTGCCTGGGCTGTGACTGTCAGAAAAGCAGTGGTGTGATTGTAAGCAATGGCTAATGTTTGTATTGTTATCTTCAGCTGCATCAAGTTCTGGTTCAACTTCAGGCAGGCGAGAAGGAGCAAGATTTCTCCTCTGCACCAATCCAGGTTTCCATCAGTGTCCAGCTCTGGAGGCTACCCGGCTGTCATGAGTTCCTGGCAGCTCTAGGTAGGAGAACACTTCTTTCCATTGTCTTCTTAAAACTATAGAACTATTGCTAGTGTCTCATATGATGGCTTCAATTAGTGATAAGACTCACAGCTTTAGATTTGTTTATCTGGGTGCTCTTCGGTACTTGCATCCCTGGGTGTCATCCCTGCCTGCTTGGTCCATCTCAGTTCAAACCCACAGGGCTCTCTCGCTCACTGCCTGGCCAGTGGTAAGGGGTGTTTTTCTCTCATGCACCAAAACATCTCCCGAGTCAGCAGAGCATGGATTTCAGGGCTGAGAGCAGCTTGGTATCGTCAAGTTGGTTTAACCCATTTTTGTTTCAGGATCCTGTTCCCCTCTTGTTCCTAACACATACTTTTGAGCTTGCTTCTTGCCTTCTGCCTGAAGTGAACTAATCATTCCTTTCTCAGAGAAACCTGTGCAGTCAGCAGGGGGAGGTTATACCAGGGTGATGCTGTGTACCAGGGTCTACATCCTGCAGGAAAGACATATGAGAACTAAATAGCAAACTAGATTTTATTCTGGTTTGGGCATTGCTTAGAGTTAGTAAAAAGGCATTGGCAGGAAGAGATATCCAAGAAGGCTGCTTGAGGAGCTTGTAGAAGCCAGGCATCATTTCTTACACACAGCCATGCCTCCTGCAGCCCAGCCTTTGTTTGCCAAATTCCAAGGCCTGCAATCTTCTCCAGACCGGTTTCTGTGAGAAAGCTTTGGATTGATGAATGGTGGGGGCATGGGGGACACTGTCCCCTGTATGTCATTCCCCAGTGATTCCAAATAATTTTCAAGTTAAAAAATAGTAGTGTATGTTGTCTGTCAGTTTGGACAGGAGCGCTCATGTGTATGTGTTCACAGTCCAGCACTATAAAGCTCCCAGCACCTGCTGGAGAAGTGCTAAATAGTAATAAATGGTAATAAAAACAAACCCACAAAGTGTAAATTGCAGCACAGTGTCATCATTCCAGGACACTGCAGGATCTCAGCTCTGTTTGATCCATCTGTGTTACAAATGGGTTTACACTTGTTTAAGACGCTGGGTCTTTCTGAGGTTATTTTCTGCTTCATGTTCCTCTACAGGTTTTGACCTTTGTGAAGTTGGCCAGGAGGAGGTGATTCTGAAAACTGGGAAACAAGCTAACAGGAGGACCATGCACTTTGCCCTACAATCCTTGCTGGCACTTTTTGGTAAAGCTGCTTACAGTCGTTGTGTCTCCTATGTTGTCTGACGATTTGATCAGAGTGGCTTCTAGAGAAACCTCACACTCTTGCCTTTTGCAGAGATCACACACGTGTCCTACAGACCATAGCTCATGCAACAGCAAATGTGGTTTTTATATGGGAAACAAGCACTAAGATTTGGCTGAGGCCAGAGCTGGAATTAGAGTCTAGCAGCTGGAGGATGTAGAACTCTTGGGTTTGAGATGTGACATGAGAATGAATTGACAAGTTTCATCTCAGGTGCCTGCACTGAGGTTCCTGCCTGTGCATTTCTTGGGCTGTGCAGTTTTTTTCTCACCTACATAGCAGTTGGGTTTTCTGAAGTAGCACAGACTCTGAGGGTACGTTTTGTAGCATTCCCTCTAACAAGTTTGGTTGGTTTTACTGTGTGTCTAGGGGCATGTTTGTACATGTTTCTTTTCTTCTATTTTAGATTCCACGGAGCTGCCTAAGCGCCTTAGCCTGGACAGTTCCTCATCACTAGAGTCACTGGCTTCTGCTCAGTCTATTTCCAACCCCATACCCCAGTATCAAAACCCTCCATTCTCCCCTACTTGTCCAGACAGCATTGCATCAGATGCCATTTCTGTGTATAGCCTGAGCTCCATTGCTTCTTCCATGAGTTTTGTTTCCAAGCCAGAGAGCATGGCAGATGGTGTGGGACACAGAGGACGCCAGGACTATGAGAAGCCCAAGAACATCTATCCACATAGGTCTGCAGGACAGAGCCAGTTGTCACCACAGAGCAGCACTGTAGTCAGCAAAGATGAGGAAGAGTATGAAGGTTTTTCTATAATCAGCAACGAGCCTTTGGCCAGTTACCAAGAAAACATAAAACCAAGGTTTTCCCCTGATCACAAACAGTCCAAAACTGGTCAGCCTGGAGGCATTAAAGAGTCTGTCAACTCCAAAGGGAGCATAAGTACCCCAAATTCTCCTGTTAAAATGACTCTTATTCCCAGTCCAAATTCACCTTTCCAAAAGGTTGGGAAACTCGCAAGTTCTGATACTGGGGAATCTGACCAGTCTAGCACTGAGACTGACAGCACTGTTAAATCCCAGGAGGACAGTAATCCAAAGCTTGATCCGCAGGAGTTGGCCCAAAAAATCCTGGAGGAAACTCAGAGTCACCTCATTGCTGTTGAACGTCTTCAGAGGAGCAGCAGCCAGATAAGCAAGAGCAACAATTCCGATGATGGGGCTCCCAGCCCAGTGGGTGCATCCGCATTCAGATCTTCAGAGACCAGCGCGTTCAGTCGGCCCATCAGCTCTAGCCAGAAGAATCAGTCTTCACCTCTTGCAATGAAACCAAAGCCTCCCACAAGGAGTTCATCCCTTCAGAAAGTGAGTTCTGGCTATAACAGCCCCACAACTTCAGAGATGTCAAACAAAGAAGGCACAGGCCAATACAGTGGGCAGCCATCTCCAAGTTGTGATTCACATGTGTCGTTAACTGAGCAGCCTCACTTCAAGCTCAAGTACCCCAGCTCTCCCTACAGTGCTCATATTTCTAAATCACCCAGAAATATCTCTCCGAGCTCAGGGCATCAGTCTCCGGGTGGCAGCACTCCATCTCCTGCTCTTTCTTACTCCTCAGCTGGTTCTGCTCGCTCAAGTCCAGCTGATGCCCCAGACATAGACAAGTTGAAAATGGCTGCCATTGATGAAAAAGTGCAAGCAATTCACAACTTAAAGATGTTCTGGCAAAGCAGTCCCCACCACTCCCCTGGCCCTGTAAAGATTCTGCGAGGGGCTCCTGGAACAATGACTTCTAAGAAAGATGTCCTCAGTTTGCTCAATTTATCTCCACGGCACAGCAAAGAAGAAAGTGTCGATAAGCTGGAACTAAAGGACCTGTCCGTTGGGCAACACCTAGCTGCTTCTCCACAAAAGAACCCTCCAAATGGACACAAGCGCTCTGAAACCACCGGTGCAGTGACACCGACTCACTCCCCAGCTCCCAGCAGTGCTCCAGGCACCACGCGCCCCGTGAGGCTGCCATCTGGGAATGGTTATAAATTCCTGTCACCGGGAAGATTTTTTCCTTCCTCTAAATGTTGAAATCTCTTGAGTACCAACTGATGACTCACAATCTGTTCAAGTATCTGCTTCTGCCCACTTGCCTTTATCAGTACAGAACCATTATCTACGAAGCCATGGTCATACCCGCAGTTGGCAATGCACAGGAACGTGACAGATTGGCCCCGTCTGTCACTGTGCAGGAACACGGGCTCTACACAGATGGGTTTTGGTTTCCCTTATCAGGACCTTGGCCAGACTCACTTGGTAATAGGTTCTATGTAGTGTTCAGTATTAGCAGCAACAGGTCCAATGAATCTAGTTGTCTGTTCATAAAACACTAGTTTTTAAGCCACGTACTTGTATTTCTTAACCTAACAGGAGGCATTACAGCTGGCCTTTTCACAGAAATTATACATATCAGGGATCAGAGAGGAGGCAGAACTTCGTGTATACCACAGAGAAAGTATGCACAGGCTTCTGCCTGGAGAAGTACAAGCCATTTATTTGATTGCTTTTGAAGGCTGTCAGAGAGGACAAGATAACATAACCACATCTCTGCCAAGTTAGCCAAGCACGAGAAATTGCTGGCAGTAAAAGTCCGTAGCAGCATGATACTGGCAGTTCTCTTGCATCATTTAGAGGCTGGTGAAACAAAGGCAAGAGGACAGAAGTGCCCCATTCTAAAACCTGCATCTCAGGTAACCCTTTCCTGAGGGGAAACCGTTCAGGTGCTATTTTGCTGGTTGGTCTGCTCAAAAAGAAGTCTGGGGCATAGCGAGCAGGGTGAGCCTCAGTGGGAGGTGGGGTGTGTGTGTCAGAGAGAAGAGCTCTGGTTTTTCTGAGTGCTCTGATCTCTGGCTCACAGCGTTATGATGGTGAAATGTTCATCTTGGCAAGTATTTGGGCAGCACGAATGTCTTCGTCTGCAAAGCGTGCACAGGAGAGGGTTCCAGACACTGAAGCTCAGAGCATTATTTATTTAGTAGGCAGGAATGTGACATCAATGTGTGTGACTCAGAAATCACCTGACAAATAAATCCTTCGCTGGACCTGCTAAATCATTCCCCACAGCTCATCATGGGAGTCTGCAAACCCCTCCCTGCTGTGGAAGCCAGTTTCTTTTGGAGCAGGCACGCGGGTCTAAGCAGATGTCGGTGCAGTCCAAGCACGTACATGAGGCAGCAGGCAGAGTGGCTGTAGGCAGAACCTGTGCACCCTCAGATCCCTGGAGAAAAGAGAGCCAAGAGCACCCCGGGTGGTGTGTGTGAACCGTGCTGTCCTGGGCTAGGCGGTGTTTGGGTGTTGCGGGGCAAGGTGGAGATTGTTTCTTTGAAGTAGCTGTTGAACGCAGTGATGGAGCCAGACTCAGAATGATACCTTACATGCACTGAAGACTGTGGGCAGGTGGCAGCGTTAGCTCGGCCACCTGCACACTGAGATGGAGCAAGAATTTCACAGGCCGCGTGCTATGAAGTCGGAGCACTGGATCACCAAGGCTTTTGGGTTCTATGCTGCACTCCCAAAATTCGCTGAGTGACTGAAGCCTAATCACTTCACCTCTCCGTGCCTCGTCTTCCCTTTCTATCTAAATGGGGATAGTAATACTTACCTACCTACCTCACAGAGGTGATGTGAGGCTTTAATTAGGCCTTGAGGTTTAGCTGGATCTTAAGTCAGCCTCTGGTTGTGGGACTGACCACCCGAATGGTGAGTGCAGTCAGCTCTGTAAACGTGCTGGGGCACGTTGCTGACACAGGTAATTGTTGCGCTTATCATGTCTGGATGCTCTTCTTGAAAATATGGATCTGATCCTTTGTGATAGGGATCTTGGAGGAAAAGCATGATAGCAGGACAGAGGATTCAATTCTGATACCGGAATATAACATTACGTAGGCTCAGTTACTCACAGTGCATATATCAAGTGCTTGCTTTGAGTATGTTCCAGAATCCACTGGGTTTGGGAGAATGTTTTCCTTTTTGTCATTGCAAGAAATTAACACAAGCACTAAAGGCAAAGAATATAGGGCTGTGTTGTTACAGTAGCTAACAAGGGATGGGTGATCACAAAAGTGTCAGTGCAGAAGGACAAAGAGTAGTTTTTCATTTACTCATATTATGCAGTGTAGCAAAACAGCTGAGTAAATCTGTTCAGCGCCTGTGATGCAAGTTACGTGTCTGTATGTTACATCCCTCTGTGATGGTTTGGTGCTAGATACCATCTTTTTGTCACTTGGCAGGAAAAATTAGGATAATGGGTGCAGCGTCTGCCCCCCATGCAGTGACCCTGTGGTGGCCACTGCACTGCCCAGAGCCTTCCTATGACCTGCTCTGTTTCTAACCAGCATAGCTGTTGTGAAATGGCATCCCAGGATCACCCAGGATGGAATTGGGCAGCTTTTTGTGCATAGCAACAGCAAATATTCCCTGTAGTGCTGCATAACATGCCAGAAATAAGATAAGCCTCTCTACTTGTAGTCTAATTCCATAACTAAAGGACGTTTTACTCTGTAGAAATTCCGTGTTGCCACCCCCGTGTTCCAGTGGGTTTCACACTGGCTCAGAGTTTTCAGAAAAAGGTGTATTGGGGTGGGGGGAGGGATGGTTCCCTGGGTTTTTAGGGAGGGGGAAACGTTAGAAACAGGGAAGGGTTCAGATGTAGAGGACGTTCAGTATGTGGGAAATTGGTGTATAAATGTAGAAGGTGAGTGTCACTAGAACAAGTCCTTTGGGAAATGAGTTTCCATGGACTTGCACAGGGCACTTCCATTGGCTTGATGAGAGCCATGAAGGTGCATGCTTACTCATGGCTGGGGACACTTCCCACACCTCGTGCCTCACTCCTCCACCCCCTGAATGAGAAATGACCCCTTTGTGAGGAAAAAAAGAATTTAATCAGGTTTGCCCAATATGTGGAGAAATTCAGGAAATGAAATACCATGTTCTCTGTTTGGTATTAGAATTCCTTCTGTGGAGTTTAAATGCGTTTGTTGATGTTGTATTTGTGCATGGTACAAGTGACAACACTGCTTAATACAGTGAGCAATAAGAATTAGGTGTTACCCACTTTCACACTAAACCTGCCACATGCAACCATTCCTCAAGTCTGTAGAATCTATTTTAGTTTGGGTTTGCCCTGTATGTTTTACTGTGTGAGGTTACAGATCTTTTTATTGACTGTCTTTAGCTCCAACTAAATGGGAACAGTAACAAGCTCTGACCAAATCCACTTTAATTTGATGTTGGTTAGCCTGGACTCTGGCCTGGTACCGATTTTCCTTCTATTTAACCACATCTTACTTAAACAAGGGGACAGCATCGAAGGGGTGCTACAGCCACGTGTATCACTCTAGGCCACGTTTCCTTCTACTACGTCAAACTTCTTACGTGAACATCTCCTTCAAGTTGCAGCATAGATCCAGGTGCACAAAAGTATCTGAACCTGTGAAGAGACTCTGGTGGCTGCCAGCTGGTGGTGGGTTTGGGTTTGGGTTTGGGTTTGGGTTTGGGTTTGGGTTTGGGTTGTGCTGCCCAGAGAGGCTGCAGAGGTGCGTGCAACACGTGGCCCTGTGGCTGCAGGACTCCTTCAAGGCACATTGAGGACGGTGACTGTCAGCAGAGATGCGCCAAGCAGCAGCCCTTCAGCACTTGCTCTCCTTGTATGCAGTGTTAGCCATTTTTGGCCTATATGGACTTTCTTTGTAAATTAAAACTGTTTCCAGACAGCATTAAACTTTTTATATTATGAAATTTACCATGTAAAAAGATTTTCATATTTTTATTGAAATTGCTAAGGCATTTGGCCTTCTTCCTTTGTGATTTCTGTGTCTATTAAAGCATGAGTTCTCTCAGTACTTCAGTCTCGTGGTCTAGGATGGTGTTGGGAAAGAACTTGCTAGAACACTGCACCCTGCCCTGACCCCAGCTGACTGCTGATCTGCTCCTCTGGCCTGTGGTCCACATCGATCTACGTCCTGTAGCAAAGTATGAGTAACTTGGGCTGTTGTGCTCGGCCTCTCCTGTGGCAGTGAGGGCTCATTGAGAACTTCCTCCTCTTACTGTGCCAGAACGTTGAGTTCTTATTACAAACCAGGATTGGAAATTGCTTTGCTTTTCCCTTGCAGGTGGTGGGAGCATCGATATTTGCTCACTTGTTGGACTGGAAGGAGCTTCAAGGACCACTCGGTCCCCATGTGCAGGGTTCCTGAAGCGGCTCTCTCGTGTTCTAATGCCACCGTCTCCCTCCCGTGCACACAAACCTGTGTTCAGCAGGCTCGGAGGGTCCGGTGCAGGGCTGTGGGGCTGCCAGGGGGAAGCCCTCCACGTGCAGAGGCCGGGCAGGTCTGAAGTGGCACGTGTGTACGTGGGGTCTGGAATCGGCAGGAAGCAGCTTCTCAGCTGCTATCAACTGTGGTATCATCTAGATATAAACAAAGAGAAGGGGCTTGGGGAGAGCACACAGTGCAGCCGGCTGAGCAAGCCAAGAACGACTGTTGTCCGTATGGGGAAGGAGCAGCAGCAAGGCCTGCGCTCAGCCGGGACTTGGGAAAACCAAGTACAGGGAAATGGGGAAGGCAGCACAGCCCGGTCACACCCCCCAGGCACAGCCCTTTTGGCAACACTGAATTTTACTGTCTGAGTTTCTGCTCTCCTTTAGTGGAGTTGATGTGTAAATGCATCATCGGCTCTAGCTGCTGGCAAACAACTTGGAGCAGATGGCTCCTGAAGGGAACAGGCGGGCAGGGGTGGGCCTGGAAGTAGGGAAAAGGACACAATTTGGGAACATGGGCACTGTGTGGAGATGGCTGCACAAACAGGAGACCCCAACTGCAGAAATCCACCACCAATTCCCTGCAGAAGAATTGAAGTGCATCAGCTTCCCATGAATTACACTTCTGGTTTCGGTCTGGAATCCAGCACTGTGCTCTGGTATCCCAGAGGTTCCTACGTAAAGACTTGGTGCTACCAGCGGCTCCCTGTTTGAACTCGGCGCTCTGTGTATTTCCCTTCTAGGATCCAGTGCCTTGAGTAAAGCTTTAGGCAGCTTCCCCTGTTTGTATTAATAGAGATGTGCTGGATAAAGGCAGCCGGGAGATGTGAAGCTTTCACCCTGTAGCGTGTCCCGCCCCGGCTCTCACCCCGCCACTCTCCCATGGAGCAGGACTGGCTGCCGGACAGAGGCACCAGCACCCCAAGGGCCGCCGGCAGTTTCCGTCCTCGGGGAGCAGCGTTTCGCGTTCTGCACGGGCTCGGGAGCCTCATGGGGTGCATTCCGCCCTTGGGGCTGATTCCAGCCTCTTTCCACGCCTCCAAAAGCCGGGACTCGTCGGCTCTTTCCCTTTTCTGCTTGTTTTTAAAGAACCGGGGTGGCCCCGTGGGGCTGCTGCAGCGCCTTCCCCTTTGCGGGGCGCTCGCGTGGCAAAGCAGGGGCAGCCCCGGGGATGCGGCGGCCGTGCCCCAGGGCAGGGGCACAGCGCGGAGCGGCGCGGCCGGACCCGCTGCTCCCCGAGCGCCCGCGTCCAGCCGGGAAGCTGCGGGTTCAGCTCCCCCGGCGCGGGTGCGCCCAGGG